>NC_134353.1:9470985-9773651 GCF_048569485.1 Anomaloglossus baeobatrachus
GGTAGTCACCGCCCACAGCCCTGTCACTCAATCTGAGTGGTGCCAGCCTCCTCTGACGTACCCAACAAGTTTGAGAGCCCGGAATTGCCGGGACGTCAGAGGATGCTGGCGGCCACAGCTCCAGGGGGTCATGTGACAGGCACTGAGCGTGCAGGATAGCGCCGCTCAGTGCCAGAAATGGAAATACAAGCCAATGGAGAAAATACCTTTAATTGTAAGTAGAACTCCTACAGAAAATAAAAAAAATTCGTGAACCACCCCTTTAACCAAAATAACGAGCAGCTATGACGAGATAATCAGTATGATCACCCCGATTCATTGATTCAAATACTCGCTGGTCACAGTTAAGGCCCCGTCACACTAAGCAACATCGCTAGCAACATCGCTGCTAACGAACAACTTTTGTGACGTTGCTAGTGATGTTGCTGTGTGTGACATCCAGCAACAACCTGGCCCCTGCTGTGAGGTCGTTGGTTGTTGCTGAATGTCCTGGGCCATTTTTTAGTTGTTGCTCTCCCGCTGTGAAGCACAGATCGCTGTGTGTGACAGCGAGACAGCAACAACTAAATGTGCAGGCAGCAGGAGCCGGCTTCTGCGGAGGCTGGTAACCACAGTAAACATCGGGTAACCAAGAAGCCCTGTCCTTGGTTACCCGATATTTACCTTTGTTACCAGCCTCCGCCGCTCTCACTGTCAGTGCCGGCTCCTGCTCTGTGCACATGTAGCTAGCTGCAGGACACATCGGGTTAATTAACCCGATGTGTGCTGTAACTAGGAGAGCAGGGAGCCAGCGCTAAGCAGTGTGCGCTGCTCCCTGCTCTGTGCACATTTAGCTGCAGCACACATCGGGTAATTAACCCGATGTGTGCTGTACTAGGAGAGCAGGGAGCCAGCGCTCAGTGTGCGCTGCTCCCTGCTCTCTGCACGTGTAGCTCCGTGCGGTGGTAACCAAGGTAAATATCGGGTTGGTTACCAATATTTACCTTAGTTACCAAGCGCAGCATCTTCCACGCGGCGCTGGGAGCTGGTCACTGGTTGCTGGTGAGCTCACCAGCAACTCGTGTAGCCACGCTCCAGCGATCCCTGCCAGGTCAGGTTGCTGGTGGGATCGCTGGAGCGTCGCAGTGTGACATCTCACCAGCAACCTCCTAGCAACTTACCAGCGATCCCTATCGTTGTTGGGATCGCTGGTAAGTTGCTTAGTGTGACGGTACCTTTAAAGAGTAATCTTTGGATGTTGACCTTGTGGAGATGGTGAAAGCTGATAGTGGCGACCGTTCTTTGGTACTTGACCAAAGCTGATAATATATTTCAAAGTGTGCAATCCTATCTTACACCAGCACATGTCCCATAACATCACCTGTGCCCTGATGAGTGCAGTTACATTGCATCAGTAGCAGTAGTATACCTATACAAGGGTAGTAAAACAATATACCCTGAGTATATGCCTCTAATCCAAAACTATCCCTCCTCCAGTAGCTATCCCTGCACTGGATGCAGCTAATACCAGTATTAGGGTATGTGCGCACGTTGCTTTTTACCTGCTTTTTTGCTGCTTTTTCTTCTGCGCTGTTTAATGCCAAAATGGATGTGTTCTTCTATTCAAGCAAAGTCTATGGGAATTTGGGTTTCTTGTTCACACTATTGTTGTTCAAAATGCAGCCTTTTTGTGGCAGAACTTTGGTCAAAAACTCAGCTTTGCAGTGCAAAACCCAAATGGCAAAAACAATTGACATGTTGCTTCTTTGAAAAGCTGAGTTTTTGACCAAAGTTCTGCCACAAAAAGGCAGCATTTTGAACAACAATAGTGTGAACAAGAAACCCAAATTCCCATAGACTTTGCTTGAATAGAAGAACACATCCATTTTGGCATTAAACAGCGCAGAAGAAAAAGCAGCAAAAAAGCAGGTAAAAAGCAGGTAAAAAGCAACGTGCGCACATACCCTTAATAGGGAATAGATCAGATGTGGGCCTGAAAAAAACTGTTGGTTTTAGGTTGCAGCAGCAAGGTCTGTGAGGCTAAAAACACTGCCTATATACATTATCTCTCCTCCATCAGCTTGCCCTACACTAAACGCAGCCAATAACCTTATTACTAAAGAATAGAACAGATTTTTTTTAAGTAGCAGCAGCAAGGACTGTAAGGCTAGAATTCCTGCTTACAGGCCTCTAAACACTATTCCTACTCCAGCAGCTTGCCCTACACTATATGCAGCTAAGAGTGGTGTTATTATAGAATTAGCCCAGGAAAGGACTGTGGGATTAATGTTGCACCAGCAGGTGCTGTTACGCTATAACATATTGTCAATTCTCCAGTATAACCTCTCTTTACACTATTTCCAGGTACAGTGCCTCGAGCATGGTGTCTCTGGATCTTATATAGATCTGATGACTAGTGTTTAGCCACCCCCTAGAGTTCGAGTTCGGTTCGGTTCGTCGAACGGAGGCTCTGTTCGACGAACGTGCGAAGAACTCCTTCGAATCCCATTGAAAACAATGGCAGGCAAACACAAACACATAAAAACTCATTATACATATACACATACAGTTAATAAACATTGCCATTACACTTACAAGTCCCCGTGACGCGTCCTGAACTTTGTCTCCTGCCGCTTTTTCTTCCGATCATCGCTGCGTCCTCCCCGTAAACAGCACTGATGATAGGACCTTCCGTGACGTTAGAGTAGCATATGACCAGTCACGTGTCTATTATCTCTAGAGATGAGCGAACCGGTCCCGGTTCGGCTCAAGGTCGGTTCGCCGAACAGACGTCCCGTTCGAGTTCGGCTCGTCGAACGTTCGACGAACCGAACTCGAACTGCATAGGAAACAATGGCAGGCAATCACAAACACAGAAAAACACCTAGAAAACACCCTCAAAGGTGTCCAAAAGGTGACAAACAACTCACAACACAACACAGACACATGGGAAAGTGACAAGAACAAATTCTCATGCGAAAACAAAAGAGCTGGACAAGGAAAAAGAGGAGGACACACAGATATAGGCATGACACGCCCTTCTAAACTCATGTAAAACCCCGCAAGGTGACTCCAAGCAGAGTCTCTCTTTTTTCCAAAAATTGGGCCCCACACACACCCACCCATTCAGTGGCAGCACTTGTGCCCCAGTTGTACAATTCACAGCTAGATTTGCATCAGGCACATTCAAAAATACGCTATTCTTAACCGTCCCCAGGATGACACCGGGGTAGGTAGCAAAGTCTTTCCTGATCCCAGCGCTGTGCATCTTGGATCATTTTTAAAAAACACAGCAAGCAAGGGTTACTCCAAGCGGAGTCTTCCTTTTTTCCAAAAATTGTGCCCCACACACACCCCTTCAGTGGCAGGACTTGTGCCCTAGTTGCAAACAGGATGTTTTGATTTGCATCAAGCACATTCCAAATCCACAAGCATTTACTCTTTCCAGGATGACACAGGGGTAGTAAATTCCTGGTGGATCCATGACTTGTTCATTTTGATGAACGTTAGTCTGTCCACATTGTCACTGGACAGACACGTGCGCTTATCTGTCAGCACACACCCAGCAGCACTGAAGACACATTCAGAGACAACGCTGGCAGCTGGACACGACAAAATCTCCAAGGCGTAACTGGAGAGCTCTGGCCATTTTTCTAGATTTGAAGCCCAAAATGAGCAAGGCTCCATTTGCAAAGTCATGGCATCGATGTTCATTTGGAGATACTCCTGTGTCATCCTCTCCAGCCGTTGACTATGTGTCAGACTTGTTGTCTCTGGTGGCCTTGCAAAAGAGGGTCTAAAAAAATTATGAAAAGATTCCATAAAATTGCTGTTACCAGCACCAGATACGGTACTACTGGTACGGGTAGACTGTTGATGAAGACGAGACCGTCCCATGTTTGTCAAGTTACAACTGGGAGATTCCCTCCCTGCACCTGCACGGTTGTTTGGTGGAAAAGCCGAGCTAAGATCGAGTAACAGCTTCTGCTGATACTCCTGCATACGTGCGTCCCTTTCTATGGCTGGAATTATGTCACAAAATTTGGACTTGTACCGGGGATCTAATAGTGTGGCAAGCCAGTAGTCATCATCACTTCTAATTTTAACAATACGAGGGTCATGTTGGAGGTAGTGCAACAAGAAGGCACTCATGTGTTTTGCGCAGCCATGCGGACCAAGTCCACGCTGTGTTTGTGGCATAGAGGTGCTAACCGTTCTTTCTTCCTCTGACATCTCCCCCCAACCTCTTTCAACTGAAATTTGACCAAGGTCTCCCTCATCCGCTGAGTCTTCCAAGTCCATGGACAGTTCGTCCTCCATTTCTTCATGTCCTCCTGCACCTTCCTCAACATCTCGCCTGCTACCATGCGCCCTTGTTGATCCCTGTCCCCCATGGTCCTATGCCTGCCGCCTTGGTGATGATGAACGTCTGGACCTTGGTGATGTTGTTGTGTCTTGCGCATTTGAATCCTCCTGTAGTTCATCCCCTTCCTGTTGTCCCACCCCCTGACTCTGAATAGTGTTTAGCGTGTGCTCCAGCATGTAAATGACTGGAATTGTCATGCTGATAATGGCATTGTCAGCGCTAAACATATTCGTCGCCATGTCGAAACTGTGCAGAAGGGTGCATAGGTCCTTGATCTGAGACCACTCCATCAGGGTGATCTGCCCCACCTCTGCATCTCGTTGGCCCAGGCTATACGTCATGACGTATTGCACCAGGGCTCGACGGTGCTGCCATAGTCGCTGTAACATGTGGAGAGTTGAATTCCAGCGTGTCGCCACATCGCATTTCAGGCGATGAACCGGCAGGCCGAAAGACTTCTGGAGCGATGCAAGTCGCTCTGCTGCGGCGCTTGAACGGCGGAAGTGAGCAGACAGTTTTCGTGCCCTGTTCAGAAGGCCATCTAGGCTGGGATAGTGTGTTAAAAATTGCTGGACGACAAGGTTCAACATGTGAGCCATACAAGGTACGTGTGTCACCTTGCCCAGGCGAAGGGCCGCACCCAGGTTTGCAGCATTGTCGCACACGGCCTTACCAGGCTGCAGGTTGAGTGGAGACAACCATTTATTAAACTCGGACCGCAGAGCTGACCACAACTCCTCAGCTGTGTGACTCTTATTCCCAAGACATGTCAAGCTAAAGACCGCCTGATGCCGTTGCGCTCTGCTGCCAGCATAGTAATGAGGGGTGCGTGATTCCTTCTGCGCAGTGAGAACGCTGGTGGCCTGACCAGGCAGGCTTGGGGCGGAGGTGGAGGACCCAGATGAGGTGGAGGATGCAGAAGCAGTGGCGGAACTTGGACAGACAGAGGATTGACACACAAGTCGTGGGGACGGCAAGACTTGTGCAGCAGACCCTTCACCATCTATCACCATGGTTACCCAGTGCCCAGTCAGCGACATGTAACGTCCCTGTCCATGCTTACTGGTCCAAGTATCGGTGGTGAAATGCACCCGTTCACACACAAAGTTTCTCAAGGAAGCGGTGATGTTGTGTGCGACATGCTGGTGTAGCGCGGGCACACCTTTCTTAGAGAAGTAGTGGCGACTAGGCATCTGGTACTGGGGCACAGCGACAGACATAAGGTCTCTAAAATCCTGTGTGTCCACTAGGCGGAAAGGCAGCATTTCTGTAGCCAACAGCTTACAGAGGGATAGAGTCAACCTCTTAGCTTTGTCATGGGTCGCAGGAAGTGGCCTTTTATTTGACCACATCTGAGGGACAGAGATCTGGCTGCTGTGTGTAGACGGTGTTGAGTAGGTTGTCCCTGGAAAAATGCAGGTTTGTGAGGAAAGTGCAGGCGGAGACATGATGTTGCCTTCATCCAACGTTGGTGCTATCGATGTCTGAGAGAGCTGTACACACTCACTTGTTTCCCCTTCCAAACCAACTGACGACCTACCAAGCAAACTGCCTGTTGCGGTTACAGTGGTGGAAGTTGTGCGTGGAAAAACAGGTGTGACAGCTGTCCCCACAGTCCTAGAAGATGAAGAGCGCGCGGATGCACTGGAAGGTGCAAGCGGTGGATGGTTCGCTCCGCTAGGCCGCATTGCATCACGGTGAGCTTCCCACCGGGACATATGATATTTATTCATGTGACGATTCATGGAAGAAGTTGTCAAACTGCTGAGGTTTTGACCTCTACTAAGAGAACCATGACAAATTTTACGGATCACATAATTTGGGCGATCTTTTGCTATGTCAAAAAAGGACCAGGCTAGGCAAGGCTTAGAGGCCATGCGACCTGTTGATCCACCCCGACTAATGCTCAGAGGCAGAGTGGTGGCTGAGGATGCAGTTGTAGACGTGCTACCAGTACTCCGACTCTGTCCAGGAAGGCGCAAGGTAACTTCGTCATCAGTTGCATCCTCCTCCACCACCTCTGTTGACCTCCTTGAGTGCCTGACTGTAAGTTGACAGTAGGTGGGATCTAGAACTTCATCATCAATTGTTGTGTTTGCACTCCCCTCACCCTCAGACCGAGCCTCTTCTTGCCCTGATTGAATATTTAAGTTGTCATCCCAATCGGGTATCTGCGTCTCATCTTCATCAGTATGTTCCTCATTGTCTATAACCACAGGTGTTACAGTTTGTGACAAAGGGTCAACATTATGCTCAGAAACTTGGTCCTCATGGCCTGAATCAGAGTCACAAAGGTTCTGGGCATCACTGCAGACCATTTCCTGTTCTGTACTCACTGTAGCTTGGGAGCAGACCTCTGATTCCCAGGCTATAGTGTGACTGAACAGCTCTGCAGACTCAGCCATCTCAGTTCCACCATACTGTGCAGGGCTGATGGAGACTTCAGAGCTGGGAGAAAGCAAATTTGATTGGGATGACAACTCAGAGGACTGGTGTTTTTTGGATGCGGTACTTGAAGTGGCTGAGAGGGCACTTGTTGGACCACTTGAGATCCATTCAAGCATGTGCTTTTTTTGGCCACCATCTACCTTTGTTCCTGTTGTTCGTGTCCGTAAAAAAGGGAGCACATCAGATTGTCCACGGTAAGTAGTAGACATCTTACTTTTGCTGGTAGATGGTCTATCTTCAGCAGATGATAATGGAGCTTTTCCACCTTCCCCACGGACAAACCCTTTTTTTCCTTTTCCACCACGTCTCTTCCCCTTTCCACCAGCATCTGTAATTTTGCCACTCATGTTGATTGCGACAAGATTGTGCACTGAAAATGTGGTAGTAAAAATTGAGAGGTGGTGTAGATTGCAGCGGTGGTCTAGCTTTATTAACAGCAGAATAATAAAGAATAAATATGCCTGACAATGCAACTACGGCCCTTAAACTGGCAGCATAAATTGCTAGCATAATGGCTTAGTAACTATCAGTTTGAGTGTGCATTGCAGGCAGACGTGCTGCAAATATCTGTGCACTACTGGGACTATACAGAAGTCCAACAGCCACGTTTAGGATGCCACTAGGTACACTGAGTGTTTGCTAGTATAATGGCTTAGTTATAATGAGTTGGAGTGTGCATTGCAGGCAGACGTGCTGCAAATATCTGTGCACTACTGGGACTATACAGAAGTCCAACAGCCACGTTTAGGATGCCACTAGGTACACTGAGTGTTTGCTAGTATAATGGCTTAGTTATAATGATTTGGAGTGTGCAGAGGACAGGAGGGTACAGTGCCAGGATTGTGGGGCTCTGGGTAGAGGAATGGAAGCCTGCCTTTCTATTCCCTCCTAATGGGGAAATGCAGCGACGAAATCCCTGACCTTAGCTACACAGACGCTGTCTCTGTTTTCAGGACCTGTCACCTATGGCTCTGACCCTGCCGGTACGAGCCCTTAAAAGGACTGATAGAAAGTGCTATCCCTAAGCTGTCCAGTGCTGTGTATGGAGCGCATACAGCAGTATCAACGATAGGACAAAGGACGGAGCTGCGCCAGTGATGTCTGACACCAAGGACGCAGAAGGCAGATAATGCCGTGCTGGAGGAAAATGTCCGGTTTTATAATGCAGGGACATGTGACATGGACATCCTATCACACATGCCGTTGCTGCTCTGGCTAAAAGTCCTCTTAGCTGTGTGTGTGTCTGGGATTGGCTGACATGCTGGCCCTCCCCACTACACGCGCGCGCTTAGGGAAGGAAGACAAGGAAAAAAAAAAAAAAGTGGCGATCGCCATTATACAAACAGGAGTGATCTGAAGGCGCTGTTCACGCACACTATACACTGAAATTTCATAATAGTGTGAGTCACAGAGTGACTTACACTATTACAGCGGAAAGCCAGCTAGGAATTAGCTGTTTTTTTTGCTGCTAGAACCGTTCTCGAACGTTTCTAGAACTATCGAGCTTTTGCAAAAAGCTCGAGTTCTAGTTCGATCTAGAACAGGCCCCAAAATCACTTGAGCCTAGAACTGGAGAACCTCGAACCGCGAACCGCGCTCAACTCTAATTATCTCATTGGCTACAGTCTGGTAACATGGCTAGATTTCATGCTAGGTCCTGTCAGTGCAGCTCTCCGGTACGCAGTGCTCGTTCCAGCATCCCCTTGTACCAGCGAGATGCTTGGGCACATGCTTGGCTCCCCGTTCTTGCATGTGGGCGCTACTTACAGAGTCAGCCCACATGCAAGGACTGGATGCCACAGCCGGTGAATAACGGAGATCCCCGTTGCTATAGTAACCCTCCTGTCAGCGGTGATGTCAACGATTACAGCCCGCAGCCTCTGCTCACTCAGAGTGATTAGACTACATGGGATCAGCAGCGTCTTCCTCCCATGCAGTGCTGTCAGATGTAGCAGAGCTGCATGGGTTGAAGGAGAAAGAAGACAGAAGACCAGGATCGTAGAGGGTTGAGAGGGAGTAATAAACATGGAGTCTATAAGTGTGTCTGTGTATTTATTTCTATTAAAGTATTTATTCTCTGTGTGGTGTCTTTTTTTTTTTAACCCTTTATTGGAGATTCCTAAAGGGCAGGTCAAACTTGCCTGACATTAATAATCTTTGGCGTAATACTAGCTAGTAAAACAAAGCTAGTATTAACCTTTATTACCCAGCAAGCCACCCTGCTTCAGGGCTGCTGGAAGAGTTGGATACAGCGCCAGATGATGGCGCTTCTATGAAAGCGTCATTTTCTGCGGCGGCTGCGGACTACAATTTGCAGCAGGGGTGCCCAGAAAGCTCAGGCCAACCTGTGCTGCGGATTCCAATCTCTAGCTGCCTAGTTGTACCTGGCTGGACACAAAAATTGGGCGAAGCCCCCATAATTTTTTTTTTAATTATTTCATGAAATTTGTGAAATAAAAAAAAAAAAAGGGCTTCCCTATATTTTTGGTTCCCAGCCGGGTACAAATAGGCAGCTGGAAGTTTGGGGCAGCGCGTAGGTGCTTGCTGTACCTGGCTAGCATACAAAAATATGGCGAAGCCCACGTCATTTTTTTGGGGGGCAAAAAACTCCTGCATACAGTCCTGGATGGAGTATGCTGAGCCTTGTCGTTCTGCAGCTGCTGTCTGCTCTCCTGCATGCACTAGTGAATGGAGCATGCTGAGCCTTGTAGTTCTGCTCCCCCTGCCTCTCTCTCCAGCATACAGTCCTGGATGGAGGATACTGAGCCTTGTAGTTCTGCAGCTGCTGTCTGCTTTCCTCCATACAGACAGACAGCAGACAGCAGCTGCAAAACTACAAGGCTCAGCATACTCCATCCAGGACTGTATGTGTGCCGCCCCCGTGCCTAGCAGCCAATGCTGCTCGGATCCGGACCTTCTCCGTGGGCAGTGGCTCAAGGGTCTCTGGACCCGGGGGTCTCGCGGACATGCCGAATAAATAGGGGGGGGGCGTAGTTATACGGGCTAGGCCGTAGTGAGTTTGTGACACCACCCACGGTGTGTGGTGTTGTGGGACACCACCGCTGCTATAGCGGGACACTCGGGGCGATGTCAGGCAGCAAGTTGTTAACCCCTCTGTGGGTAGGGATGGTGGCCCCGGGGCCCGGTAGCACAGTGCAGGGGATGGTGATCACAGGGAGTGTAGTTGTACTCACTTTTAAGAAACACACGAATCTCTGTAAACCAAGGTGGTGGTGGCCGGTGTCGCGGCCGGTTGGATTCTGGTCCCCCACCCGGCTGGTGGTCTCTATCTTCTCCTTGCACTGTTTGTGTGTATTGGACTGTCCTTTTATAAAACTCAGGAGTCCGCTCCCGGCTGGATGTGGCCTAAGGAGCCGTTCCCGCAGACGCTGGCCTGTGGGATCTATGGGCCCTGGCGGTGACTTCTTATCCCAAATCGGTGGGTTGTCTTCTATGAGGGACTTTGGGTGGGACAGGACCTCTAGTCCTGGCCTCAATCGGTTAATTAGCTGGTTTCAGTGGCTTCCGGTGCCGGCCTCAGGGTCTGATTAACCCCCTTGTGTGCTACGGTTTGCGGGTCTGTTCCCCATATCGGTACCGGAGGGCTACAACCCTGTCCCGGTCCACCTCGGTTCCACCGAGCCGTCTTTCCATCTCCTGCTGACGGAGACCACCATCTGCCGCCTAGCCAGTGGCACTAGGTCTCCTACCCTGGTACCCGTCAGTCAGCTTCAGGCCTGCCACAAAGGCCCGGCCTCATGCCACACTCCTCTCCAAACTGAATTTGACACAGACTCAGACTGAACTTCAACTGTTTGTTTTCCCGCCCCGGGCTGTCTAGACCCCTGGGTGGGCGTGCACTAACCACCTGGCCACGCCCACTGGTGTTTCTATCTGTCCCTAAGGGGGGGTGACTAGGGATTAAGGGTTGGCTGGTGTTGCCTTGTGAGGGAAGGTGTTATGAGGGGGCCTATTTGTGACTACCTGGTTTTGCCAGGACATCACATATGCAGGAGTTTTTTGCCTCCCCCAAAAAATTACGTGAGGTTCGCCATGTTTTTGTATGCTAGGCAGGTACAGCAGGCAGCTACAGGCTGCCCCAACCCCCAGATGCCTATTTGTACCCGGCAGGGAATCAAAAATATAGGGAAGCCCTTTTTTTTTTTTTTTTAATTATTTCATGAACTTCATGAAATAATTAAAAAAAAAATGATGTGGGCTTCGCCCCATTTCTGTGTCCTGCCAGGTACAACTAAGCAGCTGGTGATTGGAATCCACAGCACAGGGTGCCCAAGCTTTCTGGGTGCCCCTGCTGCGAATTGCAGTCTGTAGCCGCCCCAGAAAATTGCGCTTTCATAGAAGCGCCATCTTCTGGCGCTGTATCCAACTCTTCCAGCTGCCCTGGGGACGGGTGGCACGATGGGTAATATTGGGGTTAGGGCTAGCTGTATATTATCAACTGGCCCTAAGCCCGAAATTCATGGTGTCATGCCAATATTAGACATGGCCACCATGAATTTCTAGTACAGATAAAAAAAACACAACACAC
The DNA here is from genome assembly GCF_048569485.1 of Anomaloglossus baeobatrachus. Taxonomy (NCBI): domain Eukaryota; kingdom Metazoa; phylum Chordata; class Amphibia; order Anura; family Aromobatidae; genus Anomaloglossus; species Anomaloglossus baeobatrachus. Next base: position 9,482,328 of record NC_134353.1, read on the forward strand.
AGAAAAATATTTTTATTAAAAATAAAACACAACACAATTAGTGACTCCATCTTTATTGAAATAAAGAACCTCCCTCCACAGTAATCCTGGGTCAAGGGTGCTGCGTCCAATCCGGATCCAATATCATCTAATCGGTTTGCTTGAAGCCAAAGCGATCAGATGATGTGTCAGGTTCAAGGGCCTGAATCACATGACCCAGCAGGTGATTGTATAAACGGCTTTTATACAATCAGTTGATGCATCAGTGCAAAAAAAACACAAAACAAACTACACACTTCAGTGCAGACTCCTGTCTGACATCATCAGCTGATAGTTTAGCCAGTCGGGCCTCACCGCTCGACTTATAGTTTCAGCTGATTCCGTCAGGTGACCTCATCAGCTGATTATCGCCATGTCTGAGAAAGAGAAAAGAGAGAGAGAAAAGAGAAGAGAAGAGAAAGGAGAGAGAAGAGAGAGAGGAGAGGGAGAGAGAGAGGAGAGAGGAGAGAGGAGAGAGAGAGGAGAGAGAGAAGAGAGAAAAAGAGAGAGAGGAGAGAGAGGAGAGAGAGAAAGAGAAAATAAAATAGAGAGAAAGAGAGACAGAGAAAAAGAGAGACAGAGAAAAAGAGAGAAAAAGAGAGAGAGAAAAAGAGAGAGAAAGAGAGAGAAGAGAGAGAGAGGAGAGAGCAATGCAGCCTCATTCCGTGAACTGCTCCGATTTTAAAGGTATGTCCCACGACTCACAGCTGATGTCCGGCTCCTCCCCTCAGTGCATAATTAAATTAAATTATAATTATACATAAGTAATATTTATAATGTAAAATTAAAAATAGATTAAATTCTTTACCGGGACGGCCGGGACTCAAACTCATGAACTAACTCTCCTTAGGTGGCAGCTCTATCCATTGAGCCACTGCCCCTAATGAAAAGTATAGGAAGATATGGTAATCTTGACCTCTATACTGCAGTAGAGAATCCAGAAGTGGATTGTTCAGCTGCAAAGATGGATGGATGGATGGATGGTGAAAGGAGGAAACACTGGCACCATTCAGCGAGCTGGATGGATGGATAGGCGGATGGATGGATAGGCAGATGGATGGATGGGCGAATGGATGGAAGGATGGGCGAATGGATGGAAGGATGGGTGGATGGATGGATAGATGGATGGATGGGCGGATGGATGGATGGATGGATGGGCGGATGGATGGGCGGATGGATGGATGGATGGATGGGCGGATGGATGGGCGGATGAATGGATGGATAGGCGGATGGATGGATGGGCGGATGTCTGGATGGATGGGCGGATGGATGGGCGGATGAATGGATGGCTGGGCGGATTGATGGATGGATGGGCGGATTGATGGATGGATGGGCGGATTGATGGATGGATGGGCAGATAGATGGATGGATGGGCGGATAGATGGATGGGAAGATGGATGGTTGGGCGGGTGGATGGATAGATGGGCGGATGGATGGATGTGCGGATGGATGGATGGATGGGCAGATAGATGGATGGATGGATGGATGGGCGGATGGATGGATGGGTAGGTGGATGGATGGATGGAAGGCGGATAAATGGATGGGCGGATGGATGGGCGGATTTGCGGATGGATGGGCAAACACCGGCAGTACCGCACTCATCCTCGCACACACACAGGCACTACAACCCCCATCATCACCGAACACGCAGGCATTACCTCAGTGACGTCCCCGCTGACAGTGCTGCTCACTTCATTGCTTCGTGGATCTGACACAGAGCGCTCGTGTTTTACGGCGCTACTGTCAGCTTCATGTAGAAGAGCTAGATGCGTGGCGGGACCTCTGTGGATTACGTCGGACCTGGAGGGGTATTTAGTGATTTTATTAAAATGGTGAAACAGGGTGTTTTTTTGTCTTTTATTCCAAATAAAGGATTTTTTGTTGTGTGTGTTTATTTACTTCCTCTTACAGGTTAATCATGGAAGGTATGTCAGGAAAATGCCTGCCATGATTAACTCCTTATTACCCCGATTGCCACTGCACCAGGGCAATTCGGGATGAGCGGAGTAGAATCCCGGGACTGTAACATCTAATGGATGTGGTAATTCCGGGCGGCTGCTGGCTGATATTTTAGGGTTGTGGGCTCCCCATAACGTGGCGCTCCCCATCCTGACAATAGCAGCCTCCAGCCGTGTGGCTTTATCTTGGCTGGTATCAAAATTGGGGGGACTGCATTTTTTTTATTATTTATTTATTTATTTTACTGCACGATATAGACCCGCCCACCAGGGGCTGTGATAGGTTGCAGTGAGACAGCTGTCACTCATCGTGGAGGAGTGTCTGACTGCAACCAATCATGGGTACCGGTGGGCGGGGAAGGCAGGGAATACGAGATTGAATAATGAAGCGGCAGCCATTTTCAAAAGAGGAAAAGCCGCCGGAGCTTTGTGACAGCCGTGCAGCTGATCGATGAGTAGGAAAGAGAGAGAAGTTGTGGTGGGGACGCATGCAAATACACAACGTGTGCACATAGCCTTACTGTGAGAAGCCACGCTTTAGTGGCTTCTCGAACGGTAACTCGAACTGCCGGGCTTTAGGCCCCTTTCACACGTCAGTGATTCTGGTACGTTTGTGCTTTTTTTTAAACGTACCAGAATCACTGACATACACAGACCCATTATAATGAATGGGTCTGCTCACACGTCAGTGATTTTTCACTGCACGTGTCTCCATGCGGCGTACCCACGTGTGCGTGTTTGCCGCACGGAGACATGTCCATTTTTTTCTGGCATCACTGATGTCCCACGGACCACGCAGTGGTGTGGTCCGTGAAACACGTGCCAGAAAAAAAAACCGTGCATTTAAAATAATAAACATTTTTACTCACCCGGCGTCCAGCGATGTCCTCTGCAGCCCGTGCAGCCTGCTGCTTCTAAGCTGGCTGATTACTGTCGCGCATATTAATGATGCACGACACAGCCGACCCGGAACGACACAGCCGACCCGGAAGCAGCTGCTGCAGGGGTCAGCGCCGGCCGGATGCTGCATCGCGGGAGCGATCAGCACCATGGACAGCGGGAGCGGGCGTAGGTGAGTTGATTTCTAAGTGCAATCACGGGCCAAGGAGAACGGAGCCCGGATTGCACTTAGACAACCCACGTGTGCCGTGATTCACGGCACATGCAGGGACATGTGCGTGTTTTACACGCCAGTGAAAAACGTCACTGTTTTTCACTGACGTGTGAAATGGGCCTTAAGCAAATCATTTGAGTTCGTGGAACGACTATAACACTGCCCTAAATCCCTCGAATTTGAAATTGGCTAACTGTTCGACTCCAGCATCGCTCAACTCTACTGATGACATGGTCCAGCCGACCAATCACTGTAATGCCAGTAACCAGCATTTCTATGATATTACCGTGACTGTCAAGCAATTCACGCAGGTTTAGTGGCTGAAAAAAAAATATGAAACATGCAGGCAGGGACTCGAGCATTAGCATAAAGGATCTCATGCACCGCAATGCTTGAACAAGTACCGAGCAGCGCTGAGCACGCCCACCCATCACTAATTATAATATGTTATCATGTATTGCAGATGTAATTTCCCATCTTGCCTGTCTCTATATCTTCTCTTATCTTGTTTCCTCACATCCTGTTCTTTCTGGTCAGAGCCATCTTAGCAGAATCGAGGATCAGAGCTGGAGAGAGGATTTTCTTGTTACCTCTATCCTCTATTCTCTATCCCACATCCTCTATCTTCCAACCCTCACCCTTGTCCCTTCATCTTCCCTGACATCTCTACCTCATCATTTGTGAAGGTTCTGTCAGCAGACTACCTAAACGTTCCTTCACTGCATCTTCCCCCTGGATTTACTACATGCAGCTAGTCAGGCCAGAGATAGAGGATAGCGAGTAACCTCTCTACCATCACTGGTACAGAGATCCGCTCACATCCCTCAGACACATCTCACCTACATACATCGGTGGCAGAATAACGCTCCTCACCTTCCCTGTGTGTTTCCATGTTATAGACTGGGGTTTTATGTGGAGCTCTTCACCACTCACAGCCCAGGGCGTGAAATTTCCTACTTCAACCACTCGTATGTCACTACGTGTGGCCTCATCTATAAATACCCAGTTTACTATCTTATACGGGTGTACGGCTTCTCCTTCTTCATTAAAGTAATATGAAGGCTTCATTGGATCCGGAGAATTCTTCAGCATTTGTATGTAGCGCTGTAACTTCCGTGTGTATTGTACAAACCCGGTCACTGAATTCTCCTCATATTTGTCCTTTATAAATGAGAACATTTCATGTAGAGCTTTTCCCAGGACTTCTACTGCGTAATACAATCTTGGAAAAACCCCGGATGAGAGGGAAGTCCTCATACTCGGCAATGTAAATTCAAATGCTGGTACAAACTCTCCATCTCCATCTGTCCAATTGAAAGGAATGAAGGAATCTTTACTCCCCTTTGCTATTGCATCCATCATTCTCCAGAGATTCTCACCCCTGAACATTATGAGAACTTTCCTGTAGTTTTGTACAATGTCTTCCACTCCTGGAAATGTTTCCGATAGAAATTCCACCGCTAGACTTCCATTCCATAGTGGAAAATCTATTTTTGTCATGATGAAATTATAGATCCAGGATGGTGGAAAGATAAAAGTTTTCTCCAAAGATAAAGATTTAAAAGAATATTCTGCCATAAAATCTAAAGGGAAGGTCCCGCACATTATGAGGACTCTGACTTGTGGATCCTTAAAATTCAATAAAACCTCATCTTCATAAAGATAATCTTGTGAAAGTATTACGGTGAAGGCTTCGCAGATCCCGTCCTCTCTCATATACTTTCTTAGTATCTGCAGTTCTTTCTCTCCATTTTCATCATCTGATACTAAAATCCCAACCCAGATCCAGCCAAAGTGCTTCAACAGTCTGGTGATGACCAAATAATGGACGCGATGATCCTGGACAGTTCGGAAAACATGAGGATAGAGGCGTCTATCTGATAATGAGGGATCGGTGGCTCCATAGCTGATCTGTCAACACAGAAGAAAATACATTTTGTAGAGACTGTATTTACTCCATTATTCACTAGAGACTTTCTAGGCACAAAACACATTGTCACACAGGGAATCACTGAACAAAAACTGAAAAAAGAAGCTGCTGAAGATGAGCGAATATTAAGACATTTGAATTTGCCGGGTTGGCGAATTTCCCCCAAAAATTTGTTTTGCAGTGAATTAATTAACATTAATTACATGACTAAAAAAAACACTGATTGCCTGGAAAATATGTGTAGAATGCATGAATTGCTGGTGTTCATAGACATGTGGTGAAAATGGAAGAAGTCGTGGCATCTTCACACAGTTGGGTGTAATAATTATCCGTGTTTGGAGGTATAATGAGCCTCGTACTTATCTAAAGTAAGAAAGAGAAAATTCAACAGTCTAAAAATTATCCCTTTAATTAGTGAGACAATGCAGGAGTATTGTACAGACTTGAATGTGAAGAAATAATGGCCTCTCAACAGACGTACACTGACGAGCAATAGGGTAACAATGTTCTGAACTTGTGACTTTCAGGCTCCATGTCTCACCATCCTCTACATCTTTGAGCGTGAGATGAGCTTCATTCTATTAAGCAGATTATTAGTTGTATAGATTCTTCTCTTGTCACTGCATTGTTACTGTTTTGCTCCTGGTGGTGGAATAATATTTTTCTTCCTGTATACTACAAATCATAACCTGTTCTCACATTGCCTAATAGTTCAGTGCATTATTAGGTTGAGTCCGAAGTAACTGCTCCTTAGTTTAAGGCCAAGGAGCCATGAAGAAGGTTTCCCAAGAAAAGAGAATAAAAAAGCAACAAAAAGAGAAATAAAATCTCCTCCAAAAATTCAGCAATTACTTACAGCAAATAGAGGGCAGCAGTTATAACCTGCCCAGGCCAAGGAACTAATGCACTAGCAGGATGCAGCAAGACCCCCGAAAAGGTGGAGGCATCACAGGTGCAAAAGAAGCAAATCACTCTCACTTCCGATAGATCGAGGGGGCGATTGCTGGATGCAGCCAGTCCCCTTAATGTTAGGCCTTGCATACTGGAGTTCCCGTCCCTGTATGGTGCACTTGGATAGTACTAGCTCAGCCCGCCTGGTCAAATAGTATGGGCTTGACTAATAGGCTGCTATCCAGTTACTGTGCACCTACATGTGTGAAAGGTGCCCTATACAAGCCCCTTGTGTGCAATTTTATCATCCAGCAATCACCTACTCCATCTATTGGAAGTGAGAGTGATTTGCTTCTTTTGGACCTGTGATGCTTCCACCTGATTGGGGGTCTTGCTGCATCCTGCCAGTTCATTAGTTGCTGTAAGTAATCCAAGACAAGTGAAAAAGCATCATCATCTCATCAATAGTTATGAGTGATCCTGATCAGCAAAGATTGGAAAATATTGAATTCATACGATCTTTGGCCGGATTTGATCAGGATCAGACATCCGATCATTTAACGCAAAAGTTGATGATCTTGCCAACGATAAGTAAATGATTGGATCACAAAAATCATCCTCTCCCAGCCCATGACAGCCATGTAAAAAAAAAGGGCTCATAGGGTTGAGGCAGTACAAACTTACCGAGTCCCCATGGCTGCAGCGCTACTTGCGGGTCTGACAATTATCTCTAATGCATATTCACTGCTTTCCCCCACCACCGGTGTATCTGATTTGCTGCAGTCAGACCCCGCCCCCAGACAGCGTCTGTGACTGGTTGGAATCATAGACTCTGTCTCTGGATCTCTATCATGTTATAAAATAAATAAAACAATTGGCATAGGGTCCCCATCTATTGATATTATCACAGATGAAGCCACAGCTACAGGCCACAGCCCCCAGCCGTGCAATTATCATGGCTATGTATCAAAAAAGGAGAAACCACATGCAGGATGTTTTTTTGTTATTTAAATAAATTATTAAAAATAAAACATAATGCAGTCCCTTCTAATTTTGATACCCAGCAAAGGTAAAGCCCAAAAATTTGGGCTGGTATTCTCAAGCTGGGGAGGCCCATGCTTATTGAGCCCCACAACCTTAAAAATAGCAGCCTGCAGCTTCCCAGGATTGTCACATTCATTAGATGTTACAGTCTCGGCACTTTGCCCGGTTCTTTCCAATTGCTCTGATGCTGTGGCAATCGGGGTAATAGGGGTTAATCGCAACCCACAGCTGCCACTAAGCCTTAGATTATTAACAGGAGGCGTCTATGAGACTCCCCTACTACTAATCTGTAGGGTAAAATAATCAAACACCAAAAAAACACTTTATTTTAAATAAAATACAAAAAACACCGTCTTTCACCCTGTCTTACCGGCTCAAGTTTTATTCTGCAGCTCGCTCTTTAACTTACAAGTTAAGCAAAACTGAAACCAGTTTTTGAGGTAAAACAATATAGAATGTTTATTTAACCTAGATTAATACATTTATTAGCATTAACATCTCATTAATATGCATAAATCATCAAGTAAGCATCGATACAACACCGGATAGCATCACTCTGTGATCGGGGGACTTTAGGACGATCCCATTAGGAGGAATCCTAGAAAAACACCAACAGCACATCTTCTTGACCACAGGTTAAAGGCCCCGTTACACGCAACGACGTATCTAACGATATATCGCCTGGATCACGGATTCCGTGACGCACATCCGGCATCGTTAGCGACGTCATTGCGTGTGACACCAACGAAAGACCATTAACGATAAAAAATACTCACCTTATTGTTAATAGTTGACACGTCGTTCATTTTCAAAAAATCATTGATTGTTGAGGACGCAGGTTTTTCATCGTTCCCGAGGCAGCACACATCGCTATGTGTGACACCCCGGGAACGATGCACTACTGCTTACCTGCGGCCGCCGGCAAGAGGCAGGAAGGAGGTGGGCAGGATGTTATGGTCGCTCATCTCCGCCCCTCCACTTATTTTGGGCGGCCGCTTAGTGACGCCGCTGTGACGCCACCTAACGATTTTGTGCGCCACGAGCAGCGATTTGCCCGTGACGCACAAACAACGGGGGCGGGTGCTTTCACCAGCAACATCGCTAGCGATATCGCTGCATGTAAAGCCCCCTTAAGTCCCAACTGCTCCTGGAGAGTCCCATGCTTATGTACACATTTTGTTCTTTTTTGCAGATTCAAGGTTCTTGATAAGGCGTTTATCAAAACCAAATTGTGACAGTTTATTCCACTTATGCCAGAGCAGATTTGAACTTACATAACTTTATACTTCACTTTTTAACATAGCCAAAAACCATATTGATTACTATCTTATAACTCGATACCTATTTCTCACAAACAAACTGGTGCCATTTGTATCACAATCGGTCCTTAATCAATCTGGTTATTTGCCCTGGAAACCATAAGCACTTTGGGTTTCCCACAGAAAACTTTGTGGCCATAAAGCAATTCCATATTGACAACAGTATTACTAGAATGGCCATTACCAACACTGGGTGAATTAACCAATTTAGCATCTGCTGAAGGGGAATATCCCATGAAAATATCATGCCAATGATGTGACGTAGCATCTGCAATTATAGAGCACATTTTGATAATTTTATTTGCCACTATGGTCGTACTAACAATATGTAATGGGCTGTTAATCTTTGTTATCTGCTGTTTTATAACTAAGGCGTCTTGTAATATATTATGTAGTTTGGTTATATTTAAATCCCAAACAGGGACATCAAGAGACAGAGGTTTCCAATCAACTTGTACAGTAATATCCTGCTCCGGAGCGAGGAGGAGAGGTCCATTCTCCCATCTCAAAGCTGATAACTCCATTTGCAGGTTGCATTAAGAATGTATCATTCCGGACACAATTGGCTGATCAGTTACTGCGCATATCTCTTAAGGCGTGATATAGATGGGTTAATAGTTTCTATATTTCTTCATTTTTAATATCTCATTGTTCCATTAGTATATCTGGTGTAAGTTCATAGTTATTGTGGAGCCTTCAGAATAAGAAAGAAGCTCAAGGATTACTATTGTCTGCTAAATGTTCTTCTTATCTCATATGCATGACTCTACATTTTTGTTTTTCTCAAACTTAAAGGTCATATAATTAACTTGTAAATTTCTAGCTAGAAGCCTTTTTTTGCAATATCACATTGATCTGTAAATGGTATAAATAATCTGTACCTTGGCTGAACAAACAGAAAACTGATCATGCTCACTTGAATGCAGGTCTTTTCTCCAAGCGCTCGATATTGACGTAGGCCTGAAGAGGCCTAATTCAGAGGACCTCACTGGTGATCCCATAAGCTGACTTTTGTGACAAAACAGAACAGCTGCAACAGTTTCTGCTATTAACATTGTAAAGGTTAATGGTAAAATAGTCCATTCACAAACGGTACATTAATGGTATTTTGTAATAAGCATGATTCATATACTACTGATTAACACTAGGACTACTGGACTTGTGACACCTACTAGAACTACTGAATATAGACATTTTGACTACTGACGTGTTTTTGTTTATTTTTAGAGTTTCATTTGTGGTTATTTATTAATAATTATTTTTTTAATGTATTATTATTGTGAGATCCAAGAGTAATGCTTTGTAATGGTTTTTTTCTGATTTTTTTTCATATTTTTCTACAGGAAATAACAAAAGTAAACTAAGTAAAACAATAATAGAAGTTTTAAAATAATTTATTATTAAAAAGCACACATATAAACAACAATCAAGAACAACAAGCAGAGAAAATGTAAATGAAGGAGAAGAAAAATGAAAATATGACGCAGAATCTCAATAAAACCGACCAACCGTTATTATGAAGTACAACCGGTAACTTTCTAAACATTTGTTGATTCGCATTTCAGGCATCGTCTTTCAATTACAGCGGTACATTGCCCACAGAAAGACTTATGGCAAGTCATACAATTTCCAACAGATCGATTATTTTTGCATTTTGCTTATATCTGGCAAAATTTTTTTTGAGACATCACATCTGAAGATGTAGCAACTTGGGACATGCCACCCTTTCCCCTAGATACAACATACGGACCACTCAACTCTGTGACAAGCTTTTGCAAAAATGCCTTGCGTGACATTTGTCCGGTGGTCATCTCCTTGTATACTATCTAAGCATTTATACCCGCTAAGTCTAAGGTATTTTCAAATGCGTGAACAGGCCATCTCCCAGTACCTGTTCTTGTGCTGTATTAGCGTGCCATCTGATCTACTACATCTACTCCATATTTTGTTTCATTATAAAACTTTACAGTTTCTGGAGTTTTTTTGGAAATTCAGAAGCAACAAGAACATCGAGATGGACGGAACTCAGAATTATCACATATTTGGTTGGCTTGATACACGGTAAGTGCAAAATTATCTTCATTTTTATAGACTTTAGTGCTGTACAACTTTTCTTTCATTGATTTTATTTCTTTAGGCACTTCTCGTCTTATCTTATTTAGCGTTCCCACGATAGTCGTTCCCTGGCTTTTTAGCTGTTTGGCAAGTTTTACTGATATAAATAATTATCAGTGGTTACATTTCGACCTTTTTTCAAAAACGGCTGCAATAGTTCCATGACTACGTGGTCAGCTAAACGGTCATCAGCACGGCGTGAATCATCTTTACCCAGATAAGGGAAACCAGTTAAGCTGGTGTCACACTAAACGACAGCGACAACGACGTCGCTGTTACGTCACCATTTTCGGTGACGTAACAGCGACCTTGTAAGTCGCTGTTATGATCGCTGCTTAGCTGTCAAACACAGCAGAAGCAGCGATCATAAGGTCGCTGTGTTACATGTTCAGAGAGCAGGGAGCCGCGCTTAGCGCTGGCTCCTTGCTCTCCTGCAGCACACATCGGGTTAATTAACCCGATGTGTGCTGCAGCTACATGTCACAGTTCAGAGAGCAGGGAGCCGCGCTTAGCGCTGGCTCCTTGCTCTCCTGCAGCACACATCGGGTTAATTAACCCGATGTGTGCTGCAGCTACATGTCACAGTGCAGAGAGCAGGGAGCCGCGCGCACTGCTTAGCGCTGGCTCCTTGCTCTCCTTGCTACAGTATGCATCGGGTTAATTACCCGATGCATACTGCAGCCACATGTCACAGTGCAGGAGCCGGCACTGGCAGCAAGAGCGGAGGCTGGTAACCAGCGTAAACATCGGGTAACCAGGGAAAGGTCTTCCCTTGGTTACCCAATGTTTACGCTGGTTACAGCTTACCGCAGCTGCCAGTGCCGGCTCCTGATCGCTTCATTTCGTCGCTCTCTCGCTGTCACACACAGCGATGTGTGTGTGTCACAGCGGGAGAGTGACGACCAAAAAATGAAGCTGGACATTCAGCAACGACCGGCGACCTCACAGCAGGGGCCAGGTCGTTGCTGGATGTCACACACAGCGACAGCGACGGGACGTCGCTGCAACGTCACAGAAAATGGTGACGTAGCAGCGACGTCGTTGTCGTCGTCGTTATGTGTGACACCAGCTTTACAACATATTTACTATCCTTATCTACAGCTAGCCAAAGTTTATGGCCATATTTATCTGGCTTGGAAGGTATATACTGTGTGAAAGGACACCTGGTTTTGGTTGGGAAAAGTTGTTCATCAACCGTAATGTATGGGCCAGGTTTGTAACAAGCAATGCAATTGGAAATAAACCTGTCCCACACAATAGAAAAGAGAGCAAATTTACGGTTTGCAGTCTCTGCGATCGATTGCACTTCTCATCAAATCTGAGGTAATGCATAATTTCTACAAAACGGTCCCTAGACATTATCGCTTTGCATAACGGTATTCCCCAGTCATTTGACCATATGGTTGCAATAGAGTGATGGCTCGTGCCCGATAGTCCACGGACATAAAATATTGCTAGAAATGCATCTAGCTCCTCATCAGAAAGAGTAAACTCTTCATTATGGTTCCAGCGTGCTTCTGCAATAGTACAGTTCTTTATGTGAGTCAAGATAAATGAATCAAAAAATAATCTCCATGTACTCAAAGGACTATCACTAATTATATTTCTTCTGGCGTATCCTGTAGGGCCGGGTGCTTCTCTAAGAATGTTTTGTTTTTCCCGCCTACCAGGTAAGTTTTCTCCAATTTCAATAGGCTTCCATTGAATACCATCAGCTGAAACTAGTATTCCTGGAGATTCGCCTTCTGTGGTGTTGGTTGCATCGCCTTCGCCGCCATCGTCTTCTGTTGTGAAAACATATCTGGGACGTTTTGCAGATTTTTTCTGTCCACGACCGGGAGGATGGTCGCGAGGCAACATCAACGCATGAGCCTGATCCCCAGTTGATGAGCTTGCAACGTCTGGCAAAAAAGTTGATGAATATTTAGAATTTTTGTTTAGTAACTCAGTGTGTGGAAGAACAAATAAATACACATAACTACTTACCTTCCAGATTTGTTTCTTCTGAGTCTTCAGATTCACTCAAAATGTTTTGAGGATTGAAATCTTCATCACTGTCCGTATCAATTTGAGTATCCTGACATTCGGATTCCGATTCATCCTCTGGTATGGATTGCAAAATAGCCAGAATATCTTCAGGCTTTACCGCACGTCTTCTAGCTATATTAGTAAATTGGAGAAATTCCACTTGAGAGTTCACTGGTTCACTGCTGAAAAATAGAAATGAAATGACAACTATAAGAAATAATACATGTTCTGCCACCTTCAAACGTAGGTGGGTTGAATCAGTTGACAGACAGGTAAAGTCTTTCCTAAAATAATCGAATAATATGACAATAAAATGTTGTATATACCTGTAACAGTTTTCAGAGCTCTTATGGCTATGTGCACACAGTGCGTTTTTCTCGGCGTTTTTGCACGTATTTCGGGTGCGTTTTTGGCCTCAAAACTGCATGACTTTGCTTCCCCAGCAAAGTCTATGAGTTTTCATTTTTGCTGTCCCCACACAGCGTTTTTTTTCAGCTGCATTTTTGTGGTGACCACAAAAACGTAGCATGTCAATTATTCCCGCGTTTTTCACTGCGCTTTTCATCCATTGAGTTCAATGGGATGTTGAAAGACGCAATGAGAAACGCAAATAGCTGCGTTTTGGTGCGTTTCTAAGATCAAAAACGCAGCTATAAACGCAGGAGGTGGGTAGTAAAGTGACGTGTACAGGAAGAGGATTCCTTCTGTCAGTATATACAGAAGCGTGAATCCTCCCGGTACCGTCACCGCCGCGTCCACCTCCCGTCCTGTGCATGTATGCTGCCGTGCGGAGCCATGTCTGGGTGGGAGATGGAAGCGGCTGCGAAAACAAAAGTTAACAGTAGAAAAAAAAAAAAAAAGTTATACTCACCTGTCTGCAGCCTCCCGGTGCCATGCCCGCTCCCATCTCCTCTCACGGTATCGCCACCCCCGCTCCGGCTGTGTGCAGACGGCCGGGAAACCTCCGATGGATGCAGGACCTGGCGATGGATCACCTGATGCAGTCACCTGACGCATCAGCTGATCGTAAGTATCGCGGTGACACGGGCGCCCGGCCGGTATCAGCGGATGCGTCAGGAGACTTCATCCCTGATTACCGACAGCTGCTGCAGCGATCGGACAGGATCAGACTCCCGCCCCATCGCTGCAGGAGCTGCCGGTAATCAGCACATAAGTGAGTATTAATATTTTTTTTTTTGCACCGATGCATCAGCTGATTGTATAAAAGCCGATTATACAATCAGCTGATGTGTGATGGGATTCAGCCCCTGGAACCTGACACATCATCTGATCGCTTTGCCTTCCAGCAAACCGATCAGATGATATTGGATCCGGATTGGACAGCGCGGGACCCTAACCCAGGATTACTGCGGAGGAGGGGGGTTCTTTATTTCAATAAAGATGGAGTCACTAATTGTGTTGTGTTTTATTTCTAATAAAAATATATTTTTCTGTGTGTTGTGTTTTTTTTTTATCTTTACTAGAAATTCATGGTGGCCATGTCTAATATTGGCGTGACACCATGAATTTCGGGCTTAGGGCCAGCTATACAGCTAGCCCTAACCCCATTATTACCCAGCGGGCCACCCGGCATCAGGGCAGCTTGAAGAGTTGGATACAGCGCCAGAAGATGGCGCTTCTATGAAAGCGCCATTTTCTGGGGTGGCTGCGGGACTGCAATTCACAGCGGGGGTGCCCAGAAAGCATGTGCACCCTGCACTGTGGATTCCAATCCCCAGCTGCCTAGTTGTACCCGGCTGGACTCAAAAATTGGGCGAAGCTCACGTCATTTTTTTTTTTAAATTATTTCAGGAAATTCATGAAATAATTTAAAAAAAAAAGGGCTTCCCTATAGTTTTGGTTCCCAGCCGGGTACAAATAGGCAGCTGGGGGTTGGGGGCAGCCCGTACCTGCCTGCTGTACCCGGCTAGCATGCAAAAATATGGCGAAGCCCACGTCATTTTTTTTGTTTGGGGGGGCAAAGAAATCCTGCAAGGAGGATGCATGCTGAGCCTTGTAGTTCGACAGCTGTCTGCTCTTCTGCATACACTAGTGGAGAATGAAGAACACATTGAAGAAGGAAATGACATCAGACTTTTTTTTTTTCGTTCACTGATAAAAAACGCATAAGGACGCAGTGAGCAAAAACGCAGCAAAACGCAGCAAAAAACCGCACCAAATTGCGGCAAAACGCGTGCGTTTTTTGCCGCGTTTTTTCGACGCAGGTGCATTTTTGTGCGTTTTTAGCGGCCAAAAACGCACAAAAACGCAGCGTCAAAAAAACACACTGTGTGCACATAGCCTATGTCTGCATCTTTTGTCTTTGTCTCTCCAAGTGAAATGAAAGTAATTTAGTATCCAGACTTAAGCTGGTGTCACACACAGCGACAACGACGTCGCTGCTACGTCACCATTTTCTGTGACGTTGCAGCGACGTCCCGTCGCTGTCGCTGTGTGTGACATCCAGCAACGAGCTGGCCCCTGCTGTGAGGTCGCCGGTCGTTGCTGAATGTCCAGCTTCATTTTTTGGTCGTCACTCTCCCGCTGTGACACGCACATCGCTGTGTGTGACAGCGAGAGAGCGACGAAATGAAGCGAGCAGGAGCCGGCGTCTGGCAGCTGCGGAAAGCTGTAACCAGCGTAAACATCGGGTAACCAAGGGAAGACCTTTCCCTGGTTACCCAATATTTACCTTCGTTACCAGCCTCCGCCCTTGCTGCCAGTGCTGGCTCCTGCTCTGTGCACATGTGGCTGCAGTACACATCGGGTAATTAACCCGATGTATACTGTAGCAAGGAGAGCAAGGAGCCAGCGCTAAGCAGTGCGCGCGGCTCCCTGCTCTCTGCACTGTGACATGTAGCTGCAGCACACATCGGGTTAATTAACCCGATGTGTACTGTACCTAGGAGAGCAAGGAGCCGGCGCTAAGCGCGGCCCCCTGCTCTATGCACATGTAGCACAGCGACGTTATGATCGCTGCGTCGCTGTGTTTGACAGCTAAGCAGCGATCATAACAGCGACTTACAAGGTCGCTGTTACGTCACCGAAAATGGTGACGTAACAGCGACGTCGTTGTCGCTTAGTGTGAACCCAGCTTTACTGTCTACTGCTAGGACCAGAGAAAGACACCTCCCTTCGTTAGCATAAGATAAGATAAGAGCCTACAGTTTTACAAAAAAGCTCTATTCAGATCAGCATTACACAGCAATACAACCAGGTAACACAATGAAAATGTGAAAAGTTGACATCTGAATTGAACTACATCTATAGGAACATCAGGGTAAATAAGATACAGTGAAAAAATTAAGCACAAAACTGTACAGCAACTTACAGCAACTTTTAGTGACAAAAGGACAGCAAAATATAGCAGATAGTCAAAATGACTACCTTTAGTAGTTACAGGTGAATGTTGAAATAAATGCGCAATTTTTGCACCTAAATTATTTATTGCCACAAAATCTGTTTTAACATCCTATTTGAGGAAATGTCACCGAGTCTCAAGCCGGAATTTCAAAAAATGTAGTCACAGAGGAGAAATACATAGTGCGAAATAGTCAAAATGACTACCTCAGTAGTTCTAGTGTTAAACCTTAAAAATAATGGCCTCTAAAGTAATATCATATAAAGATAAATCATGAGTTCTATTACTGCTATATATATAACCCATTGAATCGGGGCATCCACTAATATATATTTTCCGAAGCCCCCAAGATCAATGGAATCAGCGCATATCTACACATTACATCTTGTTTAGTAACAATAAAGATGTTTATTTGTCCGGTACAGCAGGTATCATTACTAGAGATAAGCCACCCCCTTAGTGTTCGAGTTCAGTTCGGTTCGTCGAACGGCGGGCAAGTTCGGCAAACGTTCGACGAACCCATTCGTACCCCATTGAAAACAATGGCAGGCAAACACAAACACATACAAACACATAGAAAACACCTTCTAAGGTGTCCAAAAGATGACAAACAACTCACAAGACACCACAAACACATGGAAAAGTGATAAGGACATATACTCACACGAAAACAAAACAGCTGGACGAGGAAAAAGAGGAGGAGACGCATATGTAGGAGTATATTCAAGTGAACATCGATGCCACTACTGTGCAAGTTGAGCTTTGCTCATTTTGGGCTTCCATTCTGGATAAATTGCCTGAGCTTGCCACTTACGCCTTGGGGATCTGGTTGTATCCCGCAGCCAGCGTTCTCTCGGAACGTGTCTTCAGTGCTGCTGGGTGTGTGCTGACAGATAAGCGCACGCATCTGTCCAGTGACAATGTGGACAGACTAATGTTCATCAAGATGAACAAGTCATGGATCACAGAGGACTTTTTTACCCCTGTGTCATCCTAGGGAGAGTTAAGGCTTGTGGATTTTTGATAGTGCTTCATGCAAATCAACTTGCGAAGTTTGCAATTGGGGGACAAGTGATGCCAGTGAAGTGGTGTGTGTGGTCCAATTTTGGAAACGAGGGAGACTGTGGTTGGAGTCCCCTTGCTGTGTTTTACATGATTTTAGAAGGGCATGACATGCCTAAGAGGTTGACTTTCAGCATCTGCAAGCTGTTGGCTACAGAAATGCTGCCTTTCCGCCCAGTGGATAGAGAGGATTTTCGAGACCTTATGCCCATTGCAGTGCCCCAAGAGCAGATGCCCAGTCGCCACTCCTTCTCCAAGAAAGGCGTGCCCGCGCTACCACAGTAGGTCGCACACAACATCATTGCTTCCTTGAGAAACTCTGTGTGTGACAGGGTGCATTTCACCACAGATACTTGGCCCAGTCAGCATGGACAGGGGCGTTACATGTCGCTGACTGGGCACTGGGTTACTATGGGGAGAGATGGAGAAGGGTCTGCTGTACAAGTCTTTCCGTCCCCACGAGTTTTGTGTCAATCCTTCCTCTGTATGTAGAAGTTCCTCCACTGCTTCTGCCTCCTCAACCTCGTCTAGGTCCTCAACCTCTGCTCAAAACCTGTGTGGTCAGGCCACCCGCATTGTAACTGTGCACAGGGAATCCCGCACACCTCCTTACTATGCTGGCAGCAGAGCTTAATGCCATCAGGTGGTCGACTCTTAACTTTGAAATGTCTGGGAAATGTGAGTCACACCGCAGAGGAGTTGTGGACGTTTAGCTCTGGAGACCAAATTTCATCATTGGTTGTCTCCACTCGACCAGCAGCCAGGGAAGGCTGGGTGCGACAATGATGCAAACCTGGGTGCGACCCTTCACCGTGACAATGTGACACACGTTCCTTGTATGGCTCACGTGTTGAACCTGGTTGTCCAGCAATTTTTAAACCACTATGCCGGCCTAGATGGCCTTCTACAGAGGGCACAGTGTAATTCCTTCCTTGATCCACACACTCAGACGTGCTGTAAAGGAAAGACTAGAGGGAAGCCACTCACCAAGCAGGACCTCCAGAACCCTGAAACCCTTTAACCCCTATACAGGGATTTGAAATTACACATTGCCCAAGGTGATCAATACCTGTGGAAGGCTGCAGTCCGACAGAGTAGAAGTCAGGCAGGGTCAAACCATGAATTGAAGAACATAAACAAAATTGGATGGCCAGGACTTAATCAGAAAACAAGCAGAGGTCAAATGCGGATCGGGCAACGAGGTACATGAACAGCAGGCAGGAGATGTAGTCAGGAAACAAGTGGTAGTCAGCACACAAAATCACAAAACAGAACTGGGTGGAACAGGAACCCGAAGTTCAGAACTATGTCTGGCAGTAATCAGCAGACAGGAGGGGCCTAAAAAAGGGTATGGCGTCTTCCCATTGGTTGTAGCTGAATGATGGTGCTTCAGCTGCGAGACAACCACCACCTACAGTCAGCCAGTGGTACTGCAGATCTCAAGGTAATCCAGCCCAGTGGCTGAGTGGAACCTGCGGCCACCGGCGCCTCTGGCCTCGACTCCTCTCCCATCATCAGCACTATCTATGAAAAGAGACACGGTGTCACCTGGCGATCGGAGTACAAGTTGCTGGAACGGACTCTGGTGGTGACATAACAGCCGTGTGTGACAATAATTTAAACCTGGGTGCGGCCCTTCACCAGGGCAAGGTGACACACGTGCCTTGTATGGCTCTCATGTTGAACCTGGTTGTCCAGCAATTTTTAAACCACTATCCCGGCCTACATGGCCTTCTGCAGAGGGTACGTTCGCTATGTGCTCACTTCCACCGTTCACACCCTGCAGCTGAACAACTTGCATCGCTCCAGAAATGCGATGTGCCGACACGCAGGAATTTTAATTTGCACATGTTGCAGCGTCTGTGGCAGCACCGGTGAGCCCCGCTGCAATATGTTATGACGTATAGTCTGGGCTAACAAGATCCAGAGGTGGGGCAGTTCACGCTGCTGGAGTGGTCTCAGATCAAGGACCTATGCACCCTTCTGCACAGTTTACAAATAGCGACGAAGATGTTTAGCACTGGCGATGCCATTCTCAGCGTGACAATTCTGGTCATCTACATGATGGAGCACATTGTAAGCATTATTCGGAGTCAGGTGTTGGGACAAGAGGAAGGGGAGGAAGTACAGGAGGAGTCATATGAGGAAGGGATAACAAGATCTACAAGGTCCAGACGGTGGGCAGCACCAAGGCTGCAGGTATGTGACGGTGAGGGAGAGGGATTAACAAGGGCGCATAGTATCAGTCAAACTGTTGAGAAAGGTGCAGGAGACCAGGAAGAAATGGAGGACGAACTGGAGATGGACATGGAAGACTCAGCAGATGAGTGAGAGCTTGCACGCATTTCTGTTGTGCGAGGTTCGGGGGAGAGGGCAGAGGAAGGAGGCATGATTCTCACCTTGCCACAACCAACACAGCAAGGACTTGGTCCTCCTGGATGCGCAAGACACATGAGCGCCTTCTTGCTGCACTACCTACAACATGACCCTCAGATTTTCCGAATTAGAAGTCATGCTGACTACTGGGTTGCCACAGTCTTAGATCCCCATTACTAGACAAAATTTGGCAAAATAAGTCCTGCCATAGAAGGGGACGCATGTATGCAGGAGTATCAGCAGAAGGTGGTACACAATCTTAGATACTAAAACACCAGTGCTGCACAGAGTGAATCTCAATGCTTTGTAATGGATAGGAGGGAATGGTCTTTTACTTGTCCACATCTGAGGGACCGAGGGCTGGCTGCTGTGCTGAGACGGCGTTGAGTAGGGTGTCTCTGCAGAGTTGCAAATTTGTAAATATGCAAAATGACTGGCAAAAGGCTATATGCTGGTGGAGAGGGGAACAGGTGTGTTGGAAAGGAGAAAAAAAGTTTGTGTCCGTGGGTTTGGTGGTTAAGCAACAGTAACATCTGCTGAAGAAACACCATCTGTTATGGGGGGACTGGCAGATTAGGATATATCCTAATCGCTAGTCGGGGTTCACCGTGCTCCTAGATGGAAAAGGAGATTCTGGCAACCCGAAGGTTAGGCGGAGGATACAGAGCTGCGTGGCTCTGAAAGAAATAGTAGCCTCACCGATTTAGACAAAAATCGGATCTGGAGACTGGGAACCCTGTTAGCATCACAGGGCCCACACACCCAGCCCAGGAACTCCCTGTTAACAACAAAGGGGCCATTGGGTATGCTGTCCATGTGCGTAGGGGGCACACCTGTGGACAGTAAGCGCAGCAGCAGCCAAGTTAATGACACTGGGCTGCACTAGCAGGACTGGTAGGACAGAAGCTGGTCGTAACCGTTCTGCATTACCAAGTGTGGTGGCCTCCTGCACCGATGCCCTATTCATGCCTACCTCTGGCCTAAAGCCGCACTGGATTCAACACATGGAGGTGTGCTCTGTCTGAGCATAATAAAAGACTGTGCACATCCTTGTTGTCTCCAGCCCCTTTTATAACTTGAGACCGCCCCAACCAAGGGTGGACCACAATGCACCTCCTGGAGCCAAAAGCAGAGTGCCACGTCATCAGTTACATAACCAGCGGCCTATCCGGAACCGCCACTTCAATGATTACCTCATTGCAGCCACGCCCCAAACACCTCACCAGTCATCGTCTGACGAACAATAATAAGGTGCCAAATCATAGGGGCGGGCCTCTGCGAGCCAGTCTGGAGTGGGCACATCATCAGGACACCTCATGGCCTCTGGACTATCATGGACTGCCACCTCACGGACATGGCCAGTGAGTTCCTTAATGGACCTAGCCTCTGATGCACTAAGTGCCTGAGCATGCTCATTAGCCTGAAAAACAGTCTCAGAAAACAGTCAATCAGCTTCTGCATTCTCTGTAGGCCCAACACAGGACTTACACACGGCACGGAGTCCAAGTACCTGTGCAAAGAGGCTTTTCTCACTAAGTGTGGAAGCATGCTCAGTAGCCTGAACTGAGGACTTAGCCTCAGGAATGGTACAGTCATGCTGAGCATTCCCAGTAGGGGAAACACTGGACTAAAGCGGGCTTTACACGCTGCAACATCGCTAGCATCGATGTCGATCGCGATAGCACCCATCCCCGTCATATGTGCGATATTGTGTGATCGCTGCCGTAGCGAACATTATCGCTACAACAACGTCACACGCACATACCTGCTCTGCGACGTCGCTCTGGCCAGCGAAGCGCCTCCTTTCTAAGGGGGCAGTTCGTGCTGCGTCACAGCGGCGTCACATGGCAAGTGTCCAATAGAAGCGGAGTGGCAGAGATGAGCCGGACATAACATCCCGCCCACCTCCTTTGTTCCGCATTGCCGGTGGAGGCAGGTAAGGAGATGTTCGTCGCTGCTGCGGTGTCACACACACTGCGATATCGTTAATGAAGCCGATTTTTTGTTTCAAAACGACCTCTCCACGGCAAACGATTTTGGCCGTTTTTACGATCGTTTAAGGTCACTCGTACTTGCCACACACTGCGATATCGTTAATGAAGCCGGATGTGCGTCACAAACACTGTGACCCCGACGATAATTCATTAATGATATCTTAGCGTGTAAAGCCCGCTTTAGGTTATGTCTGGGCTAAATCGACACAAGTGTGCACACTAGCCATCTCTCCACACTTAGATGTGGAGGAGGAAGCAGCCAGCTGGACGACCAGTGGCACGGCTAAAAATGGCAGCTGACGCCTGAGCGCAACTGGAACAGCAGCAGGCTGCTTGCGTCTACGGCGGCACCAATTCGTAACACCAACTACCAGCCAAAATCTGATATTATTCCTTTTTTCACGGACATGACCATCACTACCAAATGTAGATGAGGCACCAAAAGAGCAGGTGCTTCAATGGATCTCAAGTGCTCCTTCAAATGGCTTTCCATTTCAACTTCAATGTGCCAAATACTCAATTCCTCTGTGGTTTCAACCCAATCGCACTTGCTTCCTACCAGCTCTCAAGTTTCCACCAGCCCTGCTGAGTATGGGGTAACAGAGATGGTTGACTCTGCAGAGCTGTTCAGTCACACTATAGCCTGGGATTCAGAGGTCTGCTCCAAAGCTGCTGTGAGTGCAGACAAGGAAATGATCTGCACTGATGCCCAGAAGCTTTGTGAGTCGGATCCAGGCCCCGATAAAGAAGGTGTTGAGCATAATATACACCCTCATTCCCAAATTGTAAATCCTCCTGGTGGAGACAATGGGGGAACATGCTGATGAGACTCAGATACCTGATTGAAACGACATCTTTACTATTCGGTCAGGGCAGGAAGAGGTTGGCTCGGAGGAGTCAGGACGAGGGGAGTGAAAACACACAGGGTGATGATGAGGTTGGAGACCCCACTTACTGTCAAACCAAAGTCAGACAGTCGATGAGGTCAGCAGAGGAGGTGGAGGTAGAGGCTACTGACAATAAAATTAGGTTGCATCTTCCTGGACAGAGACAAAGTTCTGGAAGCACGTCAGCAACTGAATCCTCAGCCACAACTCTGCCTCTGAGCAGAAGTCGTGGTAGCTCTGCAGGTTGCATGGGCTGTAAGCCATGCCTAGCCTGGGGCTTTGTTTACATCGCAAAAGATCACCCAAGTCATGTCATCTGTAAGATATGTCACCAATCTCTAAGTAGAGGCCAAAAACTCACTACTTTGAGTACTTTGTCCTTGAACATGTATATGAAGTGATAGCGTGAGGGTGTATTGATGAGCTTTATCCACTGTCAATGCAACATGCTTATTTGCCGATCATTGTTGCAGACTACCCAGAAGGGGCTGCTGTTTTTTTGCATCTGCATTTGACTGTTTGGTTGATGAGGTTAAAATGATGATTATGATGATGAGACTCAAGCGGTCCCTCAGATCTGACTGCTGTTTCAAATTATAATGTCATGTGTGCATATGAGAAAGAATAAATAACGGACAACAAGTCAGTTATAACTATCTTCATGACGGGCGCTGACCTACTGAACTTTATTCTTAGACAAAGCCCCTATACCGAGAAGTAAAGAGGTGTAAACAAAAGTTTTAGTCCAATCAAGTATCGTAGGTCGGGGCTTCAAGAAGTATAGAAATTAGCATAGTCTCTTCTTGAATGGACAGTCCAGACTTATGAATTCTTTGTCCATCAGCTTCTTTGGGTGTAGATAGGATATGGCAGCCATCTTCAAATTACATATACTGATATATACTGTGTTTAAGGAACAAAAGCATACATAAATGAAATAAATAAATAAAAAATCACCGCTCCTGCTGCTGTTGCTGCTGCTGTGTGCGCTATAGAGATACAGCGCAATCTACACAGCGCTTTAGGGATTAGGGACTACTGGTTATTTCAGCCCTTTTCAGGGCTGATTTACAGGCGTTCATAGCCATAGCTGCTAGGCAGGTCTGTGTAAGCGCTGTGTAGGGCTTTAGATAACAGCATCTGGCTACATCAGCTCAGGCATTTCTTTGCTGCATTTTGTCATTAGCAAGGATAGAAAGTGAGGCTTCCTTTGCTGTCCTGCTACCCACAACACCCGTGCATGCTACCCACCTGCCCATTTTTGCCACGCTATTTTATTTCCCCAAAGAGCTGACACTTTTTGTGGCATCCTAAAAGTGTCTGGAATACTAAGTTAGTGTTCCTTTGCTGCCAAGCAAGGTACACCACATGGGCATTCTACACTCCTCTCCATTTCTGCTATGCAATTATTAACTGCAGGTAGTCCAGAAAATCTGTGAGGAAGGTGCAGGCGTGGATATAATGTTGACTTTATCCGATGGTGGTTCTCTCGATGTCTGAGAGAGCTCAACACCAGCAGCTGTTTCCACTTCCAAAACAACTGATGACATGACAATCACACTCCCTGTTGTGGGTAAAGGGGTGGAAGTTCAGTGTGAAAAACCATGTGTGACTGCTGTCCCCACAGTCAAAGAAGATGAAGAGCACGCAGATGCAATTGATGGGGCAGACGGTGGTTGCACCGCCCCGCTAGGCTGAATTGTAGCATAGTGACCTTTCCACTGTGACATGCTTCATTTAAAGTAGTGTACAGGGTGGGCTCCCCAGTATACAGCAAAACCAAACACTAGGAAAAGGACTCTAGGCAGTTGGGTTGATAAATGATTGTTTAACTTTCCCAAAACAAACAATAAAAATCATGCATAAAACAGAAAGGATACATCAATCTATTTACAATTCCAAAAGCCTACACCCCTATGCTGCGACACTCGTAATGGCGATTTATACCCCCTGCTCACCAACTTTTGCCTAACCAAGGGACTGTCTAAATAGATGCCTACTACCTGGTAATCCCTCTGTGTAGCAGGAATAATTGTGTATGAGTGTGTGTGTGTGTGTGTGTATGTGTGTGTGTGTGCAAACACGACTTACCAGTGGTGCATCACAAGAGCTTACAACTTATCTACCTAAACATAGACAAAACCCATAAACCCCCCCTTAATACCCTTGATAGCTGATGCCTCACAGATGAGGCAGATGATAACAGTGTGAATGCAAACCCCACTGTTCAGCAACAAAGTCATGGAAATCTTGAAAAGCAACAGTCAATGCAAACATGTTTCGCTTTCCCTCTATGATTTTAACTGTAAGTGACAATTTGACAGAGCAGAGGCAGCAAGTCTTCTTGTCTATATAGTCGGCCTAACCAGAACATATACGTGTTTTACTAAGAAAACAAAGTGTTGCGTGCATGCATTACTGTCGGGCCCAGCCTATCGTACCCGGGTACTGTGGTGTCCAGTTGCCATAAATACAGACTTTATGCTTCTCTCACGGTAAATAGTATAGACAGCACCGGAAGAATGTCGGTCTGTGGCACAGGATGCTGCTCACAGGCGTTACGGTCCTCCTCACCAAATTCCAACACGACTCCCCTCACGATTGACCAAAGTGTTTCCGCGGAGGCTCCTTGCTGTAACAGACACCTTTAGCTTTTCCTTCTGTTCGTAGACAGCATCTCATCCGCTCTCCAAGTCCACAGCCGAAGACTGTTTTGCTATTGCTATAGTGACCAAACAGACAAAGGTAGATGCAAAAAAACAGCTGCCCCTTTTGTGTAGTCTGCAAAAATGCATGCAATGAATGGAAAATAAGCATGTTGCATTGACAGTGGATAAAGCTGATCAATACCCCCTCACGGTATCAATTCATGTGACACTTGGGACACATGTGACACTTCATGGACGAAGTACTCTAAGTAGTGAGTTTTTGGCCTCTACTTAGAGATTGGTGACAAATCTTACAGATGACATGACTTGGCTGATCCTTTGCGATGTCAAAAAAGCCCCAGGCTAAACAAAGCTTACAGTCCATGCGACCTGCAGAGCCACCACAACTTTTGCTCAGAGGCAGAGTTGGGGCTGAGGATTCAGTTGTTGGCGTGATTCCAGTACTTTGTCTCTGTCCAGGAAGACGCAACGTAACCTCGTCGTCAGTAGCATCCTCCTCCACCTCCTCAGCTGACCTCATCGACTGGGTGACTTTGGTTTGACAGTAAGTGGGGTCTCCAACCTCATCATCACCCTGTGTGTTTTAACTCCCCTCATCCTGAGTCCTCCGAGCCAACCTCTTCCTGCCCTGACCAAATAGTAAAGTTGTCATTCCAATCAGGTATCTGAGTCTCCTCAGCATGTTCCCCATTGTATCCACCAGGAGGATTTACAGTTTGAGAATCAGGGTGTACATTATGCTCAGCCCCATCTTCATCGGGGCCTGGATCCGACTCACAAAGCTTCTGGGCATCAGTGCAGATCATTTCCTTGTCTGGACTCACAGCAGCTTTAGAGCAGATCTCTGATTCCCAGGCTATAGTGTGACTGAACAGCTCTGCAGACTCAACCATCTCTGTTACCCCATACTCAGCAGGGCTGGTGGAAACTTGAAAGCTGTTAGGAAGCAAGTGCGATTTGGTTGACACCACAGAAGAATGGAGTATTTGGCATATTGAACTTGAGGTGGAGTAGAGGCCACTTTATGGAGCATTTGAGATCCATTGAAACACCTGCAGTTTTGGTGCCTCATCTACATTTGGTAGCGATGGTCGTGTCCATGAAAAAAGGGATCATATTAGATTATCCATGGAAGAAGTAAAGCTCTTATTTTGGCTTGTAGTTGGTGTTACGAATTGGTGCCGCCGTAGAAGCTTGCAGCCTGCTGCGGTTCCAGTTGCGCCCAGGCGTCAGCTACCATTTTTGGCAGTGCCTCGGGTCGTCCAGCTGGCTGCTTTCTCCTCCACGTGTAAGTGTGGAGAGGCAGCTAGTGCGCATGCAGGTGCCGATTTATCCCAGCCACAGCCTAAGTCCAGTGTTTCGCCTTGTGAGTATGCTCAGCCTGACTGTGCCATTCCTGAGGCTAATGCCTGCTTTACACGAGATGATCTATCGTGCGATAGATCGTTGGGGTCACGGTTTTTGTGACGCACATTCGGCATCGCTTGCAACGTCGGCCTGTGTAACACCTCCTAGCGACGCAGTATCACTCATAAATTGTGAGTCGTGTACTCGTCGCTAGGTTTCATAAAATTGTTTATTAAAATGGCGCCGGTTGTTCATCGTTCCCGTGGCAGCACACGTCGCTCCGTGTGACACCCCGGGAATGATGAACATCGCTTACCTGAGTCCTGCAGCTCCCGCTTGCTATGTGGAAGGAAGGAGGTTGGCGGGATGTTTACAACCCGCTTATCTCCGCCCCTCCGCCTCTATTGGCCAGCCGCCGTGTGATGTCGCTGTGACGCCAATGTGCTGCCCTGGACAAGCCAGGGGCCACAGAGAACAACACCAACACACCCCATACTCCCGGTAGGCACACCAAAGTCAGACACAAAACCCTTGTTGCCTTCCTCCAGGGGCTGATGTCCACACCAGGGGGTGGAGCCAGGCAGTTGGTCTCCGCCCACTGAGGAGTACACAGTCCTGGAGGCGGGAAAAACACAGTCAGTGGGAAGAGAGAGTTGAGTTGTGGAGGAGAAAGTGAGAGGAGGGAAGTAGCAAAAGAGCAGACTGAAGTTGGTCCGGGTGTGTGGCCCGGACGGAGAAGCAAGGTTGGCAGATGGTGGTGACCATCTGCAGGAGTGGCCTTTCGGAGTTTACCGCAAGGACCGTGGACGGGCGGTAGCCCGGCGGTACTGGACCGGTACACAAAGAGAAGTCAGCACCATCTGGCAGGGGCTTACGGACCCCGGCAAGGCTAGGAGTCGCCGTGAATTTGCTAGATCCGTTAGCGAAGGGAACCTCCTGGGTTTCCCAGCGGCCAAGTCCCGACAGAAGGCAACAGTCCGACCAGGAGAGGGAAACACCGCCAAGGCAACCGTTTCCCAGGGCCAGAGCCTGCGGGCAAAAGGGGCTCCTCCGGCCCATATCCAAGCTGCCATATCCATCAACCTGCCGGGAGAAACAACACCGCAGCCGTCTGTGGGACCCGTCCATCCAGCCGTGTGTTTTACCGAGAACTGTGTCCTCATCGTTGGCTGAGTGAGTGCCACCGTGCCGTGCGGCACAACGCTGCCCCCGCGACCCTGCACCTCACCAGGCCCCATAACCCACCTGCCATCCATCCCTACCTACCCCATCACTGGGCCCCGGGACAACCAACCCCCTACCCACGGAGGGGAGAACCAACATCCAAGCTGCTCCCTGTCATCGCTCCCGGGATCCCCGTCCAGAGCAGCGGTGGTGTTACAACCTCACCACAACCGTGGGTGGCGTCACGGACAATATCCAATCCCCATAATCCTTCCCCCTTTTCACTCACGGGCGAGGAACGCCGCTCGAGTCCCCGGGATCCGGCCCACCGCATGAGCCACCACCGAGCAGCAGCCGCAGCAGCAGCGGCCAGACCCGAGCAGTGGGAGAGCGCAGCGTCACCTCCTTCACCCGCGACAACTTGGCGTCACGAACAGGATCTTACCGCTCTGCCATCTGGTGGAGGTGCGCCTTGTGACCGCCGGAGGTGTCCGGCCGAAAATTTTGAGAAGCCGCCATCTTCCACGCGAAGAATTCCTGCTCGAGCGTCTCCTCGAGTAATGGAGACGCGAAGGCCAAAACCCCGCCCCTGTAGAAGAGGAGCCGGAAAGAGACTAAGGGGGACGAAAGGGCGGCTGGTCGCATGTGAGCGTGGCTATAAAAGCGGGGACGCCAGGATACTGCGGCCATTTTGCTGTTCCTGGAAGAGACCGTCAGCAAGATGTACATGCCGTCCCGTAGCACCGTAGCCCCCGCGCCTGGAACCGCGGCGTGGGTGGAGATCCGGACCGTGCAGCTCCAACAGAGGCTGCAGGTCAAAATGCAGCTCCTCTTAGAGGAGTGGGAGACCGACATGACGGAGGTCATAGCGACCGTGCGGAGACGCGAGGAGGAAGTTGCGGAAGGGAGGATAAGTGACCCACGCCTCGGTACCCCAAGTGGGTCGGTCATCGTGGCTGCGGGACCCGGTCTGAACCCGCTCGCCCTGCTACCTCCCTCGCTACCCGTCCCGGCTGCCGTGACCTCGCCACTAGGCCCGCTACCGCCGCAACCGGTAGCGATACCCCGCATGTCCGCCCAGGCGGACCGACCTGTAGCCGGAGCCCGTAGCCGATCGGAAGTGCTACCGTGGAAAGCCCAGAAGCCTGTGCCGGAGGCCTCCCCCGAAAGACTCCCCGAGCCGGAGCTGACAGACCGCTCCGTGCCGAAGGCCCAGCAAAGGAAAGCCCCTGTGCCCATCCCCCACACCTCGGCTGAGGTTGCGCTGGTTTGCCGCTGCAAGGCAGCGCCCCAGGCCAAGTCACCGCGGGACCTTCCGCCCAGATCACCAGCAGTGGGCAGTGTCCAAAAGGTCTCACGGGGCCTGACCCGTGCGCCAGAGCTCGCAGCAGCACCGTACTGGGATAGGGAGCCGACACCGCTGGGCCCGGAGATCGCCGAACGGGAGAAGAAGAAGGCGGAGATGGTGGCCCGTACATTCCGGGAGAAGGAGAGCCTGAGGCAAGCGACCTTCCACATCCGGGGCCCCCTGTATGAAGGGCAGGTGAGGCGGTTCGATGTCCGCCAGGGCTATGGCTTCATATATGAACCGGGCCTGGAGGCCGAAGTATTCATAGCCCGGCGGGATGTTAATGCCCACCTGCCGGAGGAGCACCCAGGCCGTTACCTGATGCCAGGCGACTTGGTACAGTACACCCGGCACTGCGGGGAGAGGGGGTGGTTTGCGCTGGATGCCAAGCTGAGGGGCAGCCAGGAGGCCCGGGTGTCCACCGCGTCCCCTCCCCCAGCCGACACCGAAGAGTCGGAGTAAGGGCAGCGGAATGCCGCTGTCATCGTCCCCGTTGGGACCACCAGAGTGCTGTTCACCGTTTGAAAGAATGATAAGAATGAATAATTGATGAAAGTTACCTGATTTGCAACGTGATTTGAAACCGGTCGTTGCCGGCAACTGGTCCCCGTTGGGACCCCCTTCACAATTTTGCATAAGGAACTCCTTACGAACAGGCCCGAGAACTAGCAGGAGAACCACAAACTTGTGGCTTGTAAATAAATATGTTTTTGGCTTTACCGTTACCGCCTCCAGAGAGGCAGATTGGAGGAAGGGCCCGCAGTGGAGTAGGCTGGGGCCCAGCCACCACCGGAATCGGTGGTGATCCTCTGGAGGGGTTCAGGGGTTCCCCATGGACGTGGGTTCCCTGAAAAGGACAGAACCCGCTCGGGCAATCTGTGCAGGACTGGGGTCAAGGGGTGCTGCCTGTTTGCTTAGGGGCAGCATCAGGGCCAGGTTGCTTGGGTGGGAGAGAGCGGAAGCCGTACCGTTAGTAACGTTTAAGTAAGAATACCTCCCGATGTGGGAAGATGTTATTATACTTGTATCATGTTTTACCGTTTTCTATTTTTTAGTTGGTGAAAATAAAACCGGTGATGGACGGGCAGCCCGCGGACGGTCTGCATTTTACTAAGGGGGAATGTGGCACCCTGGACAAGCCAGGGGCCACAGAGAATAACACCAACACACCCCACACTCCAGGTAGGCACACCGAAGTCAGACACAAAACCCTTGTTGCCTTCCTCCAGGGGCTGATGTCCACACCAGGGGGTGAAGCCAGGCGGTTGGTCTCCGCCCACCGAGGAGTACGTAGTCCTGGAGGTGGGAAAAACAGTCAGTGGGAAGAGAGAGTTGAGTTGTGGAGGAGAAAGTGAGAGGAGGGAAGTAGCAAAAGAGGAGACTGAAGTTTGTCCGGGTGTGTGGCCCGGACGGAGAAGCAAGGTTGGCAGACGGTGGTGACCGTCTGCAGGAGTGGCCTATCGGAGTTTACCGCAAGGACCGTGGACGGGCGGTGGCCCGCCGCTACCGGACCGGTACACAAAGAGAAGTCAGCACCATCTGGCAGGGGCTTACGGACCCCGGCAAGGCTAGGAGTCGCCGTGATTTTACTAGATCCGTTAGCGAAGGGAACCTCCTGGGTTTCCCAGCGGCCAAGTCCCGACAGAAGGCAACAGTCCGACCAGGAGAGGGAGACACCGCCACCGCCAAGGCAACCGTTTCCCAGGGCCAGAACCTGCGGGCAAAAGGGGCTCCTCCGGCCCATATCCAAGCCAGGGAGCGGCTTACCGGTGGGAACCCATTGGAACCGTACAAACTACTTAGGTGCAGGGAAAGGCAGTCACCATCAACCTGCCGGGAGAAACAACACCGCAGCCGTCTGTGGGACCCGTCCATCAAGCCGTGTGTTTTACCGAGAACTGTGTCCTCATCGTTGGCTGAGTGAGTGCCACCGTGCCGTGCGGCACAACGCTGCCCCCGCGACCCTGCACCTCACCAGGCCCCATAACCCGCCTGCCATCCATCCCTACCTACCCCATCACCGGGCCCCGGGACAACCAACCCCCTACCCACGGAGGGGAGAACCAACATCCAAGCTGCTCCCTGTCATCGCTCCCGGGATCCCCGTCCAGAGCAGCGGTGGTGTCACAACCTCACCACAACCGTGGGTGGCGTCACGGACAATATCCAATCCCCATAATCCTTCCCCCTTTTCACTCACGGGCGAGGAACGCCGCTCGAGTCCCCGGGATCCGGCCCACCGCTCGAGCCACCACCGAGCAGCAGCCGCAGCAGCAGCGGCCAGACCCGAGCAGTGGGAGAGCGCAGCGTCACCTCCTCCACCCGCGACACCAACATCCCTCCCATTTCAGGAAGTGGATGTTCCCCGCCCTCAGCGACGTCACACGGGAGAAAAGTTCGTGTGACGGGGGTTTAATGACTTTGTGTGCCACGGGCAATCAATTGCCCATGACGCACACACGACGTGGGTGGTTACGATCGCTCGTGCAATCGCACGATAGATCGTAACGTGTAAAGCCCGCATTAGTCCTCAGTTCGGGCTACAGTGTATGCTTCCACACTTAGTGCGAAAAGCCTCTTTGCACAGGTACTTGGACTCCGTGCCGTGTCTCAGTCTGGTGTTGTGCCTAGACAGCATGCTGAAGCTAATAGTCTTTTTTCTGAGACTGTTGTTCAGGCTACTGAGCATGCTCAGGCACTTACTGCATCAGAGGCTAAGTCCGGTAATGAACTCTTGGGCCCTGTCCATGACGTGGCAGACTCAGACAGGCCACAGGGCATCAGGTGTCCTGATGATGTTGCCATGCCTCTCCAGACCGGCTTGCAGAGGCCCGCCCCTATGACTTGTCACCTTATTATTGTTTGTCAGATGATGACTGGTGAGGTGTTTGGTTTATGGCTGCCATGAGGTCATCATTGAAGTGGCGGTTCCGAATAGGCCGCTGGTATGCCACTCATGACGTGTCACTCTGCTTTTGGCTCCTGGAGGTGCTTTGTGATCCACCCTGGGTGGGGCGGACCCAGGTTATAAAAGGGGCTGGAGACAACAAGGAGGTGCGCAGTCTTTTATTATGCTCAGAAAGAGCACAACTCCATGTGATGAACCCATTAAGGCTTTAGGCCAGAGGTAGGCAGGGATAGGGCGTCGGTGCTAGATGCCACAACACTTGGTAACGCAGAACGGTTAAGACCAGCTCCTTTCCTACCAGTCATGCTAGTGCAGCCCAGTGGCATTAACTGGGCTTCTGCTGCGCCTGCTGTCTACAGGTGTGCCCCCTATGCACACGGACAGTGTACCCAATGGCCCATGTGTTGTTAACAGGGAGTTCCTGGGCTTGGTGGGTGTGTGGACCCTGTAACGCTAACAGGGTTCACAGTCTCCATATCCGAGTGTCGTCTAACTCGGTTCAGGCTAGTATTAGTTTCAGAGCCACCCAGCTCTGTATCCTCCACCTAGCCTTCGTGTTGCTAACCTCTCCTTTTCCATCTGGGAGCACGGTGGACCCAGACTGGCGATTATGATATATACCACCTAATCCTAATCTGCCAGTCCCCCGTAACAGATGGTGTTTCTTCAGCAGATGTTACTGTTGCTTAACCACCAAACCCATGGACACAAACTTTTTTCTCCTTTCCAACAAACCTGTTCCCCTTTCCACCAGCATATGGCCTTTTGCCAGTCATTTTGCATATTTACAAATTTGCAACTCTGCAGGGACACCATACTCAACGCCGTCTCAGCACAGCAGCCAGCCCTCGGTCCCTCAGTTGTGGACAAGTAAAAGCCCATTTCCTCCTAGCCATTAATAAGCATTGAGATTCACTCTGTGCAGCACTGATGTTTAGTGGAAAAGCCGAGCTAAGATTGCGTACCACATTCTGCTGATACTCCTGCATACAGCGTCCCTTTCTATGGCAAGATTTATTTCGCCAAATTTTATCTTGTACAGGGGATCTAATAGTGTGGCAACCCACTAGTCAGCATTACTTCAAATTCGTACAATCCGAGGGTCATGTTGTAGGTAGTGCAGCAAGAAGGCGCTCATGTGTCTTGCGCATCCAGGAGGACCAAGTTCTTGCTGTGTTGGTGGCGGAGAGGTGAGAATCGTGCCTCCTTCCTCTGCCCTCTCCCCCCAACCTCAGACAACCGAAATGTGAGCAAGCTCTCCCTCATCTGCTCAGTCTTCCATGCCCATCGCAAGTTCGTTCACCATTTCTTACTGGGCTCCTGCACCTTCCTCAACAGTTAGGCTGATACTATGCGCCCTTGTTACTCCCTCTCCCCCATCGTCCCTTGCCTGCTGCCTTGGTGCTGCTGACTGTTTGGACCTTGCAGATCTTGTTATCCCTTCAGCATTTGACTCCTCCTGTACTTCCTCCCCTTCCTCTTGTCCCACCACCTGACTATGAATGCTGTTTAGAGTGTGCTTCAGCATGTAGATGAAAGGAATTGTCATGCCAATAATGGCAACGTCAGCGCTAAACATCTTCGTCGCCATTTGTAAACTTCGAAGAAGGGTGCATAGGTCCTTGATCTGACACCACTCCAGCCGCGTGATCTGCCCCACCTCTGGATCCCTTTTGCCAAGGCTATACGTCATAACGTATTGCAGCAGGGCTCGCCGGTGCTACCACAGACGCTGCAACATGTGCAGATTCAAATTCCTGCATGTCGGCGTATCGCATTTTAGTTGGTGAACCGCCAGACAGAAAGACTTTTGGAGCGATGCAAGCTGTTGAGCTGCTGGGTGTGAATGGTGGAAGTGAGCGCATAGCGAGCGTGCCCGCTGCACAAGGTCATGTAGGCCGGGATGGTGGTTTAAAAATTGCTGGTTCAACACGTGAGCCATACAAGGCACGTGTGTCACATTGCCCTGATGAAGGGCCGCACCCAGGTTTGCCTCATTGTCGAACACGGCTGTTAAGTCACCACCAGAGTCCGCTCCATCAACTTGTACTCCGATCGCCAGGTGACACCGTGTTCCTTTCATAGATAGTGCTGATGATGGGAGAGGAGTCGATGTCAGCTGCGCCGGTGGCCGCAGGTTCCGCTCAGCCACTGGGCTGGGTTACCTTGAGATATGCAGTACCACAGGCTGACTGTAGGTGGTAGTTGTCTCATAGCTGAAGTACCATCATTCAGCTACAAACAAGGGGAAGACACCACACCCTTTTTTAGCCCCCTACTGTCTGCTGACCACTGTCAGACATAGTTCTGAACTTCTGGTTCCTGTTCCACCCAGTTCTGTTTTGTGATTTTGTGTGCTGACAATCGCTTGTTTCCTGACTACGTCTCCTACCTGCTGTTTATGTACCTCGTTGCCCGATCCGCATTTGACCTCTGCTTGTTTTCTGATTAAGTACTGGCCGTCTGATTCTGTTCATGTTCCTCAATAAATGGTTTGACCCTACCTGACAACTTCTCTCTCGGACTGCAGCCTTCCACAGTCATTGGTCACCTTGGGCCCTGTGTAATTCCAAATCCCTGTATAGGGGTTGAAGGGTTTAAGGGTTCTGGGGGTCCTGCTTGATGAGTGGCTTCCCATTAGCCTATCCTTTACAGCCCGTATGAGTGTGTGGATCCAGGCAGGTGTTACACCTTGCCCTCTGTAGAAGGCCATATAGGCTGGGATAGTGGTTTAAAAATGGCTGTATAACTAGGTTCAACACGTGAGCTATACAAGGCACGTGTGTCACATTGTCACGGCAAAGGGCCGCACCCAGGTTTGCATCATTGTCATGTGGCGCCCTGGACAAGCCAGGACGTCACAGTTACTGCAACAACACACCCCACACCCCGGTTAGGCACATCAGCCGCCCACATAAATCCTTGTTGCCTCCCTCCAGGGGCTGATGTCCACACCAGGTGGGGCGGAGCCAGGCGGTTGGCCCCGCCCATCGAGGAGTTTACAGTCCTGGAGGCGGGAAAAGGAGAGCAGATCAGTTAGGGAGTGTGAAAGTGAAGGAGTGAAGTGGTAGAGGAGCAACTGACTGACCGTGTCCAGGTACGTGGCACGGGCACATACAGCAAGGTTGGCAGACGGTGGTAGCCATCTGCAGGAGTGGCCTATCAACGCTGAACCGTAGGGCCGGGGTTGGGCGGTGGCCCACCGGTACCGAACCAGGGAGCGAAGAGAAGCCAGCACCAAACCAGCAGGGCTGCGGACCCCGACAAGGCTGGGAGTCGCCGTTAAAAAGGTCAAATCCATTAGCGAAGGGAACCTCCAGGGTTTCTCAGCAACCAAGTCCCGACTGAAGGTGACCGTCCAAACCGTGAGGGAGATAAAGCAGCAGCAGCGGCCGGACCCGAGCCGCGAGCACAGTCGAGCAGCGCACCCCCCCCGCCCACGACAACTTGGCATCACGAACAGGATCTTACCGTTCTACCGGCTGGTAGAGGTGCGCCTTGTGTCCCGCCGGAGGTGTCTGGCCGAAAAATTTCAGAAGCCACCATTTTGGGCGCGAAGATTGTCCCCGCTCGAGTGTCTTCCCAAGCAGTGTAGGCGCGAAGGCCAAAACTCCGCCCCTAAAGAGGAGGTACCCAGAGAAAACCAAGAGGGGACGGATGGCGGCCGGCCGCATGTGAACCGCGGCTATAAAAGCGGGGACGCCAGGACTCTGCGACCATCTTAGGTTTCTGGAAGACACCGCTGTTAAAGATGCTGAGTCCGTCAAGCAACACCGTGGTCCCCGCGCCCGCGCCCGGAACCACGGCGTGGGTGGAAGCCCGGACCGTCCAGCTAAGCAGCCGTCTGCAGGTCCGCATGCAGCTCCTCCTGGAGGAGTGGGAGGCCGACATGGCGGACGTGGTGGCAGCTATAAGGAGACACGAGGCGGAGGAAGATTTGGAGGAGCAGGGAAGGGGACCCACGCCCC
This sequence comes from Anomaloglossus baeobatrachus, assembly GCF_048569485.1. Lineage (NCBI taxonomy): Eukaryota > Metazoa > Chordata > Amphibia > Anura > Aromobatidae > Anomaloglossus > Anomaloglossus baeobatrachus. Next base: position 9,517,829 of record NC_134353.1, read on the forward strand.
TGCATTCCCCAGGGATCAACCACTGCGGCTGAGGGGCCCGGCCTGCACTTGCTCACCCTGCTGCCTCCCCCGCTACCCGCGTTTGTCGCTACTGCCCTGCCACTAGGTCCGCTACCCGTCCAACCGGTAGCGGTACCCTGCCCGTCCGCCCAAGCGGACCGACCTGCAGTAGAAGCCCGAAACCATCCCGAGCCGCTTCCTTGGAAGATACCGAAGGCCGTGCCTAGTACCGTATCGGCACCGACAGGCCGTTCCGTGCAGGAGGAGGCGGAGGTCCGGCAGGAGAGGAACCCTGTACCCATCCCCCACGCCTCGGCTGAGGCTGCGCCTTGTCGTTGCTGCGAGGCAGCGCCCCAGGCCATGACACCGCGGGAGCTTCCACAGAGGGTGCCAGTGATGGGCAGCGTGGTGGAAGTCTCGAGGGGCCCGACCCATGCGCAGGGGCAAGCAGTAGCCCCTTACTGGGACAGGGAACCGACCCCGCTGGGCCGAGAAACTGCGGAGAGGGAGAAGCGGAGAGCTGAGTTGATAGCCCGCACCATCCAGGAAAAGGAGAGCCTCCACAGAGCCACCTTCCGTGTACGGGGCCCGATCTACGAGGGGCAAGTACGAAAGTTTGATGTCCGTCGGGGGTACGGATTCATATACGAACCGGGCCTGGATGCCGAGGTCTTTGTGGCTCGCCGGGACGTTAACACCCACCTACCTGAGGACCACCCGGGCCGTTACCTGATGTCGGGAGATTTGGTCCGGTACACACGGCATTGTGGAGAGAGGGGCTGGTTTGCCCTGGATGCTAAACTGAGGGGCAGCGAAGAGCCCCAAGCACCAGCCCAGCCCCCTCCACCGGCTACTGGGGTAGAATTGAAGTGAGTCAGCGGCCCCCGTTGCACCGTTGTCCCCGTTGGGACCATCAGTACCATTGTTTAAATGTGAGAAAAATGAATGAATCAACCGAACTGTAACCAGATTGTCTACCGTGATTGACCCGGCCGTTGCCGGCATGTTGTCCCCGTAGGGACCCTTTGCACCGTTTACGTAAGAGACTACTTACGGACATGCCTGAGAACTGGCAGGGCAACCACAAACTTAGTGGGATGTAAATAAATTGTTAGCATTTTCCGTGACCGCCTCCGGAGACGCAGATTTGGAGGATGGGCCTGGAGGAAAGTGATGGCCCAGGCCCGCCACTTCCGTAACCGGTGGCGATCCTCCGGGAGTCAGGGGTTCCCCATGAACGTGGGTCCCCTGAAAGAGACCGTACCCGCTTCGGCAGCCTGGTGATGGACTGGGGCAAGGGGTGCTGCCCATTTGCTTAGGGGCAGCATCAGTGCCAGGTTGTTTGGGCGGGGGGAAGAGCGGAAGCCGTTATTAATAAAAATGTACCGTTAGTAACGTTAAAGGAACCGTGCCTCCCGTAAGGGAAGTTTATAGAAATGCTTGTGTTTTATATGTTTATTTTCTACCCATTTACATTTTACAAAAGAAAATAAAACCGGTGATGGACAGGCAGCCCGCGGACGGTCTGCATTTAACCAAGGGGGAATGTGGCGCCCTGGACAAGCCAGGACGTCACAGGTACTGCAACAACACACCCCACACCCCGGTTAAGCACATCAGCCGCACACACAAATCCTTGTTGCCTCCCTCCAGGGGCTGATGTCCACACCAGGTGGGGTGGAGCCAGGTGGTTGGCTTCGCCCATCAAGGAGTTCACAGTCCTGGAGGCGGGAAAAGGAGAGCAGATCAGTTAGGGAGTGGGAAAGTGAAGGAGTGAAGTGATAGAGGAGCAACTGACTGACCGTGTCCGGGTACGTGGCCCGGGCACATACAGCCAGGTTGGCAGACGGTGGTGGCCGTCTGCAGGAGTGGCCTATCGACGCTGAACCGTAGGGCTGGGGTTGGGCGGTGGCCCACAGGTACCGAACCGTGGAGCGAAGAGAAGCCAGCACCAAACCAGCAGGGATGCGGACCTCGACCAGGATGGGAGTCGCCGTTAAAAAGGTCAAATCTGTTAGCGAAGGGAACCTCCAGGGTTTCTCAGCAACCAAGTCCCGACTGAAGGTGACCGTCCAAACCGTGAGGGAGATAAAGCTACCGCCAGAGCTAGAGCTCCAAGGGCCAGAGCCTGCGGACAAAAAGGACTCCTCCGGCATCCATACGCTGGGGAGCGGGCTACCGGTGGGAAGCCATCGGAGCCGAACACGTACAAGGTGCAGGGAAAGGCAGCCATCACTAACCGACCGGGAGTCACCACTGCAGCCGGCTGCGGGACCCGTCCATCCAGCCGTTTGTTTTACCGGAGACTTTGTGATCATTATTGGACTGAGTGAGTACCATCGTGCCGTCCGGCACCGCGCTGCCCCCGCGACCCTGCACCTCACCTGCCCTGCATTCCTCCCTTCCTCACCAACCCTTCCCGGGCCCCGGGACCACCAACCCCTACCCACGGAGGCGGAAAACATCCCAGCTGCTCCCTAACAACGTTCCCGGGATCCCCGTCACCAGCAGCGGTGGTGCACCAACCTCACCACGACCCGTGGGTGGCATCACGAACTTAATCTCCAAACCAAACCAACCACTTTCACTCACGGGCGAGGAGCGCCGCTCGAGTCCCAAGATCCGGCCCACCGCTTGAGACACCGAGCAGCAGCAGCGGCCGGACCCGAGCCGCGAGCGCGGTCCAGCAGCGCACCCCGGCCCGCGACAGTTGCATTCGGCCTTCCCTGGATGCTGGTTGAGTGGAGACAACCATTGATGAAACTAGGTCTCACTCTCCAGAGCTTACTGTCCACAACTCCTCAGCAGTGTGACTCACATTTCCCAGACATTTCAAAGAAAGAGTCGACCACCTGATGCCATTGAGCTCTGCTGCCAGCATAGTAAGGAGGTGTGCGGGATTCCTTGTGCACAGTTGCAATGCCGGTGGCCTTACAATACAGGTTTTGAGGGGAGGTTGAGGACCTAGACGAGGTTGAGGAGGCAGAAGCAATGGAGGAACTTCTACATACAGAGGAAGGATTGACACACAACTCGTGGGGACGGAAAGACTTGTACAGCAGATCCTTCTCCATCTTTCACCATAATTTCCCAGTGCCCAGTCAACGACATGTAACGCCCCTGTCCATGTGTCGCGGGCGGAGGAGGGGACGCTGCGCTCTCCCACTGCTCGGGTCCGGCCGCCGCTGCTGCTACGGCCGCTGCTGCTCGGTGGCTCGAGCGATGGGCCGGATCCCGGGGACTCGAGCGGCGCTCCTCGCCCGTGAGTGAAAAGGGGAATGGTTTTGGGGTTTTATTGTCCGTGACGCCACCCACGGTTGTGGTGATTGTGTGGACACCACACCTGCTCTGGACGGGGATCCCGGGAGCGGTGACAGGGAGCAGCTTTGTTCTTATTTCTCCCCTCCGTGGGTAGGGGGTTGGTTGTCCCGGGGCCCGGTGAGGGGGTAGGGGTGGATGACAGGCGGGTTGCGGGGCCTAGTGAGGTGCAGGGTCGCAGGAGCAGCGCTGTGCCGCACGGCACGGAGGTACTCACTCAGCCCAATGATGATCACACAGTTCACGGTAAAACACGCGGCTGGATGGACAGGTCCCTCGGACGGCTGCGGTTGCTTCTTCCCTGTAGGTTGGTGATGACTGTCTCTCCCTGCACCTAAGTTCAATGTTGGTAGCGATGGGTTCCCACCGGTAACCCGCTCCCCGACTTGGATGTAGGCCGGAGGAGCCCCTTTTGCCCGCAGGCGCTGGCCCTGGGAAACGGTTGCCTTTGGCGGTGGCGGTGTCTCCCTTTCACGGTTGGACGGTTGCCTTCTATCGGGACTTGGCTGTTTGGAAACCAGGAGGTCCCCTTCACTAACTGATTTGGCAAATTCACGGCGACTGCAAGCCTTGCCGGGATCCGAAAGGCCCCTGCCAATGGTGCTGGCTTCTCTTTGTATGCCGGTCCGGTACCGCCGGGTCACCACCCGTCCACGGTCTTTACAGCAGACTCCAATCAGTCTCCACTGCAGACGATCACCACCGTCTGCCAACCTTGCTGCTCTGTCCGGGCCACACACCCGGACTAACTTCAGGCTCTTTCTCTGTCACTTTTCTGCTCTCTACTCCTTTCCTCCTTCCACTTCCTCAGCTTAACTCTAACTGCCTGTGTTTTCCTTCCTCCAGGACTGTGAACTCCTTGGTGGGTGGAGACCAACCGCCTGGCTCCACCCCCTGGTGTGGACATCAGCCCCTGGGGAGGGCAAAAAGGATTTTGTGTTCTGACTTCGATGTGCCTACAGGGAGTGTGGGGTGTGGTGGTGTTGTTACCTGTGGCCCCTGGCTTGTCCAGGGCGACACACATGCTTACTGGTCCAAGTATCTATGTTGAAATGCCCCCTGTCACACACATAGTTTCTCAAGGAAGCAATGATGTTGTGTGCGACATACTGATTTAGCGCGGGCACGCCTTTCTTGGAGAAGGAGTGGCGACTGGGCATCTGCTCTTGGGGCACTGCGATGGGCATAAGGTCTCAAAAATCCTCTGTTCAAAAGGTTTGAAAGGCAGCATTTCTGTAGCCAAGAGTTTGCAGATGTTGAAAGTCAACCTCAAAGCCATGTCATGCCCTTCTAAAATCATGTAAAACACAGCAAGGGGACTCCAACCACAGTCTCCCTCTTTCCCAAAAATTGGGCCACACACACACCACTTCACTGGCATCAGTTGTCCCCCAGTTGCAATCTTATAAAGATGCTTTGCAAGAAGCACTCTCAAAAATACACCAGACTTTCGCCTCCCCTGGATGACACAGGGGTAGAAAAGTCCTCTCTGATCCATGACTTCTTCATCTTGATGAGCGTTAGTCTGTCCACATTGTCAGTGGCCAGATGCATGCTCTTATCTGTCAGCACACACCCAGCAGCACTGAAGACACGTTCCGAGAGAACGCTTGCTGCGGGACACGACAATATCCCCAAGGCGTAAGTGGCGAGCTCAGGCAATTTATCCAGATTGGAAGCCTAAAAAGGCTCAAGTTGCACAGTAATGGCATTGATGTTCACTTGCATATACTCATACATTTGTGTCTCCTCTTTTTCCTCGTCCAGCTGTTTTGTTTTCGCATGAGTATATGTCCTTGTCACTTTCCCATGTGTTTGTGTTGTGTTGTGAGTTGTTTGTCACCTTTTGGACACCTTTGAAGGTGTTTTCTATGTGTTGTTATGTGTTTGTTTTTGCCTCCCATTGTTTTCAATGGGGTTCGAGAGGTTCATCGAATGGTTTGTCGAACGGGGCCTCCGTTCGACGAACTGAACCGAACTCAAGCCTTCAGAGGCTCACTCATCTCAAATCAAGATTACTAAACACATACAGTCTCTTTATTTGAAATATGAACGAGGGCTTAGCTGTCTGCCAGAGATTCACAGCGTTACGTGAAAGAAGGCAGAACAAGCCACTCACACCATGGCTCAAGGGGTTAGTAAGATAAGGGGATAGCAACCCAGTGGGCCGAACCAGCCGAGAGACTAGACCACCTGGTGGGAGGGGGCAAGAAGTCTGTTAGGGAGAGCACAATGTGAAGTGCAGGAGTGAAGTGTGCCTGGAGCTGGGTCTGTGTAGTGGTGACCCAGGGGCACGGGAGTCAGGTTGCCAGCATAGGAGCAAACAAGTACCTCTTGGCCAGAGTCAAGACCCCAGGGACAGTACGAGGGAGCACCACTGGAACCAGGGCACGCACCGGGAACAGAGCCCTAGATTGGGCAACCGTTTTAGATGGCCTGGCAATTACCTGCACGTGAGGGTTCTCCACGGCCTCACTGACCTACAGATCCAGGGGCATCAGCAGTAAAGTGAGGATCAAGGTTCAGACACATACCTCCCCACAGGGTCCACACTACAAGCCGCACGGACAGATTGCTGTATCACAGCCGGGGGACCCCCAAGGTTCCAAGCTTCAGGGTCTCAACCACACTGAGAGTGCAGTGGAAAGAGCAACCAAGTCATCAACCAGGCACTGGCAATACAGGGACCAGAACCAGCCGTCCAAGGGTCCACAGTGAGTAAGGACTGTTCAATACAATCACGGACTGGCCTCCCTTACTATTGCCCTGTACATCTCCCAGGCTTAGCCTTACCTGTGGAGGGCCTACCACCACAGCTGTCACTACCATGAGCCCTGGGAGCACCCACTTCAGCAGTGGCAGTTCCACAATGATAACACAACCCGCAGGTGGCGTCACATAAACATTAACTCTTATCTCCCCTGTAAATAATCCCCTTTATGAAAAGCACCCAGGTCACGGGACCGGGCAACGGCCACCACAGTGACATCCCAATTAGATATATACTGCCCAGGACCAAGTACCCCATTTCCTGGGCGACCCACTATTCCATCTTTTAATGCCATGACCATCAACTACCTGCACATCTAGTTCATTCAGTTTCTTCCCCAGATATTCAGTCTGTGCAGGTAGTTGGTAGGCCTTTTTTTTGCTGTGTTATTTGTGCCTACATGTATCATTAGGAATGAGTGGTCATCCTTGGAACTTAGGAGGTTTGGTATCTTGTTGGTGACATCATTGATTTTTGCTTCTGGGAGGCAGCATACGTCTCATGTGGATAAGTCTGGTCTGCAGACAGCGGACTCTGTGCATTTTTGGCAGTGATTTGTCCACAACAATCACTCTTTTTTTCTTCCCAGGCACACTATGTTACCGCTCCTGAGTGTTTCTGGGTGGCTTTTCTTTCTTCTTTTTCTGGACTGGTCACTTCATCATTTGTGTCATTTTCGTCATTCTGCATGAGGGTTTGATAACGGTTCCTAAGATGTGTGGGTGGTGGTGGCTTTGTGATCCTTTTGGTCACATGTATCCATTTTTTTGCCTTTGTAGGTACTCTGAAGCTTTTCTCCATCTCCGTGTCCTGAAGGGTTTTTTCTGCTTTGTCCATGAAATCCTCACCTTCTTTAATTCTGGGTTCTGTGGGTTCTGCTTGGTGAGTGGCTTCCCTCTAGCCTTTCCTTTACAACCCATCTGAGTGTGTGGATCCAGGCAGGCGTTACACAGTGCCCTCTGCAGAAGGCCATCTGGGTGGGACAGGACCTATAATCCTGGCCTCAATCGGTTAATTAACCAGTCCACTGGTTTCCGGTCCTAGCTTCAGGGTCAGAGTACCTCCCTTTGTGCTACGGTTTCCGGGTCGGTTTACCGTGTCAGTACCGGCGGGCTACAACCCTTTCCCGGTCCACCTCGATTCTGCCAAGCCATCTTCCCATCTCCTGCTGACAGAGACCACCATCTGCTTCCTAGCCAAGGCACCAGAGCTCCAACCCTGGCACTGTTTAACTTGAACTTCCTCTGCTGGAGCTACACCTAGCTCCAGCCCACACTCCTCTCCAAACTAAACCACAAACTGAACTAAAGCTGAACTAACACTGAACTGCTTGTTTTCCCAACCCAAGCTGTCTAGTCCCCTGGGTGGGCGTGTCCAACTACTTGGTCCCACCCACTGGTGGGTCTGCCTTTCACTAAGTGGGTTGACTAGGGTTTCTAGGTTGGCTGTGTGTTTCCTAAGTGGGGGAAGGGTGTTGTGTGGGGGTCTATCTGTGACTACCTAGTTTTGCCAGGGCGTCACATGTTTTTAGTGTAACATTGTGTGAGGGAGACAAATTCTGTTGCTCCAATCCCTGGTTTTGTGATGTCCTCAAAGCAGCGAGACCCAGATAATCCCAGCAATCGTTCAGTTTAAGGACTCTTCTTTCTTCTCAGAATGCACTGGGAATATGCAGATTATCCTCCATTACTGAACAGGTTCGCTCATTTCTAATGGTGGGTAAGTCGGGTGTGATGAGAGTGAGAATTCATGATCGCAATGAAGCCAAGATACTCTGTAAAATTCGTAAGTTACCATTTGTCATTGCGGGAACAAAGGATTGTGTTGAAAATGCACAAGTTCTTTTAGAATATCACCTGGGATATGTAGAAGAACTGAAGCAAATGAACCTGAAAGGGTGGAAGATTGCGGAACAATTTCATTGAGTTATTATTAGAGATGAGCGAACCGGTCCCGGTTCGGCTCGAGGCCGGTTCGCCGAACGGAGCTCCCGTTCGAGTTCGGCTCGTCGAACGTTCGACGAACCGAACTCGAACTGCATAGGAAACAATGGCAGGCAATCACAAACACATAAAAACACCTAGAAAACACCCTCAAAGGTGTCCAAAAGGTGACAAACAACACAAACACATGGGAAAGTGACAAGGACATATACTCATGCGAAAACAAAAGAGCTGGACAAGGAAAAAGAGGAGGACACACAGATATAGGCATGGCACGCCCTTCTAAAATCATGTAAAACACCGCAAGGTGACTCCAAGCGTAGTCTCCCTTTTTTTCCAAAAATTGGGCCCCACACACACCCACCCATTCAGTGGCAGCAGTTGTGCCCCAGTTGTACACTTCACAGCTAGATTTGCATCAAGCACATTCCAAAATACGCCATAATTAACCGTCCCCAGGATGACACCGGGGTAGGTAGCAAAGTCTTTCCTGATCCCAGCTCTGTTCATCTTGGCTTCTTTTAAAAACAATGTAAGCAAGGGTTACTCCAAGCGGAGTCTCCCTTTTTTCCAAAAATTGGGCCACACAGACACCCACCCCATCAGTGGCAGCACTTGGGCCCTAGTTGCAAACAGGATGTTTTGATTTGCATCAAGCACATTCAAAAATACGCCATAATTAACCGTCCCCAGCATGACACCGGGGTAGGTAGATAAAGTCTTTGCTGAACCATGACTTGTTCATCTTGGCTTCTTTTAAAAACAATGTAAGCAAGGGTTACTCCAAGCGGAGTCTCCCTTTTTTTTCCAAAAATTGTGCTCCACACACACCCACCCATTCAGTGGCAGCACTTGTGCCCTAGTTGTACACTTCACAGCTAGATTTGCATCAAGCACATTCCAAATCCACAAGCATTTACTCTCCCCAGGATGACACAGGGGTAGTAAATTCCTTCTGGATCCATGACTTGTTCATTTTGATGAATGTCAGTCTGTCCACATTGTCACTGGACAGACGCGTGCGCTTATCTGTCAGCACACACCCAGCAGCACTGAAGACACGTTCAGAGACAACGCTGGCAGCTGGACACGACAAAATCTCCAAGGCGTAAGTGGAGAGCTCTGGCCATTTTTCAAGATTTGAAGCCCAAAATGAGCAAGGCTCCATTTGCAAAGTCATGGCATCGATGTTCATTTGGAGATACTCCTGTATCATCCTCTCCAGCCGTTGACTATGTGTCAGACTTGTTGTCTCTGGTGGCCTTGCAAAGGAGGGTCTAAAAAAATTATGAAAAGATTCCATAAAATTGCTGTTACCAGCACCAGATACAGTCCTACTGGTACGTGTAGACTGTTGAAGATGACGAGACCGTCCCATGTTTGTCAAGTTACAACTGGGAGATTCACTCCCTGCACCTGCACGGTTGTTTGGCGGAAAAGCGGATCTAAGATCGAGTAACAGCTTCTGCTGATACTCCTGCATACGTGCGTCCCTTTCTATGGCTGGAATTATGTCACAAAATTTGGACTTGTACCGGGAATCTAATAGTGTGGCAAGCCAGTAGTCATCATCACTTCTAATTTTGACAATACGAGGGTCATGTTGGAGGTAGTGCAACAAGAAGGCACTCATGTGTCTTGCGCAGCCATGCGGACCAAGTCCACGCTGTGTTTGTGGCATAGAGGTGCTAACCGTTCTTTCTTCCTCTGACATCTCCCCCCAACCTCTTTCAACTGAAATTTGACCAAGGTCTCCCTCATCTGCTGAGTCTTCCATGTCCATGGACAGTTCGTCCTCCATTTCTTCATGTCCTCCTGCACCTTCCTCAACATCTCGCCTGCTACCATGCGCCCTTGTTGATCCCTGTCCCCCATGCTCCCATGCCTGGCGCCTTGGTGATGATGAACGTCTGGACCTTGGTGATGTTGTTGTGTCTTGCGCATATGAATCCTCCTGTAGTTCATCCCCTTCCTGTTGTCCCACCCCCTGACTCCGAATAGTGTTTAGCGTGTGTTCCAGCATGTAAATGACTGGAATCGTCATGCTGATAATGGCATTGTCAGCGCTAAACATATTCGTCGCCATGTCGAAACTGTGCAGAAGGGTGCATAGGTCCTTGATCTGAGACCACTCCATCAGGGTGATCTGCCCCACCTCTGCATCTCGTTGGCCCAGGCTATACGTCATGACGTATTGCACCAGGGCACGGCGGTGCTGCCACAGTCGCTTTAACATGTGGAGAGTTGAATTACAGCGTGTCGCCACATCGCATTTCAGGCGATGAACCGGCAGGCCGAAAGACTTCTGGAGCGATGCAAGTCGCTCAGCTGCGGCGCTTGAACGGCGGAAGTGAGCAGACAGTTTTCGTGCCCTGTTCAGAAGGCCATCTAGGCCGGGATACTGTGTTAAAAATTGCTGCACGACAAGGTTCAACACGTGAGCCATACCAAGGTACGTGTGTCACCTTGCCCAGGCGAAGGGCCGCACCCAGGTTTGCAGCATTGTCGCACACGGCCTTACCAGGCTGCAGGTTGAGTGGAGACAACCATTTATTAAACTCGGACCGCAGAGCTGACCACAACTCCTCAGCTGTGTGACTCTTATTCCCAAGACATGTCAAGCTAAAGACCGCCTGATGCCGTTGCGCTCTGCTGCCAGCATAGTAATGAGGGGTGCGTGATTCCTTCTGCGCAGTGAGAACGCTGGTGGCCTGACCAGGCAGGCTTGGGGCGGAGGTAGAGGACCCAGATGAGGTGGAGGATGCAGAAGCAGTGGCGGAACTTGGACAGACAGAGGATTGACACACAAGTCGTGGGGACGGCAAGACTTGTGCAGCAGACCCTTCACCATCTATCACCATAGTTACCCAGTGCCCAGTCAGCGACATGTAAGGTCCCTGTCCATGCTTACTGGTCCAAGTATCGGTGGTGAAATGCACCCATTCACACACAGAGTTTCTCAAGGAAGCGGTGATGTTGTGTGCGACATGCTGGTGTAGCGCGGGCACACCTTTCTTAGAGAAGTAGTGGCGACTAGGCATCTGGTACTGGGGCACAGCGACAGACATAAGGTCTCTAAAATCCTGTGTGTGCACTAGGCGGAAAGGCAGCATTTCGGTAGCCAACAGCTTACAGAGGGATAGAGTCAACCTCTTAGCTTTGTCATGGGTCGCAGGAAGTGGCCTTTTATTTGACCACATCTGAGGGACAGAGATCTGGCTGCTGTGTGTAGACGGTGTTGAGTAGGGTGTCCCTGGAAAAATGCAGGTTTGTGAGGAAAGTGCAGGCGGAGACATGATGTTGCCTTCATCCAAAGTTGGTGCTATCGATGTCTGAGACAGCTGTACACACTCACTTGTTTCCCCTTCCAAAACAACTGACGACCTACCAAGCAAACTGCCTGTTGCGGTTACAGTGGTGGAAAAACAGGTGTGACAGCTGTCCCCACAGTCCTAGAAGATGACGAGCGCGCGGATGCACTGGAAGGGGCAGGCGGTGGATGGTTCGCTCCGCTAGGCCGCATTGCAGCACGGTGAGCTTCCCACCGGGCCATATGATATTTATTCATGTGACGATTCATGGAAGAAGTTGTCAAACTGCTGAGGTTTTGACCTCTACTAAGAGAACCATGACAAATTTTACAGATCACATAATTTCGGCGATCTTTTTCTATGTCAAAAAAGGACCAGGCTAGGCAAGGCTTAGAGGCCATGCGACCTGTTGATCCACCCCGAATAATGCTCAGAGGCAGAGTGGTGGCTGAGGATGCAGTTGTAGACGTGCTACCAGTACTCCGACTCTGTCCAGGAAGGCGCAAGGTAACTTCGTCATCAGTTGCATCCTCCTCCACCACCTCTGTTGACCTCCTCGAGTGCCTGACTGTGGGTTGACAGTAGGTGGGATCTAGAACTTCATCATCAATTGTTGTGTTTGCACTCCCCTCCCCCTCTGACCGAGCCTCTTCTTGCCCTGACCGAATATTTAAGTTGTCATCCCAATCGGGTATCTGAGTCTCATCTTCATCAGTATGTTCCTCATTGTCTATAACCACAGGTGTTACAGTTTGTGACAAAGGGTCAACATTATGCTCCGAAACTTGGTCCTCACGGCCTGAATCAGAGTCACAAAGGTTCTGGGCATCACTGCAGACCATTTCCTGTTCTGTACTCACTGTAGCTTGGGAGCAGACCTCTGATTCCCAGGCTATAGTGTGACTGAACAGCTCTGCAGACTCAGCCATCTCAGTTCCACCATACTGTGCAGGGCTGATGGAGACTTCAGAGCTGGGAGAAATCAAGTTTGATTGGGATGACAACTCAGAGGACTGGTGTTTTTTGGATGCGGTACTTGAAGTGGCTGAGAGGGCACTTGTTGGACCACTTGAGATCCATTCAAGCATTTTCCTTTTTTGCCCATCATCTACCTTTGTTCCTGTTGTTCGTGTCCGTAAAAAAGGGAGCACATCGGATTGTCCACGGTAAGTAGTAGACATCTTACTTTTGCTGGTAGATGGTCTATCTTCAGCAGATGATAATGGAGCTTTGCCACCTTCCCCACGGACAAAACCTTTTTTGCCTTTTCCACCACGCCTCTTCCTCTTTCCACCAGCATCTGTCATTTTGCCACTCATGTTGATTGCAACAAGATTGTGCACTGAAAATGTGGTAGTAAAAATTGAGAGGTGGTGTAGATTGCAGTGGTGGTCTAGCTTTATTAACAGCAGAATAATAAAGAATAAATATCCCTGACAATGCAACTACGGCCCTTAAACTGGCAGCAAAAATTGCTAGTATAATGGCTTAGTTATAATGAGTTGGAGTGTGCAATGCAGGCAGAGGTGCTCTGCAAATGTCTTTGCACTAGTGTGACTAGACAACAGTCCAATAGCCACGTTTAGGATGCCACTAGGTACACTGAGTGTTTGCTAGTATAATGGCTTAGTTATAATGAGTTGGAGTGTGCAATGCAGGCAGAGGTGCTCTGCAAATGTCTTTGCACTAGTGTGACTATAGCAAAGTCCAATAGCCACGTTTAGGATGCCACTAGGTACACTGAGTGTTTGCTAGTATAATGGCTTAGTTATAATAAGTTGGAGTGTGCAATGCAGGCAGAGGTGCTGCAAATGTCTTTGCACTAGTGGGACTATAGCAAAGTCCAATAGCCACGTTTAGGATGCCACTAGGTACACTGAGTGTTTGCTAGTATAATGGCTTAGTTATAATGAGTTGGAGTGTGCAATGCAGGCAGACGTGCTCTGCAAATGTTTTTGCACTAGTGTGACTAGACAACAGTCCAATAGCCACGTTTAGGATGCCACTAGGTACACTGAGTGTTTGCTAGTATAATGGCTTAGTTATAATGAGTTGGAGTGTGCAATGCAGGCAGATGTGCTCTGCAAATGTCTTTGCACTAGTGGGACTATAGCAAAGTCCAATAGCCACGTTTAGGATGCCACTAGGTACACTGAGTGTTTGCTAGTATAATGGCTTAGTTATAATGAGTTGGAGTGTGCAATGCAGGCAGACGTGCTCTGCAAATGTCTTTGCACTAGTGTGACTATAGCAAAGTCCAATAGCCACGTTTAGGATGCCACTAGGTACACTGAGTGTTTGCTAGTATAATGGCTTAGTTATAATGAGTTGGAGTGTGCAGAGGACAGGAGGGTACAGTGCCAGGATTGTGGGGCTCTGGGTAGAGGAATGGAAGCCTGCCTTTCTATTCCATCCTAATAGGGAAATGCAGGGAGGAAATCCCTGACCTTGGCTACACAGACGCTGTCGCTGTTTTCAGGACCTGTCACCTATGGCTCTGACCCTAACGGTTTGAGCCCTTAAAAGGACTGCTAGAAAGTGCTATCCCTAAGCTGTCCAGCGCTGTGTATGGAGCGCATACAGCTGTATCGGCGATAGGACTCAGGAGGACGGAGCTGCGACAGTGATGTCTGACACCAAAGACGCAGAAGAGATAATGGCGTCCTGGAGGAAAATGTCCGGTTTTATAATGCAGGGACATGTGACATGGACATCCTATCACACATGCCGTTGCTTCTCTGGCTAAAAGTCCACTTAGCTGTGTGTGTGTCTGGGATTGGCTGACATGCTGGCCCGCCCCACTACACGCGCGCGCTTAGGGAAGGAAGACAAGGAAAAAAAAAAAAATGGCGATCGCCATTATAGAAACAGCAGTGATCTGAAGGCGCTGTTCACGCACACTATACACTGAAATGTCATAATAGTGTGATTCACAGAGTGACTTACACTATTACAGCGGAAACCAAGCTAGGAATTAGCTGTTTTTTTGCTGCTAGAACCGTTCTCGAACGTTTCTAGAACTATCGAGCTTTTGCAAAAAGCTCGAGTTCTAGTTCGATCTAGAACAGGCCCCAAAATCACTCGAGCCTAGAACTGGAGAACCTCGAACCACGAACCGCGCTCAACTCTAGTTATTATGAGGTGGCGACCCATTTTGGGCTGTGGCCAAGAGAAGAAGTGGGGTCTACCTGATGAATGTGTTGCTTCAGATGGCAGAGGAAGCAGGTCCTTTAGTGTAAGGAGGCAAGGTCATAGAAGACCCAATTACATATTAGGCTATAGCAGAGACTCTGAAGAGTCCAATCCCTCTGAGACTAGAGATGAGCGACCCCCCTCGAACGTTCGACGAACCTTTTCAAACCCCATTAAAAATAATGGCAGGCAAACACAAATACATAAAAACACATTATACATGTACACATACAGTTAATAAACATTCCCATTACACTTACTGGTCCCCGTGACACGTCCTGCACTCTGTCTCCCACCGCTTTTCCTTCCGATAATCGCTTCATCCTCCCGGTAACCAGCACTGATGATAGGACCTTCTGTGATGTCAAAATAGCATGTGACCAGTGACATGTCTATTATCTGATTGGCTACAGACTGGTGACATGGCTAGACGTCATGCTAGGTCCTGTCAGTGCATCTCTCCGGTACGTGGTGCTCAATCCAGCATCTCCGTGTACCGGCGAAATGCTCTGTGAATGGGCGGCTTCCCCGTTCTTGCATGTGGGCGATCTTTACATAGTCAGCCCACATGCAGGGACTGGTTGCCACAGCCGGTAAATAACAGCACCGGGAATCGCGTGATCAGGAATTGCCGTTGCTATAGTAACGGTGGCAGCCGTGACATCACCACTTACAGCCCGCAGCCTCTGCTCACTCTCACTGAGTGATTAGACTGCACGGGGAACAGCAGCGTCTTCCTCCCATGCAGCACTGTCTGATGTAACAGATTTGCATGGGTTGAAGGAGAAAGAAGACAGAAGACCAGGATCTTGGAGGGATGAGAGGGAGTAAAAAACATTGAGTCTCTAATGTGTCTGTGTATGTATTTCTAATAAAGTATTTTTCTCTGTGTGGTGTCTTTTTTTTAACCCTTTATTGGAGATTCTTAATGGCCAGGTCAAACTTGCCTGACATTAAGAATCTCTGGCTTAATACTAGCTAGTAAAACAAAGCTAGTATTAACTCATTATTACCCAGCAAGCCACCCGGCTTCAGGGCTGCTGGAAGAGTTGGATAAAGCGCCAGATGATGGCGCTTCTATGAACGCAACATTTTCTGGGGTGGCTGCAGACTACAATTCGCAGCAGAGGGGCCCAGAAAGCTCGGGCCAACCTGTGCTGCGGATTCCAATTACCAGCTGCCTAGTTGTACCTGGCTGGACACAAAAATTGGGTGAAGCCCCAGTGATTTTTTTCTTCTTAATTAGTTCATGAAATTCGTGAAATAATTAAAAAAGAAGGGCTTCCCTATATTTTTTGGTTGCCAGCCGGGTACAAATAAGCAGCTGGGGGTTGGGGGCAGCCATACCTGCCTGCTGTACCTGGCTAGCATACAAAAATAAGCCCATGTCATTTTTTTTGAGGGGGGAACAAAAAACTCCTGAATACAGTCCTGGATGGAGTATGCTGAGCCTTGTCATTGTCATTCTGCAGCTGCTGTCTGCTCTCCTGCATACACTAGTGAATGGAGCATGCTGAGCCTTGTAGTTCTGCAGCTGCTGTCTGCTCTCCTGCGTACACTAGTGAATTGAGCATGCTGAGCCTTTTAGTTCTGCAGGTGCTGTCTGCTCTCCTCCATACAGACAGACAGCAGACAGCAGCAGACTCCTGTCCGACAGCAGCAGCTGATAGTTTAGCCGGCCGGGTGGTAAAAAGCCGGCCTCACTGCTCGACTTATAGTGTCAGCTGATTCTGTAAGGTCACCACATCAGCTGATCATCGTGAGGTATGAGAGAGAGAGAAAAGAGAAAAAAGAGAGAAAAGAGAGAGAAAAGAGAAGAGAGACAGGGAGAGAGAGAGAGAGAAGAGGAGAGTAGAGAGAGAGAGAAGAGAGAGAGAAGAGAGAGGAGGGAGAGTGGAGAGAGAGAGGACAGAGAAAAGAGATTGAAGAGAGAGAGAAGAGAGAGAGAAGAGAGAGAAAGAGAGAGTGAGGGAAAAAGAAAAAGAGAGACTGAGAAAAAGAGAGAAAATAAAGAGAAAAAGAGAGAGAAAAAGAGAGAGAGAAAAAGAGAGAGAGAGAGAGAGAAAGAGAGAGAGAAAAAGAGAAAAAAGAGAAAAAGAGAAAAAACAAGAGAGAGAAAAAGAGAGAAAGAGAGAGAGAGAGAGAGAAAGAGAGAGAAAGAGAGAGAGAGAGAGGGAGAGAGAGAAGAGAGAGGAGAGAGAGAAAAGAGAGAGGCGAGAGCAATGCAGCCTCATTCCGTGAAATGCTCTGATTTTAGAGGTGTGTCCTGCGGCTCACAGCTGATGTCCGGCTCCTCCCCTCAGTGCATAATTAAATTAAATTATAAATAAATAATAATTATAATTTAAAATTATAAATAAATTGAATTCTTCTACCAGGATGGCCGGGAAGCGAACTTGTGAACTAACTCTCCTTAGGCGGGAGCTCTATCCATTGAGAAACTGCCTCTCATGAAAAGCATGGGAAGATTTGGTAATTTGACCTCTATACTGCAGTAGAGAATCTAGAAGCAGATTGTTCAGCTGCAAGGATGGATGAATGGATGGATGGGCGGATGGTTGGATGGGCGGATGGATGGGCGGATGGATGGATGGACGGATGGATGGATGGACGGGCGGATGGATGGACGGGCGGATGGATGGACGGGCGGATGGATGGATGGGCGGATGGATGGGCTGGCAAACACCGCTAGTACCGCACTCATCACCACACAAACGCAGGCACTACAACCCCCATTATAACTGCACATGCAGGCACTACAATTCCCATCATCACTGCACATGCAGCCACTACAAATCCCATCATCACTGCACATGCAGGCACTACAATTCCCATCATCACTGCACACGCAGGCACTAGCTGGGTGAAGTCTCCGCTGACAGCGCGGCTCACTTCATTGCTCCGTGGATCTGACACAGAGCACTCCTGTTCTACTGCCGCTCCTGTCAGCTTCAGGTAGCAGAGCTGGATGCGTCATCTGTGGACTATGTCGGACCTGGAGGGGTATTTGGGGATTTTAATAAAATGGTGAAAAATGGTGTTTTTTGTCTTTTATTCCAAATAAAGGATTTTTCGTTGTGTGTGTTCATTTACTTTCACTTACAGGTTAATCATGGAAGGTGTCTCGGGGAGACGACTGTCATGATTAACCCCGTTATTACCTCCATTGCCACTGCACCAGGGCAATTCGGGATGAGCTGGGTAGAGTTCCGGGACTGCCGCATCTAATGGATGCAGCAATTCCGGGCGGCTGCTGGGTGATATTGTTAGGGGTGGTGGGCTCCCCATAACGGGGTGCTCCCCATCCTGACAATACCAGCCTCCAGCCATGTGGCTTTATTCTGGCTGGTATCAAATATGGGGGGACCGCATTTTTATTTTTTCTTTACTTATTTATTTTACTGCACGATATAGACCCGCCTACCGGCGGCTGTGATTAATTGCAGTGAAACAGCTGTCGTTCATCGTGTGGGCGTGTCTGACTGAAACCAATCATGGACGCCGGAGGGCGGGGAAAGCATGGAATACCTGATTGAATAATGAAGTGGCAGCCATTTTCAAAAGCAGAAAAGACGCCGCAGATTTGTGACAGCTGTGCAGCGAGACGCCCGTGATCGGTGAGTAGGAAAGAGAGAGGGATTGTGCTAAGGACACAGGACGCATGCAGATACGCAATGTGCGCACATACTTACTGTGAAAAGCCATGCTTTTGGTGATCGAACCGTTCTCGATCGTAACTCGAACTGCCGAACTTTTAGCAAATCTTTCGAGTTCGTCGAACGACTTGAACACCCCCCAAAATTACTCGAAGATGAACCGTTCGACTCATACATCGCTTAAGTCTATCTGAGACAAAATCCAAAAGAAAGGATGGAGGCAGTGACGTGTCTCTAGCCAGAGATGGTGATATGAAAATGCAAATTCTGAGAGACAGACAAAGATGCTCCTGAAAAAGAGGCTGCGGAGGATCAAAAGGTGGAAAATCTCCTGTCAGCTCGGTGCTAAAAGACCAAGGCGGTAACCGCTGAAGCATATTAGATAGCTCAGAGTCAGACTGGACAGTAGTTTTGACAAAAAGTTAGTCTCAAAACCATAGTAACCATTCGACGCCATCAAGGCTAGAGATGGGCGATCCTAATTGACAAAGAACGAAAAATATTAAAATCGTGCGATCTTTGGCTGCATTGGATCGGGATCAGACATCCAAACATTTACTGCAAAAGTCAGTGATCTTAAATGTTCAGATGGCAAAAATCATCCTCTCATTGCCCATCACAGCCATGTCATGTATTGCCCACTGTAGAAAACAAAAGAACTAAATGGGTTAAAGCAGCACATTCTTACAGAGTCTCCCTGTGACTACTTCCAGGACTGATAATTATCCTTCATATATATTCACTGCTTTCCCAGCCCATTGGTGTCTCTGATTGGCTGTAGTTAGACCACACCTCCACCCTCTCTGACAGTGTTATACTGCTAGTGTAAAATAAATAAAATAATGCCTTTTGGTTCCCCTATATATTGATAGCAGCACAGATAAAGCAAACGGCTACAGGGTACGTGATTATCTTGGCTGTGTAACAAAATAATAGGAACTGCATGATGATTTTTAAAAATGATTTAAATGAAGAATTTAGAAAAAATGAGTGGTTCCTCTTCAATTTTGATGCCCAACCAAGATAAAACTCAACAGTTTAGTGTTGGCATTCTCAGGTTGTGGAGACCCATGGTTATTGCACCCAGCCTAAAAATAGCAGCCTGCAGCCACCCAGGATTGTTTTATCTATTAGATGCCACAATCCCAGAAGTTTACCTGGCTCTTCCCAATTGCCCTGGTGCAATGGCAATTGGGGTAATAAGGGGTGAATAGCATCCTGCAGCTGCCACTAAGCCCTAGATTAGTAATGAAGGTCTATGAGCCCTCCACATTACTAATTTGTAAGTGTAAAGAAATAAACACAATAACAAAAAAAATCCTTTATGTGAAAAAAAACAAAACTAAAAAAGTTCACCCTTTTTCACCACATTATTAAGTCCCAAAAGACCTGGGCCCGACGTAATCCACAGAAAATCCCATGATGATTCAGGCTCTGCTACATCTAAACTGATAGCATGAGGCCATAGAACATGATCGCACACTGTAACTTCAGGAAGAGAATGAGCCATCCGATCACTTGTGACCACAACTAACCTGAGTGACATCACCGCTCATCGCTGTGGCTTAGTGTCTGCCTGAAGCCCACAGTGGGCAGACAAATTGTATGGCAACTCACTTTACCTTCAGATGTAGTAGAGCTGGAATCGTTGTATGACTATGTAGTGTGGATTACGTTGGACCTGGGTGTTTTGGGGGATATTAAATTGGTGAAAGAGGGTGTTTTTTATTTTTTTTTTTTAAATAAAGGCTTTTTGGGTGTTTGTGTTTATTTCTTTTCTCTTACAGATTAGTAATAGGGGAGGCCTCATAGACACCTCCCATTACTAATCTATGGATTAGTGGCAGCTGTGAGCTGCGATTAACCCCTTATTACCCTGATTGCCACCGCACCAGGGCAATAGGGAAAAGCATGGTAAAGTTCTGGGACTGTCATATCTAATGGATGTGATAATCCTGGGAGGTTACAGGCTGATATTTTAAGGCTGGGAGGCTCATAAAGCATAGGTCTCTCCAGGTCTGACAAAGAGGCATATCTAAGACATGGGTTGACTGAAAATGGTGTGGTGACAGTGGCAGTGACAGACTGTTTTTCAAAGGCTGAAGCCAAAAGTAGACAGAGAAGATTCTCTGGTCTGGAGAAAAATGTGCCAAGCCCCATAGCTTTAGGAAGAGAGGGGGTATGTAAGATGTCGACCAGCTACATTGTCAATGGCTGGTATTTACCAAAGAAGTGTTGTGAACCTGGAAGTCAGAGCTGGTACTTGTAGTGCCACATGGTTTGGTTACAGTATTCACAGTGCCAGGTTCATGGATAATTGGAGAGATGGGTGGTACTGGCCATCCACATGCCGCACCCATGAATGTGTCTGGTGTGTCACATGTTGTAAAATTACATTTGTTTGGCACATGTGGAGTGTGAGGAGGTTGTGTTTGAAGCCTCTGGGAACAATCCTCTGTGAGAAGACAGGTTTGCGAGTACTGGCCTGGACTGTGTTTAGAGGTTTGAAGCCTCTGGAAGGAACCACAGCTAAGAGAGGCGAGGGTTCACTTTCACTGACTGGAGTGAGTGGAGGCTGAGTGATCTCCACTGGGATACTGAAAGACTGTATCCGATCCTGTACGGGCATATCGCAGGTTAATCGAAATCCGTGTGTGTCTTTAATCCGGAAGAAGCCATGAAATTATGTTCCTGGAGAGGTTTATGTTGTGTTTTATAAACCTGCTGGACTTTTAAAGAGACAGTGTTCCTGAGTCTACCTCGCATCACCGCAAGAGTGAGTAACCCCATTATACAACTGTGTGTAATACCACAGAGGGGGCAATATTCATGTAATTGGACATTTGAATGCATGATATTTTTTTAAAGATGAGCAAACCCCCCTCTGAGCCAAGCATGGGATGAACTCATAGTATCATAGTTTTTAAGGTTAAAGGGAGACTCTAAGGCGGGCTTTGCACTCTACGACATCGCAAGCCGATGCTGCGATGTCGAGTGCGATAGTCCCCGCCCCTGTCGCAGGTACGATATCTTGTGATAACTGGCGTAGCAAAAATTATCGCTACGCCAGCTTCACATGCACTCACCTGCCTTGCGACCGTCGCTCTGGCCGGCGACCCGCCTCCTTATTAAGGGGGCGGGTCGTGCGTCGTCACTGCGATGTCACACGGCAGGCGGCCAATAGGAGCGGAGGGGCGGAGATGAGCAGGATGTAAACATCCCGCCCACCTCCTTCCTTCCGCATATCCTATGGGAGCCGCGGTGACGCAGGTAGGAGATGTTCCTCGCTCCTGCGGCTTCACACACAGCGATGTGTGCTGCCACAGGAACGAGGAACAACATCAGACCGTCGCGTCAGCGTAATTATGGATTACGCCGACGCTATACTGATGATACAATTACGACGCTTTTGCGCTCGTTAATCGTATCATCCACGCTTTACACACTACGATATCGCCTGCAATGAAGGAATGTATGTCACTGTCAATTTGACCCCACCGACATCGCAGCTGCGATGTCGTAGTGTGCAAAGTACCCCTAAGTCCATCTAATTCAACCCGTAGCCTAACATGTTGATTCAGAGGAAGGCAAAATAAACCCAATGTGGCAAACAAGCTCCAATGGGGAAAAAAATTCCTTCCTGACTCCACATCCGGCAATCAGACTAGTTCCCTGGATCAATACCCTGTCATAAAATCTAATATACATAACTGGTAATATTATATTTTTCAAGAAAGGCGTCCAGGCTCTGCTTAATGTTAGTAGTGACTCCCTCATTACAACATCATGCGGCATAGAGTTCCATAGTCTCACTGCTCGTACAGTAAAGAATCCTCGTCTGTGATTATGATTAAACCTTCTTTCCTCAAGACGTAGCGGATGCCCCCATGTTCCAGTCACAGGACTAGGTGTAAAAAGATCTTTGGAAAGGTCTCTGTACTGTCCCCTCATATATTTATACATTGTGATTAGATCCCCCCTAAGCCTTCGTTTTTCCAAACTAAATAACCCCAAGTTTAATAACCTGTCTTGGTATTGCAGCGCCCCCATTCCTCTAATAATCTTGGTCGCTCTTCTCTGCACCCTCTCCAGTTCAGCTATGTCCTTCTTATATATCGGTGAGCAGAATTGTACATAGTATATAAGTGCGGTTGTTAAAAGCACTAAAATTAATACATCTAGTTATCAAATATTTTATAGTAGGACATATAAGTTCATAGTTCTGTTTATGTTGGAGGGCATAGGTTATTAATAAAGTTTATAAGGAATAAATATTAAGATGCCCATATTGAATATACTTGAGTACTGACATGGAAGGATATATATAAATCCTCTGGTAGCTTCTAGAAGATTATGTCACATGGAATGAACTATGTTCAACTAAAACACCCTATATGGACTGAGCAGTTGGTATATAACACACGATGGAGGGGGCTATTGCGGGCTCCTCCACATTGCCTGCTGTCAGAAGACTCCAGTGCTGCAAGATGAACATACGCTGTCCGGCCTAAGAGATGACACCCCCTGCTTTGCCATTCAGGACCCAGAGAGAGATGGGTAAAGATTTCTCATTGATCAGTATGGACTAAATGAACTCTTTTTTTCCGTAAGCTGACAAAGTATATTGTTTTTCCTTTCTGTAACTGAACCCTGGCAACCATTTTTAAATAGATAAAATACATTTATTTTTTACATTTTTGGAAGTCCTTTCTTTCATGCGCTTTTACGTATTTGAAGAAAAATATATTTAAGAGTATATTTTTTAACATTTGGCGAGCTCAGTCATTCGTGATTTTTTTTACGTTTTTTGTTGTTCCTTCACTTTGCATAAGGGGGGTCGAAGTAATAAGTATCTCAAGTATCTCCTGCAAAGGATCAGGAATCGACAATTTATAAAAATCACGCAGAACCTAGGAAATACGTATAAGTCAAGTTGCATGAATGTTTTTTTTTAATGAACTTTAAAGTCTTTACAAAGCCACAGAAGTTAACTTTTGACGTATTTTTTTGAGCAAGAAAGATAAAGTCAGTCCATAAGAAGTATTGGACGTGCTGAGCAAGGTGAATCAAGTCTTACAGAATCATCCATCAGATCATCTGATCATTACAGGTAAGAAAATGGATTTTATCTCTTCATATGTTAAGCAAAGTAAACTTCAGTTCACTTATTCAGATATTTCTAATGTGGAAGAGATTTGGTTACGCTTTTATGAGGAGTGTGAACTTGAGAATTCACGTGTTTGAATGTGCAAGGTCTTTTAATAGAGAGAAACAGAAAATCAGAAATGTCTGTCATTTAGTCTATGATTTTCACAAGTTAATCGTAGAAAAGTGTAAAAATGGTGGAAATAGACAACCTGAATTGTCAGGAGAGTCAGTGATAGAGAAATCTAAAGACTGCTTAGAACCTGGAATGTCAGTCAGTGATATTGTGAATTCTGACTGTAATGTTGGAAATGATAAATCAGATTTAGACTGTGATTTTGCAAATCAGAATTTTGATAATGGCGGCAGACATGTGCTACATAATCAAGGTGATTTTCAGCATACTGGGAAAAAAGCAGGAAATGACGTAGAGAAGCCAGGAGGGGGAGGAGCCAGAGTGGGAGACGTGCAGAAAGGACACGTTGAGAGAGAAAATGGCGACAATCAGTTTCTAAAAATAGAACAGGCTAAGTTAGGGATTAAACTTAGAAAAAATTTATTGGACATATGCAAATTAATTCCCGCATATAATCCTAAAATACATGTTTGCAGAAATTCAGAGATATTTGAAAGTTCCATCGAGAAGTTAAATTTAACCAATAGTGAGACGAATCAGTTATTCCGTATGTGGATACCTCAGCATTTCTTTAGACAATTGGCATTAAAAAAGTCTTCTGACAATGAGACATTTGATTGTTCAAATGATAACGATATCATAAGGCTGAAAAATCTCATCTTCTGTGCAAGGAATGAATCTGATCCAAATTATGAGATGTTGAAGGAATTACAAATTGAACAGATTGAGAGTACGTTCTCATTTATGTCCGTTTTTGAACGTTTGTATAGGGCGGTCATTCCAAATGTCAGATTGGATGGAATGATACGTTTATTCATCAAGAAATTTCATTTCCTTGACAATGCAGCCTGTGCGGTGGCATTAAATAAAAAGTCCCTATTCGAATGTACGACATTTATCGATTTTGTTAGAAGTCGCCAAAGTCAATCAAAACAGAAATTAATTAATTCTGAAAAACCAACAGTGTCTCCCAGATCCAGATATTTCTGTGACAGGGTGTATGAAATTCGCAGGACGATGCATACGTGTTACAAACCATACAATCCACCCCAATTTTTATCATCTAAAAGTCTTTTTCCACAGGAAAAACCCTTGTCACCAGTGAAGGGATCGGTCACTGGGATTGAGGATCCCAGACAAATGATGAGTAAAAGCTTTGAAAGACAGAAACAGGTGTCTTGTGGAGATCCTCTCCCTGGGCTAGAATTTGATAGGCAGCGACAGCTGAGAGACGTTCCTTCTCATTTAAGAGAAAAACTTGAATTACATAAGTTCAGGGATTCCTATAAGTTTAAAATGAATCTAATAAACCGAATCTTTGAAGAAAAATTTAGGTTTGGTCTTCAGCTAAATAAAGTGGATTTCTGGGTAAATTAATTTTATTGTTTGATAAATATGTTTATTCATATACAGTGAATCTGTATGTATATATATATATATATATATATACATATATACATATATATATATTAAAGGTAGTGATAGTAAATCAAGGTCATATTTTCATTTAGTAAAATGATAGTTTTATGTTCTAAATTAATAATTTGATCTCTGTATATGAATAATAATATTTAAAATAAAATAATAAGAGAAAGTAACAGATTTTAAGTGTTTTCATTTTTATCATAAATATAATAATTTTATTCTTTTATTTCCCTCAGAATTTATCAGTAAAGCAGATTGATGAAGTATTAATTTTTTATCTATGCATTTGTTCTTGTCCTCAATCAGGTAACATATATTTTATTGGGTAAGGTTAATCGCGAAAGCACGATTAATAATATTATTTTCTCAGGTACCAATTGCCAGAGAACTATTACTTTAACGTTTCTTTTATGAATATACATACATCTTCTTTAGAGTTATTAGAAATGTAATCTGAGCTTTGGAGTGTAGTAAAACTGCTTGCTGTTTTGGAATGGTGTTCTTTGCATGTACCAGAGCATGTGACTTGAATTACTAAAGCTAATAATAAATGTTTGTTCTATGGTCAAATGTACAGTATGTAATACATTGGAATTTGTATTTTTTCGAGAAGTACTTCAAATTAGTAACATAATTTTTGAAATGCGCATAGAATACTTGGAAAAAAGGGATATGTGTCTGTCAGTTTCTATGTAGAAGTATATGTTAAAGAACCATGACAGTCTTGTGTGCATAGATGTGTCTATGAATGATTGATTGTTTGAGCAGCTGCTAATGTCAATGTTGAGTACTTGGATCCAGAAAAAAAAAAAGGGGAATTTTTGTTTTAACTTCGAGGTTATAATATATGTGTTATACTATTAGAATAAATAGGTTATAGTACATAAGTATAAATGAAGGAATTTATACCGGATATATATATATTATTCTTAGACATATTTCTTTAATATAGAGATGTTAGGATCTTTTGTGTTAGTCACTTCTTTTACTGATACACAGATTGGTAATCATTTTTCTTTTCAAATATGGAAGTGATATTTATAATATGGTCTTGAAGATATATAACTTAAATTTTAATTTAATTTAATCTTGACATATTAATTTTTATAATATCATATTTCATGATATTGAAAGGGGGAGGTTTGGTCTCAATCACACATTTTATATTTGATAAATATATGTGTTTACAGGATACTTTAATAATTAATATTTCAAGTACAAAGGAAGAATTGGGAATAAAAAATAAATATATTTGAAGTATATCATAATGCATTTATATACTAAGAGAAGTGTATTATTTGCAAGGTTACATGACTTAATTACTGATATGATAGGTTTGGTAATCCTATAAGATACTGGTAACATTAAGGTTATGTATTATTAAAGACATAGGTGTTATATACATAGAAGGCCTTATTTTTATTTCAAGTTTTATTTTTATTCCGATTTTCATTTTTCTTTTTATTCCTATTTTTTATATTAATTATTATTTAATATTCACATTTTTAATCAAAATCTTAATTCTACAATTTTTATTTTTTCTTCAGATTTTAAGTATCTCAATTGAGAAAACACTTCAATATTTAGTTCAGTAATATCGAATATAAGAATATTACTTTATTAAATATGAATCATATTAAAAGGGAAAAGTTCCACTTTTTTTGGAAGAAAAGATACTTCCTTCATCAATATATACAATTGTTTACTTTCTGGTAATACATTATTTTTATATTAGTATGTTAACACAATAAGGATGAAATATTACTTATAGTTACACGTTTTTTTTATAGTAGATTATTTAATAAATAGACAAATCAAATAAATTAAATTAGAGTAATAAAGATGGAAGATCGAGGTACATCTAGGTTTACCTTTCTAAATTTACAAATAATAGGAATTACTACTTACCGGTAATGATGTTTCCAGGAGCCAACATGACAGCACGGTAGGAGTTGCTCCTTTGACCTTTACAGGGACATGAAACGCAAGAGTTTAAAAGCCCCTCCCCATCCCCCTTTCCTCAGTGATTTTTCAAGTACCACACCAGGATGGGAGATAACACCATTTTAGTAATGTAGAACGTACAACACACGGTACATAATCAGACGGGAGGGAAATAAGCGTGCTGTCATGTTGGCTCCTGGAAACATCATTACCGGTAAGTAGTAATTCCTATTTTCCAGGACGCCACATGACAGCACGGTAGGAGAATGCCAAAATAATCCCTATGAGGGGGGGACCACAGCCTGTAAAGCCCTTCTACTGAACCACATGTGCTGATCGTTGAGAAGGCCCAGTGTATAATGCTTACAAAACGTGTGGGGACCCAACCACGCTGTCGTACGACAAATCAGTTCCAAGGAACCCCCCCCGCCCTCTCCGCCCAAGAAGTGGACAGAGCCCTGGCGGAGTGGGCCCTAATGCGAGTTGAGAGGTCCCGACCCGCGGACTGGCAAGTAGCTGAAATAGTGGACGTAACCCACCGAGACAGAGGTGTCTTAGACTCAGTCTACCCTCGGTTCTTGCCCACAAATTGCACCAAGAGGGCAGAATCTACGCGCCAGCTCTGGGTAGTCCCCAATGCCAGAACCGCTCGTCCGACGACCAAGAGGGAAGGTGCTTTTCATGTTGGGAAAGAGAACAAATGAGGGAGACAGCTTATACTACAGAGACCAGATATAGTGAGATATACCCGAAAATGGGTTAAATGAACATGCTTAACACTGCAACTATAGAATAGATGTTAAAGTCCTTAACAGCCTATCAAGGAATGAATAACCATAGCCCGATAGAACGACCACCGGCTAGATCAAGAATAACGCGTCGGAGCTTAATAAACCAGGTCAGTACTGTCATCAGCTCTCCTCGGTTCAAACGACTACCCCTGGTCACAGACCAGCCCACAGTGCCACCAGAGTTCACATTCTGGCCCCAGAAGCCCAGGATGCCAATGCATAAACTACTGGACCTCGAGTAATGAGAAGGACCATCAGAAAACCAAGACATGAAGGGTTGGAGCCCGGAAGGCACGGCTACCGATATGAGCAAGCCAAGTACATCATCCGACCACGTGAAGGAAGCATTGTTCCCAAGATGCAGATGCCAAGGACAGCGGGGTATGGAAACCGGAGGTCATGAAAGTGTCCCAGAATGCAGGTGGCCAACCCCATAGATACACTGTATACAGTATATATATTGGAATTTAAAGAATTGGTTGTCATACCTGTGGCTGCAAATACAGGAGTGCAGTGTTGCCCTGAGCTGGTGTAAAGAACCGTTACCACCTGGGCAGACTACCCATCTAGAAATGCCACTGCTATACTCCATTAACATGTAATTACCACTATATCGGACACGAGCGTAAATATACCACACAGTCCTCCATCGTGACCAGGGAACAACTTCCAGAGGAGTGAGGGCCTCTAATAATCACAGAGTGACAGTTCATTTGACAGTGGTGAGACCCTGGATTTTATCTCGTGAGAGCAGTGAGCCTATGAGGGAGACTATGGAGCTCCCTGCCACAAGATGTTGGAAAACCTCACAGGGTATTTACGAGATTCTGTATGTTGAACAATGGTCCAGAAACCAGTCAAAAAGCCATCAAAGGACCCGTCACAGTAAACGGGGCTATTACCATGAGCGGCTGCCATCAGTTCTTTCCACCGTAGGATGAACTCGACAACATTTCTCTTTAGCCATAGTTATAAATGAAAAGACCAGAGCTAAGCAACTAAGCACCGCTGAATACTACTGATTACAAAGGACCGTAGCTGAACTCAGAGTCCAGTTCTGAAGCCATAATAAGGAGAAATACTAGGCCAACTCAACATGGACGCCTATCATACCAAGCCAAGTGCAGTTCCAGAAGCGTGAGGCCCCTCTAACCAAAGCCGACGCTAGAGACCCAAGATGTGAAGTATGCAGCCCGAGGCGCAAGGGACGAGGCCACTGCAAGGCCCAAAGGCGCAGAGTCGCAAGGCCAAAGGCGCAGAGGCATAAGGCCCAAGGCGCAGAGGCGCAAGGCCCAAGGCGCAGAGGCCCAAGGCGCAGAGGCGCAAGGCCCAAGGCGCAGAGGCGCAAGGCCCAAGGCTCAGAGGCGCAAGGCCAAAGGCGCAGAGGCATAAGGCCCAAGGCGCAGAGGCGCAAGGCCCAAGGCGCAGAGGCCCAAGGCGCAGAGGCGCAAGGCCCAAGGCGCAGAGGCGCAAGGCCCAAGGCGCAGAGGCGCAAGGCCCAAGGTGCAGAGGTGCAAGGCCCAAGGTGCAGAGGTGCAAGGCCCAAGGTGCAGAGGTGCAAGGCCCAAGGTGCAGAAGCGCAAGGCCAGAACATGAAGCGCAAGACACAAGTCCGGAAGCGCAAGGCCAGAGGCACAAGGCCAGAGGCCAGAGGTGCAAGGCCAGAGTTGCAAGGCACAATGCCAGTGGTACAATGTCAGAGGCAAAAGGCATAATGCCAGAGGCACAAGGCACAATGCCAGACACGCAAGGCCGGAACATGAAGTGCAAGGCGCAAGCCACGAGGCGCAAGGTACAATGCCAGAGGAGCAAGGCACAATGCCAGAGGCGCAAGGCCAGTGGCGCAATGCCAGAGGCACAAGGCTAGAGGCTCAATGCCAGAGGCACAAGGCCAGAGGCACAAGGCGCAATGCCAGAGGTGCAAGGCCAGAGGCCCAAGGCGCAATGCCAGAGGCGTAAGGCCAGAGGCACAAGGCGCAATGCCAGAGGTGCAAGGCCAGAGGCACAAGGCGCAATGCCATAGGCGCAAGGCCAGAGGCACAAGGCGCAATGCCAGATGCACAAGGCCAGAAGCATGAGGCGTAATGCGCAAGCCCGGAGGCACAAGCCCGGAGGCACAAGGCGCAAGCTCAGAGGCCCAAGGCACAAGCCCAGAGGCACAAGGCACAAGCCCAGAGGCACAAGGCACAAGCCCAGAGGCACAAGGCACAAGCCCAGAGGCACAAGGCATAAGCCCAGATGCACAAGCTTAGAGACACAAGGCACAAGCCCAGAGGCACAAGCCCAGAGACACAAGGCACAAGCCCAGAGGCACAAGCCCAGAGACACAAGGCACAAGCCCAGAGGCACAGGCCTAGAGACACAAGGCAGAACCCCAGAGGCACAAGTCTAGAGACACAAGACACAAGCCCAGAGGCACAAGCCTAGAGACACAAGGCACAAGCCCAGAGGTACAAGCCTAGAGACACAGGCACAAGCCCAGAGGCACAAGCCTAGAGACACAAGGCACAAGCCCAGAAGCACAAGCCTAGAGGCACAAGGCACAAGGCCAGAGGCACAAGCCTAGAGGCACAAGCCACAAGGCCAGAGGCACAAGCCTAGAGGTACAAGCCCAGAGGCACAAGCACAAGTCCAGAGGCACAAGCCACAAGCCCAGAGGCACAGGCCTAGAGGCACAGGGCCCAAGCCCGGAGGCCCAAGGCATAAGCCCAGAGGCCCAAGGCACAAGCCCAGAGGCCAAGAGCCAGTGAAGCCAAGCCATGAAGGGCAAGGCTGAGAAACAGTAAGACCAGAGACGTCAAGCAGTGAGGCCTTGACAGACCCAAGGTGCCAAGCCAACGTGTGGTCAGAGCTGTGTGGCGTGTGGGCCGAGGCCAAAGCCGTGAGGCGCGACGTCGGAGCCCCAAGTTGTGAGGTACGAGCCAGGAGGCGCGAGGCCGGAGTCTGGAGTCATGAGGCGCGAGGCTGGAGCCAGGAGGCCGGAGCCAGGAGGCCGGAGCAGTGAGGCGTGAGCCAGAGTCATCACGAGGCCATAACCCCGAGGCGCGAGGCCAGAGTTGTGAGGCCCCATCAGAGTTACCCCTAAGAGTGTAATTCACCTGTGAACTTCAGGATACACCTACTGCATGAGTGGTATCCTGGTATCCTAAATGCCAAACTAGTCACACCTGAACCAATTAACTCATCTGGAGGTTCAGCTGGAGGGCAAGGTCCAAATGCCAGATAATGTGTTAAAATCCACAATTTACCCTCCTATAGAAGGGGTAAATCAGGCAGAATCCGGTCTGGTGATATAATAGTGGAATCAAATGTGTTATTAAACCACAACAGGAGGATCCACACAAGGGTCTATCAACAGGTAATTCTGAACTTAAACATGAGGTCTGCTGATCCCAGCAAAACATGAGGCAGCAACCTCACCATGCAGCATTCCAAGGCCAAATTTCTAATTTTAGTGCAGGACTCTGACAGAGGTGAATGACAGACTGCACACTTTTTTATTCTGGCCGACTTCCTCTGAACTTTTTTAGGGATAGTGCCGGTGCGTGCCGTGGAAGAATCCTAAAGGGAAGGGGAGACTGAATCAGGCTCTACCCACACCACTACAGGCCAGATTCCTGACGCACCTGCACTTACGTGACCCTGGGACTCGTCAGGGGGGCTAGCATCTGACCTGTCACCTTCATCCATTGTAAGAAGCAGTGAGTAGGTCGTTATACAGAAACACACAGAATGCACATTTCCCCGTTTCCAAGGTTTTTTTACCTGTTTGGGCGACGACAGGGCCCGTTCCCGTCTCTAGTGTTCCGTCCCGGATCACACGCCGCCTTCCAGGGCGCCGCCATATTCCGACCAGGAAATGCGGAAGTCTTTGCACCGCACATGCGCCAGCGTGCGTGCCAGGCTGGAACACATGGTGCGCGCACACCCGGAAGTGCCACATGGCCGCGGCAGACAGCGGGATGCCGAGAGCCCTCACCTGAGGGAAGCGGCTTTTGCCGGGAACTCCTGCTCCACCGGCCGGCTGAGGGACCTCTCCTTTAGAGGTGTCGGCCAGGGGCTGCTTGACAGGCCGGAACGCGAGAGCAAGACCCCCCCGATCCGCCTGGACCCCGTACATCCCGACGGTAAGACTTGCGTCCGTCCTGTACAGAGACAGGAAAAACACTGAGGAGAGGGGGATGGGGAGGGGCTTTTAAACTCTTGCGTTTCCTGTCCCTGTAAAGGTCAAAGGAGCAACTCCTACCGTGCTGTCATGTGGCGTCCTGGAAAATATATATTATATTTTTAATCAATAATAATTTATAATGGGTATTATTGTGTTTTGATGGAATCATCCAGTCTTTCCTAAAAGGTTATTTGCTTTAGTTTATAATTTTACAAATGATCTAACTAAAAAGCCACATTGTTGCCTTTCATATTTATAATATGATACATGTTATAGGTACACATTATATTTAGTGATGAGCGAGCATGCTTGTAACTACTCGGTACTCGCACGAGTATCGCTGTACTCGGGCTGCTCGGCGGGGACCGAGTAATCTCGCGATACTCGTGCTGTACTCGTGGTCTTCATTTCTGCATGTTGACGCTCTTTTGAGAGCCAGCCCTCATGCAGGGATTGGCTGGCAGACCACTGCAATGCCACAGCCCTGTTAGTTGTGGAATTGCAGTGATTGGCCGGCCTGCACAGCGTGACCGAGCCTTTATACCGGCCGGCGCGCTGTGCTCTGCTCACAACTATCCAGACAGTCAGTGCAGGGAGAGTGTCGCTGATTCAGGGAAAGGTTTGCGGCCCTTTATAGTTAGTTCCGGAGCAGGGCTGCAAACAGTGTGACCAGAAGTCCTTCTCAGGACTATTCTAGTTGTATACAGGCAGGCAGGGTATAGCCAGGTCGGAGTACAGTAGCAGAGTCCTTCTCAGGACTATTGTTGCTATATACAGGCAGGGTATAGCCAGGTCGGAATACAGGCTAGTGACCAGAAGAGTCCTTGTCAGGACTATTGTAGCAGTATACAGGCAGGCAGGCAGGCAGGGTAGTGGTGACCGTATACCAGCCTTCATCATATCTGGGGCTGGTGTACACAGTGTAAAACAGTCCAGATAGTGTCAGACTTCTCAGTAATTGTCGCTCCTAAAAACCAGTTAGGTTCTTATTGCGTCCGTGCTTGCATTTAAAAACAGCACGTGTGTGGCAGTCGGTGGCAGGGTACAGGTGCGCGTTTTGCACAAACTATTATATAACGCACAAGTCTAGTGTATAATACACGTCAGTCAGCAGTGTCTGATAGTGTCAGACTTCTCAGTAATTGTCGCTCCGAAAAACCAGTTAGGTTCTTATTGCGTCCGTGCTTGCATTTAAAAACAGCACGTGTGTGGCAGTCGGTGGCAGGGTACAGGTGCGCGTTTTGCACAAACTATTATATAACGCACAAGTCTAGTGTATAATACACGTCAGTCAGCAGTGTCTGATAGTGTCAGACTTCTCAGTAATTGTCGCTCCTAAAAACCAGTTAGGTTCTTATTGCGTCCGTGGTTGCATTTAAAAACAGCACGTGTGTGGCAGCGTACAGGTGCGCGTTTTGCACAAACTATTATATAACGCACAAGTCTAGTGTATAATACACGTCAGTCAGCAGTGTCTGATAGTGTCAGACTTCTCAGTAATTGTCGCTCCTAAAAAACAGTTAGGTTCTTATTGCGTCCGTGGTTGCATTTAAAAACAGCACGTGTGTGGCAGTCGGTGGCAGCGTACAGGTGCGCGTTTTGCACAAACTATTATATAACGCACAAGTCTAGTGTATAATAATACACGTCAGTCAGCAGTGTCTGATAGTGTCAGACTTCTCAGTAATTGTCGCTCCTAAAAACCAGTTAGGTTCTTATTGCGTCCGTGCTTGCATTTAAAAACAGCACGTGTGTGGCAGTCGGTGGCAGGGTACAGGTGCGCGTTTTGCACAAACTATTATATAACGCACAAGTCTAGTGTATAATACACGTCAGTCAGCAGTGTCTGATAGTGTCAGACTTCTCAGTAATTGTCGCTCCTAAAAACCAGTTAGGTTCTTATTGCGTCCGTGGTTGCATTTAAAAACAGCACGTGTGTGGCAGTCGGTGGCAGCGTACAGGTGCGCGTTTTGCACAAACTATTATATAACGCACAAGTCTAGTGTATAATACACGTCAGTCAGCAGTGTCTGATAGTGTCAGACTTCTCAGTAATTGTCGCTCCTAAAAACCAGTTAGGTTCTTATTGCGTCCGTGCTTGCATTTAAAAACAGCACGTGTGTGGCAGTCGGTGGCAGGGTACAGGTGCGCGTTTTGCACAAACTATTATATAACGCACAAGTCTAGTGTATAATACACGTCAGTCAGCAGTGTCTGATAGTGTCAGACGTCTCAGTAATTGTCGCTCCTAAAAACCAGTTAGGTTCTTATTGCGTCCGTGCTTGCATTTAAAAACAGCACGTGTGTGGCAGTCGGTGGCAGGGTACAGGTGCGCGTTTTGCACAAACTATTAAATAACGCACAAGTCTAGTGTATAATACACGTCAGTCAGCAGTGTCTGATAGTGTCAGACTTCTCAGTAATTGTCGCTCCTAAAAACCAGTTAGGTTCTTATTGCGTCCGTGCTTGCATTTAAAAACAGCATGTGTGTGGCAGTCGGTGGCAGCGTCAGGCTCCATATTGTCCCTGGATACAGACGTGCATGATGGCCTGTAAACATGAAGTGCCCATTGTAAGGAAGTGGGTCTATTGTAGTATAGCCCTTAGGCAGGGCAGCCAAAAATTGGGAGGCTCCACATTGTCCCTGGATAGAGATGTGCATGAGGGCCTCAAAACATTGTTCCCATTGCAAAGGAGCGGGTCTCCTGTCGTTGTAATGCCCATTCAGAAAGAATGGGCGAAAAAATTTACCACTGGGGGTATACCTGAAACAACGGCTTAACTATTGTAACGGTCACCATGATGGCGCATGAGGAGAAGGAGGAGCAGTCCAGCGAGTAGCCAAAGTCCAGAAGTGTGTTACCATGGGTGAGTGGAGGTACATGGCAAATTCCCGTTACAAACTTTAAATTCCGCTGTAATTTGCTGTTGGTGTGTGTGGTGAAGTCTGGCCAAATCCAACCCTTGTTCATCTTGATCAGAGTCAGCCTGTCAGCATTTACAGTTGACAGGCGGGTGCGTTTATCTGTAATGATTCCACCTGCGGCACTAAAAACATGCTCTGACAAAACGCTAGCGGCAGGGCAGGCCAGGACTTCCAAGGCGTAGAGAGCCAATTCATGCCACGTGTCCAGCTTGGATACACATTAATTGTAAGGCACAGAGGAATGTCGGAGTACAGTTGTTTGATCTGCAAGGTACTCCTTGAGCATCTGGGCAAACTTAGGATTTCTTGTGGCACTACCCCTCACCTCAGGGGCTGTGGTATGTGAGGGGCTGAGAAAACTGTCCCACATCTTAAAGACTGTTCCCCTACCTCTGGCGGATTGGACTTGTGCCCCTCTCGGCTGTACGCCTTGGTTGTCCACTGATTCCTGACCTATGCCGCTAGCGTTTTGTGAGGGGAATGCTTTGCCTACTTCCGTGACTATGGCCTTCTGGAACTGCTGCATTTTGCCTGACCTCTCCGCCTCGGGAATAAGAGACATAAAGTTCTCCTTTTAGCGTGGGTCTAACAGTGTTACCAACCAGTAATGATTGTCGGCCAAGATGTTCTTAACGCGAGGGTCACGAGACAGGCAGCTTACCATAAAGTCAGCCATGTGTGCCAGACTCTTAACAGCCATCACTTCAGTATCCTGACCAACACGATGACTGAACATGCTGTCCTCCTCCTCCTCCTCCTCATCATCTACCCTGTCCTCTGGCCAGCCACGCTGAACCGAGGATATGACTGCATGTCATATCCTCAATTTGGCCAGAGAGTTGCTCCATGTCTTCATCCTCCTCCTCGTCATAGTCCTCCACTGCACGTTGTGATGACACGAGGCTGGGCTGTGTGTTATCATCACCCACACCCACTACTGTTTCTTGCTCAAACTCATCGCGCTCCGCCTGCAATGCATCATGGTTGTTTTTTGAGCAGAGACCATTTTAGAAGGCAGAGAAGCGGTATGGTGACGCTAATAATGTCGTCATCGCCGCTCACCATCTTGGTGGAGTCCTCAAAGTTTTGGCGGATGGTGCATAGGTCGGACATCCATCTCCACTCCTCAGGTGTTACGTGTGGAGTTTGACCCATTTCCCGACGGCTTAGGTGATGCAGGTACTCAACAACTGCCCTCTTCTGCTCACATATCCTGACCAACTTGTGCAGAGTTGAATTCCAACGCGTGGGGACATCACACACCAGTCTGTGTGCCGGAAGATGCAAACGGCGTCTTAAGCCGGCAAGGCCGGCTGAAGCAGTAGGTGACTTTCGAAAATGTGCAGACAGGCGGCGAACTTTTACCAGCAGATCAGACAGCTCTGAGTATGACTTTAGAAACCGCTGAACCACGAGGTTGAGCACATGGGCCACGCATGGAACATGTGTCAGCTGGCCTCGCCTCAAAGCCGCCACCAGGTTCCGGCCATTGTCACACACGACCTTTCCTGGCTTTAGGTTCAGAGTTGTGAGCCAGTGATCTGCCTGCTGTTTCAGAGCTGTCCCCACCTCTTCTGCATTGTGGGGTTTGTCACCTATGCAGATTAGCTTCAGCACTGCCTGTTGCCGCTTCGCCGAGGCAGTGCTGCAGTGCTTCTGTGTCGCCCTGGACAAGCCAGGGGCCACAGAGCACAACACTTACACACCCCACACTCCCTGCAGGCATATCATAGTCAAAACACAAAATCCTTGTTGCCTTCCCCAGGGGCTGTTGTCCACACCAGGGTGTGGAGCCAGGCGGTTGGTCTCCACCCACCGAGGAGGAGGGAAAACACAGGCAGTGAGAGTTAAGCTAAGGAAGTGGAAGGAGGAAAGTAGTAGAGAGGAGAAAAGTGACAGCAAAGAGCCTGAAGTTGGTCCGGGTGTGTGGCCCGGACAGGACAGCAAGGTTGGCAGGAGGTGGTGACCGTCTGCAGTGGAGGCCGATTGGAGTCTGCCGTAAGGACCGTGGACGGGTGGTGACCCGGCCGTACCGGACCGGTATACAAAGAGAAGCCAGCACCATTGGCAGAGGACTTTCGGATCCCGGCAAGGCTTGGTGTCGCCGTGAATTTGACAAATCCGTTAGTGAAGGGAACCTCAGGGTTTCCAAACAGCCAAGTCCATATAGAAGGCAACCGTACAACCGTGAAGGGGAGACACAGCCACCGCCAAGGGCAACCGTCTCCCAGGGCCAGCGCCTGTGGGCAAAAGGGGCTCTTCCAGCTTATATCCAGGTCGGGGAGCGGGTTACCGTTGGGAAACCATCACTACCAACACTTAACTTAGGTGCAGGGAGAGACAGTCATCACTAACCTGCAGGGAGGAACAACCGCAGCCGTCCCAGTGACCCGTCCATCCAGCCACTTGTTTTACCGTGAACTGTGTCATCATCATTGGGCTGAGTGAGTACCTCCGTGCCGTGCAGCACAGCGCTGCCCCTGCGACCCTGCACCTCATCAGGCCCCGCAACCCGCCTGTCATCCATGTCTACCCCATCACCAGGCCCCGGGACAACCAACCCCCCTACCCACGGAGGGGAGAAATAACAACAAAGCTGCTCCCTGTCACAGGCTCCCGGGATCCCCGTCCAGAGCAGCGGTGGTGTCCACACAATCACCACAACCGTGGGTGGCGTCACGGACAATATCCCCAAAACCCAAACCACCCCTTTTCACTCACGGGCGAGTAGCGCCGCTCGAGTCCCCGGGATCCGGCCATCGCTCGAGCCAACGAGCAGCAGCAGCCGTAGAGCAGTGTCAGCCGGACCCGAGCAGTGGGAGAGCGCACCGTCCCCTCCTCCGCCCGCGACACTTCCAGCTTGGGACTGGTGTGGAGGGTAAAGTGGATCAGGATGCGCAGGAGGAGGAGGAGGCTGAGGAGCATGACATTCCGGAGCTGTAGAGTGTGTGTGAAACCCTGACTGAGGTAGGGCCTGCAAAACTTGGTGTGTGAAGGACGTGTTCCGTCCCTCGCTCAGACTGGGTCCCAGCTTGCACAATATTAACCCAGTGTGACGTCAACGAGATGTAGCGGCCTTGCCCACATGCACTTGTCCACGTGTCTGTGGTTAGGTGGACTTTGGCTGAAACAGCGTTGTTCAGGGCACGTGTGATGTTTTGTGACACGTGGTTATGCAATGCGGGGACGGCACACCGGGAGAAATAGTGGCAGCTGTGGACCGAGTAACGTGGGACAGCTGCCACCATCAGGTCGCGGAATGCTTCTGTCTCAACCAGCCTAAAAGGCAACATTTCCAGCGCAATCAGTCGCGAAATGTTAGCATTTAGAACTGTGGCATGTGGGGTGTTGGCAGTGTATTTGCGCCTGCGTTCAAAGGTTTGCTGAATGGATAACTGGACGTTGCGCTGGGACAAGGACGTGCTTGATGATGGTGTTCTTTCTGCGTAAGCAACTGCAGGTGCAGGAGTGGAGGAGGCTTGTTCGCAGGCAGCATGGACAGGGGATTGGCTCGCATGCACAACCAGCGAAGACGTAGCAGTGACATCAGCAAGCACTGCTCCTCGACTCTGTTGTACTTCCCACAAAGTCGGGTGCTTGGCTGACATGTGCCTGATCATGCTGGTGGTGGTCAGGCTGCTAGTTTTGGTACCCCTGCTGATGCTGGCATGGCAGGTGTTGCAAATGGCCTTTTTAGAATCATCTGGAGCCAACTTAAAAAACTGCCAGTGTCAGAGTTCCGGGTTTTCCAGTTTTCTTTTGAAAGAGCTTGCCCTTTGTTAACATGGAGTTTTCTGTTCTGTTGCCCTACTTCCTGTCCATCTGTTTAAAAGCCGCCCCTAAAGCTTAGTCCAGTGCCTGAGTATACTGCTTCCTGTGTGCTCCTGCCCTGCTGCTTTTGGTTCCTGATTGTTATTCGGATCCTCTTGGAAAACAACCGACACCGACTCTGGACTTCATCTGGTATCATCTAGCTGTGCCCGGACTCCGTTTGCCGTCTTTGGTCGGCACTTCTGCCCGGTTCCTTCCGTTTAATACCACTCTGGACTCACATCACGTACGGACATTTTTGGACTTACCTATTGCCCTTTTGTGTCTCGGCTGCTGCGCATTTAGGGCTTCTGGGGTGATTGCCAGACAGTCCCTGTATAGGGGTTCGCTCTTGGTGGTCTCCCTGGGGGAGTCCGGTGCGCGGTCCCGGGAATTCCCTTTCGCTCCGTCCCTGGAAGGTATTTCCTGTATTTATGTTCTACTGTGTTTTTGTTCCATTTATGTACATATTTGCTGGTTGCATATTATAAACGTCTTGCACCAAGAACTCGTCTCTGGTTGTCATTGCCCTAACGCAATCGAAATCCTCAATACATACAATAGTATCACAGCCAGACTCGGGAAGACCTAACATTTGTACAGGCACCTTGTGTCATGTTGTTCCGGGGAACAGTTGCCTGACGTCTGCCTGGGGCCACCACTCTGCTTCTTACTGCCTGTTGTGATGCTACGCCTCCCTCCCCCTGTGCACTGCTGTCCTCGCTCTGCATATCCTCCTGCCAGGTTGGGTCAGTTACTGGATCATCCACCACGTCGTCTTCCTCTTCCGCACCCTGCTCCTCCTCCTGACTTCCTGACAATTGTGTCTCATCATCGTCCACCCCTTGTTGAGACACGTTGCCAACTTCGTGAGAACGTGGCTGCTCAAATATTTGGGCATCTGTACATACAATCTCGTCATGGCCCACTTCAACAGGAGCTGGCGAGAGGCCAGAATTTGTGAATGGAAACGTGAACGAACAGCTCTTCCGAGTGTCCAAGTGTGGGATCAGTAATGTCCGTGGACGTGTACTCGGCCTGGTGGTAGGAAGGAGGATCTGGTTCTGAAATGTGCGGTGCAGTATCACGCCTACTGACACTTGACCGTGTGGAAGACAGAGTGTTTGTGGTGGTGCCAATCTGACTGGAAGCATTATCCGCTATCCAACTAACAACCTGTTGACACTGGTCTTGGTTCAAGAGCGGTGTACTGCTGCGGTCCCCAAGAATTTGGGACAGGACGTGCGAGCGACTAGATGTGGCCCTTTGTTGTGGCGAAATTAGAGCTTGCACACAACCTCGGTCTCTGCCTGCACCACCATCACGTCCACTTCCTTGTTCGTTGACAATGCCCTTGCGCATTTTGCAATGCTGTGCTGATGTGTATTCACTAGACTTGTGCGTTATATCCAAGTTTTTGCAAAACTCACACAAATGCAGCGGAAAGCTGCCACCAACAGGCACACACGTGCGGTTTTTAAATGCAAGCACGGAGGCACTAAGAACCTAACAGGTCTCTATCCAGGGACAACGTGGAGCCTCCCAATTTTTGGCTGCCCTGCCTAAGGGCTATACTACAATAGACCCACTTCCTTACAATGGGCACTTCAGGTTTACAGGCCATCATGCACGTCTCTATCCAGGGACAATGTGGAGCCTCCCAATTTTTGGCTGCCCTGCCTAAGGGCTATACTATAATACACCCACTTCCTTACCATGGGCACTTCAGGTTTACAGGCCCTCATGCACGTCTCTATCCATGGACAACGTGGAGCCTCCCAATTTTTGGCTGCCCTGCCTAAGGGCTATACTACAATAGACCCACTTCCTTACAATGGGCACTTCAGGTTTACAGGCCCTCATGCACGTCTCTATCCAGGGACAACGTGGAGCCTCCCAATTTTTGGCTGCCCTGCCTAAGGGCTATACTACAATAGACCCACTTCCTTACAATGGGCACTTCAGGTTTACAGGCCATCATGCACGTCTCTATCCAGGGACAATGTGGAGCCTCCCAATTTTTGGCTGCCCTGCCTAAGGGCTATACTATAATACACCCACTTCCTTACAATGGGCACTTCAGGTTTACAGGCCCTCATGCACGTCTCTATCCATGGACAACGTGGAGCCTCCCAATTTTTGGCTGCCCTGCCTAAGGGCTATACTACAATAGACCCACTTCCTTACAATGGGCACTTCAGGTTTACAGGCCATCATGCACGTCTCTATCCAGGGACAATGTGGAGCCTCCCAATTTTTGGCTGCCCTGCCTAAGGGCTATACTATAATACACCCACTTCCTTACAATGGGCACTTCAGGTTTACAGGCCCTCATGCACGTCTCTATCCAGGGACAACGTGGAGCCTCCCAATTTTTGGCTGCCCTGCCTAAGGGCTATAATATAATACACCCACTTCCTTACAATGGGCACTTCAGGTTTACAGGCCCTCATGCACGTCTCTATCCAGGGACAACGTGGAGCCTCCCAATTTTTGGCTGCCCTGCCTAAGGGCTATACTACAATAGACCCACTTCCTTACAATGGGCACTTCAGGTTTACAGGCCATCATGCACGTCTCTATCCAGGGACAACGTGGAGCCTCCCAATTTTTGGCTGCCCTGCCTAAGGGCTATACTATAATACACCCACTTCCTGACAATGGACACTTAATGTTTTGAGGCCCTCATGCACGTCTGTATGCAGGGGCATTGGTGAACCTCACAATTTTGGACTGCCCTGGCAAAGGAAAATACTACAAAGACTCACTTCCTCAAAATGGGCACATTAGACTCAAGAGGCCTTCATGTACGTCTCTTCTCAGGGACATCGGAGTGCCACACAATGTTTTCACGTAAAATCTTTCATGTATTAATCTCAAAAAGTAACATACACCAGCTCTATCTCACTATTGGGTATGTGCCCTTAACATTTCCGCCATGAAAAATCATTTTGGGGTCATTTTGGAAGGTTTTCTGGTGAGTCCGTAAAAATGGCGTAAAACGCGGACAAAATTGTTCACAGCTGTGACTTTTCAGTGATAAATGCTTCAAGGGGTCTTCCCCATGCTGTTGCCATGTCATTTGAGCACTCTTCTGAGACTTTTGTGACATTTTTAGGGTTTCTCCATGCTGCCGGGGGGTCATTTCACAAAAATACTCGGGTCTCCCATAGGATAACATTGGGCTCGTTGCTCGGGCCGAGTACACGAGTATCTTGGGAGGCTCGGCCCGAGCTTCGAGCACCCGAGCTTTTTAGTACTCGCTCATCACTAATTATATTATTTCATATTTTATATTATATTTTGGTTACATTCAACACATTGCCACCTATGGGTTTGGAAGGGTAATGCACCAATGAAAAAAAAAAAGGTCATTACATGAGAATACTATTGTCAATACCATCATGCAGTATTATTACATCATTCTAAGTATCAATTATATTAATACTTCTACGATAATAATAATGACATGGTATTATATTATTAGAGTTATGATACGCTGTGACATTTATTAGTGATAGTTATTGCCATATTTGGTATTTAGATTAGGGAATGAAGTCTTCAATCAAGATTATAGAAGATAAAAAGACTTTATAATTATCCTAAAGTTAAAAGGGATTCTGCAAAAAGGTCCAAAAGGTAACGTCTCAAATAAGACTGTGAAACATACAAAATACACTTACCGTGTTTGCACCTCAGAAACACAATGGTCTTATGGTTCCAAGATGGACAATGACACATGGTCTGTGCATTAAGACCTCCCTACAGATACTAAGAAGAACAATGACGTGTTAAAGTTAACCCCTGTCGTGCTGACCAAGAACGTCTTAACATCTGCTCCAGGATTTGACAACAGGCAGCGCGGAGGATAAAGGTGACTAATGTAAATTACACTGCACAGACATCAAAGACTTTTGCTATTCTTCTACACTCATGAACTGTGGTTTATCAACATTGGCTATGGACTTTGTAATAAAGAATAAAGTTTATGGACTTGATCTAACGATGATAAACGCAATACGGGACTGTTTAAATTGGTAACCATTCATTTTTATCAAAGGATTTATTTCTAAGAGACTGTATTTATGCCGGATTACATTGGAGATAAGAAGACATCAACTCAGAGGACATCATATGGTGACCGGATTTGTTTTTTTGCATTTCTTTTTAGGTCTAGCGAAGTATAGTTATATATTTTTATATGATTGATCAGTCACGGCCTATCATAACAGGAATCCACATTATTATATTATTGAATTTACAACATGAATAATGCAAATTAATTAATCATCATTATTATTGATATTAATCCATTATCAGCAAATAAGGAAAGAAGATTTGTTATTTTAATGATGTATTAATTAATTTTTGGGGTTGCTCCACCCGCTTCAAGGGGGGATTGTTAAAAGCACTAAAATTAATACATCTAGTTATCAAATATTTTATAGTAGGACATATAAGTTCATAGTTCTGTTTATGTTGGAGGGCATAGGTTATTAATAAAGTTTATAAGGAATAAATATTAAGATGCCCATATTGAATATACTTGAGTACTGACATGGAAGGATATATATAAATCCTCTGGTAGCTTCTAGAAGATTATGTCACATGCAACGAACTATGTTCAACTAAAACACCCTATATGGACTGAGCAGTTGGTATATAACACACGATGGAGGGGGCTATTGCGGGCTCCTCCACATTGCCTGCTGTCAGAAGACTCCAGTGCTGCAAGATGAACATACGCTGTCCGGCCTAAGAGATGACACCCCCTGCTTTGCCATTCAGGACCCAGAGAGAGATGGGTAAAGATTTCTCATTGATCAGTATGGACTAAATGAACTCTTTTTTCCGTAAGCTGACAAAGTATATTGTTTTTCCTTTCTGTAACTGAACCCTGGCAACCATTTTTAAATAGATAAAATACATTTATTTTTTACATTTTTGGAAGTCCTTTCTTTCATGCGCTTTTACGTATTTGAAGAAAAATATATTTAAGAGTATATTTTTTAACAGCGGTCGCACTAGTGACTTGTACAGAGGTAGAACTATATTTTTTTCATGAACACTTATACCTCTTTTAATACATCCCATTATTTTATTAGCCCTGGCAGCAGCTGCCTGACACTGTCCACTAAAGTGAAGTTTACCATCCACCCATACACCCAAGTCTTTTTCTGTGTCTGTTTTACCCAGTGTTCTACAATTAAGTACATAATTATACATTTTATTTCCTCTACCCAAGTGCATGACCTTACATTTATCTACATTAAACTTCAATTGCCACTTCACAGCCCAATCGTCCAATTTACATAAATCTCCCTGTAATATAAAATTATGCTCCTCTGTATTGATTACCCTGCAGAGTTTAGTATCATCTGCAAATATTGAAATTCTACTCTGCA
This sequence comes from Anomaloglossus baeobatrachus, assembly GCF_048569485.1. Lineage (NCBI taxonomy): Eukaryota > Metazoa > Chordata > Amphibia > Anura > Aromobatidae > Anomaloglossus > Anomaloglossus baeobatrachus. The sequence goes on from NC_134353.1 coordinate 9,561,769, forward strand.
TGCCCCCAACAAGGTCATTTATAAATATGTTGAAAAGAAGTGGGCCCAATACTGACCCCTGTGGTACCCCACTATGAACTGAGACCCAGTCCGAGTACGTACCATTAATAACCACCCTTTGTTTCTTATCACTGAGCCAGTTTTTAACCCAGTTACACATATTTTCCCCTATCCCCATTGTTCTCATTTTATGTACCAACCTTTTGTGTGGCACCGTATCAAAAGCTTTTGAAAAGTCCATATACACAAAATCCACTGCATTTCCCTGGTCCAGGCTTGAACTTACCTCTTCATAGAAGCTGATCAAATTAGTTTGACAGGATCGATCCCTCATAAACCCATGTTAATACTCTGTCATAAGGTTATTTTTCTTGAGATACTCCAGTATAGCATCTCTCAAGAAACACTCAAGGATTTTATCAACCGTAGACGTTAAACTTACCGGCCTATAATTTCCAAGCTCAGTTTTTGTCCTGTGTCGCCCTGGACAAGCCAGGGGCCACAGGTAACAGCACCACCACACCCCACACTCCCTGTAGGCACATCGAAGTCAAAACACAAAATCCTTGTTGCCTTCCCCAGGGGCTGTTGTCCACACCAGGGGGTGGAGCCAGGCGGTTGGTCTCCACCTATCAAGGAGTTCACAGTCCTGGAGAAGGGAAAACACGGGCAGTTAGAGTTAAGCTAGGGAAGTGAGAGGAGGAAGTGGAAGGAGGAAAGGAGTAGAGAGGAGAAAAGTGACAGAGAAAGAGCCTGAAGTTGGTCCGGGTGTGTGGCCCGGACAGAACAGCAAGGTTGGCAGATGGTGGTGACCGTCTGCAGTGGAGGCCGATTGGAGTCTGCCGTAAGCACCGTGGACGGGTGGTGACCCAGCGGTACCGGACCGGCATACAAAGAGAAGCCAGCACCATTGGCAGGGGCCTTTCGGATCCCGGCAAGGCTTGTAGTCGCCGTGAATTTGCCAAATCCGTTAGTGAAGGGGACCTCCGGGTTTCCAAACAGTCAAGTCCCGACAGAAGGCAACCGTCCAACCGAGAAGGGGAGACACCGCCACCGCCAAGGGCAACCGTCTCCCAGGGCCAGCGCCTGCGGGCAAAAGGGGCTCCTCCGGCCCACATCCAGGTCGGGGAGTGGGTTACCGGTGGGAACCCATCGCTACCAACATTACACTTAGGTGCAGGGAGAGACAGTCATCACCAACCTACAGGGATGAAGCAACCGCAGCCTTCTGGGGGACCCGTCCATCTAGCCGTGTGTTTTACCGAGAACTGTGTCATCGTCTCAGGCTGAGTGAGTACCCCCGTGCCATACGGCACAGCGCTGCCCCTGCGACCCTGCACCTCAGCAGGCCCCGCAACCCGCCTGCCATGCACTCCTACCCCATCACCGGGCCCTGGGACAACCAAACCCCTACCCACGGAGGGGAGAAATAACAACAAAGCTGCTCCCTTTCACCGCTCCCGGGATCCCCGTCCAGAGCAGCGGTGGTGTCCACACAATCACCACAGCCGTGGGTGACGTCACGGACAATATCCCTAAAACCAAAACCACCCCTTTTCACTCACGGGCGAGGAGCGCCGCTCGAGTCCCCGGGATCCGGCCCATCGCTCGAGCCACCGAGCAGCAGCAGCCGCAGAGCAGCGGCGGCCGGACCCGAGCAGTGGGAGAGCGCAGCGTCCCCTCCTTCGCCTGCGACAACTTGCCGTCACGAACAGGATCTTACCGCTCTGCCATCTGGTAGAGGTGCGCCTTGTTACCGCCGGAGGTGTCCGGCGTAAAAACTTCAGAAGCCGCCATCTTTGGCGCGAAAAGTTCCCGCTCCAGCGTCTCCTCGAGTAGTAAAGGCGCGAAGGCCAAAATCCCGCCCCGATAGAGGAGGAGCCGGAAAGAGGCTAAGGGGGACGCGGATGGAGGAATGGCGGCGTCCTCGAACTGGAGCGCGGGAGTACCCGCCACCAGGGCATCTAAGCTCTGGGGGAATCGAGGAGGAGTAGCTTTTGAAGACTGCGGCCCGGGTGAGCTCCCCGCCGGGACCGCGGCGTGGCTGGAACGGGAACTGGGCCGGTTCTGCTTGAAGGTGAGGGCGCAGTGCCTGCAGCACTTGCTGGACTGGAAGGCGGAGATACGCAGAATGGTTGCCGGAGTAGGGGCCCGTGAGCAAGGGGCCGCCGCAACCGTGCAGCCCCGCGACCAGGCCACCCAAACTCCAGAACCACCCCTGATTGAGTGGGAGCCGGGGACCGGCATCGCGGTTGGAGGCCCAGAAAGAATGCCGTTGATGGAGGAGGGGGTCCCGAGTACGCTGCCCCCGCCACCGTTCCTAACGGCCGTCAGTGGTTCTGGGCTGAATTGCCAATGGAAAGAGAACACAATGTACCGCCCGGTCCCTGAGTGGGCCGACCCCCTGTGGTGGTAGCCACCTCAAGGTCAGCGGTTCCCGGTTAGCTTGCTGTCGGTCCCCATTGGGACTCTGCTGACATTCCAGACGGCCCTCAAGGCTAAGGAGTCCGGTTGGAGGAGCAGTCGTACCCGCATCATCGGCAGCTGAAAATGGAGTCCTGTGGGACAGTGTCACCCCTGTGTGTGGGTGGCGTTGGGGGCTCGTGCTGTTCGGTGGTGGACTGTGGGAAAGCTGCAGGAGAAGTTGTACCGGAGCCAAGTGTTGTGGATGGCTCCTGGGACCCAGCTAACGGTCCCCGTCGGGACCCTACGGCAAGTCTCCGTTGGGATCCTACAGTTTTGTTTGTGGTAGCCCGTTGGCTACGAAGCCCTGTTGTTCACCTGATCAAAGCTCTGATTTACTGCTAATTTTGAACCGGTCGTTGCCGGCACCGTTGTCCCCGTGGGGACCATCTGAAGTTGCGTAAGGGACTCCTTACGGACAAGCCCATGAACTTGCAGGGCAACCACAAACTAGTGGCTTGTAAATAATGTTGTTGTTGCAGCTTCCACCGCTACCGCCTCCGGAGAGGCAGATTGGAGGGAGGGCCCGCAGTGGAGCAGGCTGGGGCCCAGCCACCACCGGAACCAGTGGCTACCCTCTGGGGGTTCCAGGGGCTCCCCATGGACGTGGGTCCCCTGGAAAGGACAGATCCCGCTCGGGTAACTTGGTGCAGGACTGGGGTCAAGGGTGCTGCCTGTTTTCTTAGGGGCAGCATCAGGGCCAGGTTACTTGGGTGGGTGAGAGCGGAAGCCGTAACGTGCCTCCCGTTGTGGGATGATGTTATTTTACTTGTATTGTGTTTTCTTATCTTTTTGCAGAAAAATAAAACTGGTGATGGACGGGCAGCCCGAGGACGGTCTGCATTTTGCTAAGGGGGAATGTGTCGCCCTGGACAAGCCAGGGGCCACAGGTAACAACACCACCACACCCCACACTCCCTGTAGGCACATAGAAGTCAAAACACAAAATCCTTGTTACCTTCCCCAGGGGCTGTTGTCCACACCAGGGGGTGGAGCCAGGTGGTTGGTCTCCACCCACCAAGGAGTTCACAGTCCTGGAGGAGGGAAAACACGGGCAGTTAGAGTTAAGCTAGGGAAGTGAGAGGAGGAAGTGGAAGGAGGAAAGGAGTAGAGAGGAGAAAAGTGACAGAGAAAGAGCCTGAAGTTGGTCCGGGTGTGTGGCCTGGACAGAACAGCAAGGTTGGCAGACGGTGGTGACCGTCTGCAGTGGAGGCCGATTGGAGTCTGCCGTAAGGACCGTGGACGGGTGGTGACCCGGCGGTACCGGACCGGCATACAAAGAGAAGCCAGCACCATTGGCAGGGGCCTTTCGGATCCCGGCAAGGCTTGGAGTCGCCGTGAATTTGCCAAATCCGTTAGTGAAGGGGACCTCCGGGTTTCCAAACAGTCAAGTCCCGACAGAAGGCAACCGTCCAACCGAGAAGGGGAGACACCGCCAAGGGCAACCGTCTCCCAGGGCCAGCGCCTGCGGGCAAAAGGGGCTCCTCCGGCCCACATCCAGGTCGGGGAGCGGGTTACCGGTGGGAACCCATCGCTACCAACATTACACTTAGGTGCAGGGAGAGACAGTCATCACCAACCTACAGGGAAGAAGCAACCGCAGCCTTCTGGGGGACCCGTCCATCCAGCCGTGTGTTTTACCGAGAACTGTGTCATCGTCTCAGGCTGAGTGAGTACCCCCGTGCCGTACGGCACAGCACTGCCCCTGCGACCCTGCACCTCAGCAGGCCCCGCAACCCGCCTACCATCCACTCCTACCCCATCACCGGGCCCCGGGACAACCAAACCCCTACCCACAGAGGGGAGAAATAACAACAAAGCTGCTCCCTGTCACCGCTCCCGGGATCCCCGTCCAGAGCAGTGGTGGTGTCCACACAATCACCACAGCCGTGGGTGGCATCACGGACAATATCCCTAAAACCAAAACCACCCCTTTTCACTCACGGGCGAGGAGCACCGCTCGAGTCCCCGGGATCCGGCCCATCGCTCGAGCCACTGAGCAGCAGCAGCCGCAGAGCAGCGGCGGCCGGACCCGAGCAGTGGGAGAGCGCAGCCTCCCCTCCTCCGCCCGCGACAGTCCCCTTTTTGAATACTGGCACCACATTTGCTATGCGTCAGTCCTGCGGTACCGACCCTGTTATTAAGGAATCTGTGAAGATTAAAATTAATGGTCTATCTATCACAGACCTCAATTCCTGTAGTACTCTGGGGTGTATGCCATACGGGTCCAGAGATTTGTCAACCTTAGTGATTTCGAGGCGGCGGCGTACTTCCTGCTGGGTTAAGCAGGTAATATTCAAGGGTGAATTTATGGTATCACTGGTCATGTCATCTGCCATGGCATTTTCTTGCATAAAAACCGTAGAAAAAAAGTCATTTAGCAGGTTGGCTTTACCCTCATCCCCCTACACCATTTCACCAAGACTATTTGTAAGGGGGCCAACACTATCGCTTTTCAGTTTTTTACTGTTTATGTAGTTAAAGAATATTTTAGGATTATTTTTACTTTCTCTCGCAATGAGTCTCTCTGTCTAAAACTTAGCTAACTTAATTTGCTTTTTACATATTTTATCTAATTTTCTATAATTATATAATGCCTCATCACTACCTACCCTTTTTAATTCTTTTAAGGCTTTCTATTTTTCTTTTATTGCTTCCCTTACAGCTCTATTTAGCCATAGGGGTTTCCTCCTATTTCTAGCATGTTTGTTACCATATGGTATATTTTCTGCACAAGCCCAATTCAGGATGCTCATAAAAGTCTCCCATTTGCTTTGTGTACTTTTATTACTTAGTACATCGTCCCAGTTTATTGCACTAAAGTCATCTTTCAACCGTTTAACATTTGCTTTCCTGATGTTTGGTGTCCTTGTAGCCCCTCTACTATACATCTTACTAAAGAATACATGAAAACTTAGTCATGACCAGGTTTCCATAATGCCCTACAGAAGTGTTAATTAGAAATGAGCGAGCCTCTAGAGGCTGGAGTTTGGCTCGGTTCGTCGAACGGAGGCAGTGTTCGAGTTCGGTTCGGCGTACTGTTCGACGAACCTCTTGAACCCCATAGGAAACAATGGGAGGCAATTACAAACACATAAAAACACATTATAAATGTACACATATAGTTAATAAACATTGCCATAACACTTACCCTTCCCCGAGATGCGTCCTGCACTCTGTCTCTCGCAGCTTTTCCTCCCGATGATCGCGGCGTCCTCCGGGAACCAGCACTGATGACAGGACCTATCGTGACAATAAATAGCCATGTGACCAGTCACATGTCTATTATCTCATTGGCTACAGACTGGTCACATGGCTTTGACGTCATGCTAGGTCCTTTCATTGCATCTCTCCGGTACACGGTGCACGTTTTTGGATCGCCGTGTACCGTCGACATGCTCTGGCACACGGTTGACTCCCCGTTCTGCTTTCCCGTTCTGTTAGGGACCGGCTGACACAGCCGGTCAATAACAGAGATCACCGTTGCCATAGCAACGCGCCTGTTAGCGGTGACATCCCCGCTAACAGTGGGACCGCGGGAATCACATGATCGGAGCACCGTTGCTATGGTAACCCGTCTGCCAGCGGTAACGTTACCGCTAACAGCCAGCAACACTGATCACTCATGGAGTGAAGACTGCACGGAGCAGAAGCGTCTTTCTCCCACGCTGTGCTGCTCATGGAGCAGAGCTGCATGGGTTGAAGGAGAAAGACAGAAGAGCAAGCATCGTGGAGGGGTGAGAGGGAGTAATAAACATGGAGTCTCTAAGTGTGTCTGTGTATTTATTTCTATTAAAGTATTTTTTCTCTGTGTGGTGTCTTTTTTTTACACTTTATTGGAGATTCTTAATGGCTGGGTCAAACTTGCCTGACATTAAGAATCTCTGGCTTAATACTAGCTAGTAAAACCAAGCTAGTAGTAACTCATTATTACCCAGCAAGCCACCGTCACCAGGGCAGCTGGAAGAGTTGGTTACAGCGCCAGATGATGGCGCTTCTATGAAAGCGCTATTTTCTGGGGCGGCTGCGGATTGCAATTCGCAGCAGAGGCGTGCAGAAACCTCGGGATAACCTGTGGTGCGGATTCCAATCCCCAGCTGCCTAGTTGTACCCGGCTGGACACAAAAATATGACGAAGCTCACGTCATTTGTTTTTTAATTATTTCATGAAATAAGTAAAAAAAACGGGCTTCCCTATATTTTTGGTTTCCAGCCGGGTACAAATAGGCAGCTGTGGGTTGGGTGCAGCCCGTAGGTGCCTGCTGTACCCGGCTAGCATACAATAATATGGTGAAGCCCATGTCATTTTTTTTGGTGGGCAAAAAACTCCTGCATACAGTCCTGGATGGAGTATACTGAGCCTTGTAGTTCTGCAGCTGCTGTCTGCTCTCCTGCATACACTAGTGAATGGAGCATGCTGAGCCTTGTCGTTCTGCAGCTGCTGTCTGCTCTCCTCCATACAGACAGACAGCAGCTGCAGAACTACAAGGCTCAGCATACTCCATCCAGGACTGTATGCAGGAGTTCTTTGCCCCCTAAAAAAATTATGTGGGCTTCGCCATATTTTTGTATGCTAGCCAGGTACAGCAGGCAGCTACGGGCTGCCCCCAACCCCCAGCTGCCTATTTGTACCTGGCTGGGAACCAAAAATATAGGAAAGCCTTTTTTCATTATTTCATGAATTTCATGAAATAATTAAACAAAAAAAACAAAAAACGACGTGGGCTTTGCCATATTTTTGTGTCCAGCCAGGTAGAACTGGACAGCTGGGGATTGGAATCCGCAGCACACTTTGGCCTGAGCTTTCTGGGCCCCTCTGCTGAGAATTGCAGTCTGCAGCCACCCCAGAAAATGGCACTTTCAAAGAAGCGCCATCTTCTGGCGCTGTATCCAATTCTTCCAGCAGCCCTGGTGAAGGGTGGTTCGCTGGCATCCGTTTCCGTTCCGTATATGGTCCGTATGTCAACCGATTGTCATCCGTGTGCCTTCCATTTTTTTTGCATACTGCAAAAAAATTGAAGGAGGGAAAATACATAAATTTACTCGGGATCCATAGCTTCAACCTACATGAGGCGGTCACATGTTTCTCCAGTGCCATTTTCTACTGCTTTTCACAGCGTAGAGCGCTCTGGTAATTTTCTTGTGCTTGTACACTTCACATCAGTCTTTTCTGTCATTATAATGGCAGAAAGACACATAATGTCCCACTCTCCTGCATTTTGTAATTTTTCACCCTTTGGTGCCTTTCATGTGGCACTAAGGGGTGCTTAGCCTTGTATTTACCAAAAAAAAAAAATTAAAAAAAAATTACGTGGGGTTCCCCCTATTTTTAATAGCCAGCTAGGGTAAAGCAGACGGCTGCAGCCTGCAGACCACAGCTGGCAGCTTCACCTTGGCTGGTAATCCAAAACTGAGGGCACCCCACGCTGTTATTTTAAATTAAATAAATAATTAAAAAAAAAAAACAACTTGTGGGGGTCCCCCCAAAATTGGATCACCAGCCAAGGTAAAGCAGACAGCTGGGGTCTGATATTCTCAGACTAGGGAGGTCCATGGTATTGGACTCTTCCCAGACTAAAAATAGCAGGCAGCAGCCACCCCAGAAGTGGTGCATCCGTTAGATGCACCAATCCTTGTGCTTCGCCCCAGCTCATGACATGCCCTGGTGCGGTGGCAAACGGTGTAATATATGGGGTTAATGCCAGATGTGTAATGTCACTTGGCATCAAGCCCTGGGGTTCGTGATGTCAGGCATCTATCAGATACCCGACATACCCAACCCAGTCAGTAATAAAAAAAAATAGATGACAAACACATTTTTATTTGAAAAAACACTCCCCAACACATTCCCCCGTTCACCAATTTATTAGAAAGAAAAACAAATCCAGGTCTGCTGTAATCCAAGGGGTTCCCATGACGATCCATACCATAGTCAATGTCCCTGTCAATGAAGAGCAGAATGTTCCATATTAACTGGGAGAGCAATACAGTGACCTGAGCTAACATCAATAGGTCAGCCCAGGTCACTGCAGGGCATGACATGTGCTGCTGTCAGGAGCGAGGTACATTACCTGCGGTGACGATCTCCTGCACTGCTTACAGCAGAACTGTCAGTGACTTCAATGAACGCCGACTTCACAGCCAAGTATCGCGGGAGCCTGTGACGTCACCACTAGTCACAGTCTCAGCTCCGCAGTGAGAGGAGGAGATGTGACAAGCGGCGGCCATAGAGGACAGTGACAGCGCTGAGGTCGGGAGAGCAGGACTTCATCACCGCAGGTAAGCCGAGCGGGGTAATGTGTGCAGCGTGCGTGTTGGGTGGAGCAGAGTGGTGCCATGTGTGCAGGCGGCGGAGTGCAAAGTGGGTGGAGCCTAGCGGGGCCATGTGTGCGGGCGGCTGGGGACAGGTGAGTGTGAGTGTGTATGTGAGTGAGTGTGTGTGTGTGTACATGCCGAGTGCAGGAGGGGCCGGTGCCGAGCTGGGAAGTGTCGGCTCCCTGCACACGCAACCAGGGTAAATATCGGGTTACTGACCAAAGCGCTTTGCTTGGATACCCGATATTTATCTTGGTTACCAGCTTACCGCAGGCTGAAATAACAGTACAACAACATAAATTTCTTAAAACACCCGCCTCCGCGGTTCAAAACTAAGAGTGTTAATACCAAGGACAGAAGCCCTACTACCTCGGCTCACAGAGCTTGAAACACAGATTGGCATTAGTGTAGTGTTGTCCATCTCCTCTGACACCTTGTCTTCCAAGAACATTGGTGGACTGTTCATTTGTTCCAAAATATCTCCTGGAATAAGTTTAGGATGTTCCTTATCCGCAAGAGTGCTTGAGTTAGGGGCAGAATAGAATCAGGTGTCACTGATAGATTGGAAATTTCACTCTGTACAATATTAAGTCTTATGGCAGTGAGAAGGTAGACTCGGCAGAATGCAGATTCCAGCTGATAGTGTCACTGTCAGAGACTACATCACCCTTCTTTGATTGCGATGAGCCAAGGGTAAACTGTCTGCCTCTATATACTATGTGTCACTACTCTGCTTTCTAACAGTAGAATCCTGCACTAGAATCAATGCTGTAAACACTTAGAAGCTGCATGTAGATGTGTGAGTTTTACCAACATTACTCATCACTCATATTACACACATCACCAGGATGTAAAACTACATTTATATTACATAGCTTATACAAGGTAATAAAAGTCCAAGCATCCAATACCTGCGGATATCCATATAGTCCAAGGATTTGTGCGGCTGGAATAGTGGTGGATGAGTGCTCTCCTCCAATGACACCCACCAGCTGGCCATGGCTCCTACAGGAGTAGTTCGGTATCACCATATCCGGGCCAAACAGATTATGTAAAACATGTCTCACCGCCAGTCGTGCATCTAAGCAAGAGTCATACACGTGATATCCCAGTGTAATATTGGGTAAAATGTCAGGATTCTGGTTGATATTTTCAATGGCGAAGAGAAAAATCAGATAAGATATTATTCCCAGATTATGTGTCCTATAAAAAGATAAATGTTATACAGATAAGTACCTGAGCGATGGCTTCTGGTTTCCATTCTCATGAACATAAGTGAGAAAAATTACATAAGAAAAGTCATTGTTCTCTTCCCGATTTCCTAGGAGATTTATTTTACATTTCTATTGGAGAAAAAAATGAAATATTCGGGTTCAGATTATCCTTACTGAATACTGAGCACTATTCCAGTATACGTCTCAAATAACAAATCTAATCTAAGTCAATGAGAAACCCGAGCATTTTCCTGGGAAATCTTGCTGTACAAGCCAGAACCGAGGGATAAATCTTCTCATCCTGAGCACCACCCGCATGATGCGTCATCTGACTTCCAAGCACGAGGTGCAGTGGATTAGTTTCATGAGAAATGTAGCTGCCCAAGATTGTCACACCCATTAGGTATGACAAGCTCAGGGTTTACCTGGCCTTTCCTGATTCCCCTGGTGTGGTGGCAATAGGGGTAATAAGGGTTTAATTCCAGCCCATAGTTGATACTAAGTCCTAGATTATTGATGGCAGCGTCTATGACACCCCCGCTCACAAATCTCTAAGTGTAAGTAAATAAACACAAACACCGAAAAAATCCTTTATTTGGAATAAAATACAAAAACACCCTCTTTCACGACTTGTTTTAACCCAAAAGCACCTAGGTACAACGTAATACACACAAGAGTCCAACGACGTTCCTGGTTCTGCTATATCTGAGCCTGGAGAGACCAAAAACATGTCCAATCTCCCCAGGTTCCGGGAAACACTGACAAGAAGGACCTGACTGGCAGCAGTGACGTCACTCAGTTAATCGGAGGACATATCCGGAATTCAACAGTATGACCTCTGGTGACCTGAAGCACTGTGGCATAAAGTGCGGGGCCATATCTGGCACTCCACCAGGACTTTAACAGTGACAATGCTGGCATGGAGGTGCGGGCTGCTCTGCACTTCCCGGACAGCATTCTCAGTGTTGAAGGGCTAGTGGGGAGTGGGACACGGCCCTGCATGTTAACAGTGGCAGTGCCGGCAGGGGGCTAGCCGCGATCAGCGGTGATGTCACTCAGGTAGTTGGCGGGAACAGTAGAAAGGTTTCCATGATCCTCCTTCCCTGACTGACGTCACCGCTAATCATGGCTGGCCTCCTGCCGGAACTGCCACTATCTCGCTCCCCATCAGCCCTTCAACAATGACAATGTCATCCGGGGAGTGCGAGGCAGCGTGCAACTCCATGCCAGGACTGTCACTGTTACAGTACTGGCAGGGAGTGGGACACGACCCCACACTTTAAGTCCTCTTTCACACATCCATGCAAAATACAGACATTTTGCATGGTCCGTGGTGTAGGTGCATATGTGTGTGCATGTGTTCATGTGTGTGTTCAGCATTTGTTGTCAGTGCACTATCCATGTGACATCTGCATAGCCAGGACCGCCATCAGGGCATTACAACCATGACTGGTGTAGAGGGCCTGGTGAAGATGAAGGCCCAGCCGGGACCGGGGCAATTACTTAGCTTTATTAAGCCCCGGGCCCTGGCCGGACCCCATAATTCACCGGGCCCCAGTCACAGCCGCAGCAGAGGGGCCTAGCAGTGTCACTTCAGCCACTACAACACATCGCTAAGTTGCAGTCGAAGTGCTTCAGAGGCATCACATGCAAATTAGCCATGTGCTGAAGGCAAGGTGAGTGCAGCAGAGTAGAATGCCACCACATCATCCTGCACAAAGCACAACAGTGTGATGAGGTTTTTACTCTATGACCCAGTGGCGGATACAGTTGAGCAATGTTCGAGGTTCGAGGTTCGCCAATTTCATGTTCAAGTGATTTTGGGGGTGCTCGAGATCGAACTCGAGCTTTTTGATAAAAGCTCGACAGTTTGAGTTACGTTTGAGAACGGTTCGATCACCAAAAGTGTGGCTTTTTACAGCTACAGTGTGCAGGGAGCCATCGCTGGCAGCCTGCGGTAAGCTGGTAACCAAGGTAAATATCAGGTATCCAAGCAAAGCGCTTTGCTTAGTAATCTGATGTTTACCCTGGTTACGTTTGCAAAAATCCCCGAAAGCCACAAAGAAGCACTTCTGTGTGACAAAAAAAAGGAAAGACCTCGCATCACCTCCCATAGGTGCTCAGGAGAAATTAAACAGTTACTAGAAGATTAACTCTGGCACACTATTAATTTCCAATAGACCAAAAATGAACACAGTGGTTGGATATCAAAATATCTTTCTTTTATTTTGTTAGTGCAAAACGTGGAAAAAGGTGCTGTACAATTGTCCGCCAGGTGTCGACGTTGCGGCTAACAAGCCTTCATCAGGTCGGACAGGCTAATTACATTATATACAAATGAGAAAACAAAACAAAGAAAAGAAGATCAATAATTTGTAATGAATGGCTGCATAGTTAGGGTACATGAGGCTAAGGTTGAACATCAATTTACATAGATGGCAAAACCATAGAGACAAAGGTACATAGATCAGTGCATACAGTTTGAACATGGAGAAAACATGCATAGAGGTTTACCAAACTCATTAATTATTCATATCATGTAACCCAGTGGTGTAGGGTAAGGGAGCAACGTGGGGTCACCGTGCAGTATGGGGAACATGGTAAGAATGCTCACCTTGACCTATACCGGAATAATAGTCTGGTAAATATGTAAGATGATTACAGGGATATAGAGACCTCCGTGCAGAGACAACTGAGGGAGGAAGGAAGAAATTAGGGTAAAAAATGTCTCTTACAACATACCATCTATGGGGTCCCTTGGTAATGCCGGTGTACAGGGTCAGGCCCTAAGAATATGTGTGGCTTCTAATGAGGAGATCTGGAGCAGAGAACATGAAATGATCTATTAATTTGTATAACTGAGTGGTACTGTTCCTTAGGTGGAATCCATAGGGGGACTGAAGTGTTAATTACCTCAGTAGTAGTATATGTCTCTTGTTGGAGCGTCCAGGTGTTAGGAGAGTATGGCAACCAAGCAGAGGTCAGGTAGCTCCTATTATGTGATATCAATGTTCAAAGCTCATTAGATGGAATAGTGGGTAAGAAGAGGGAGGGAGAAAAGTGAGTAAAATAAGAGTAATGTTACCGATTTGACTTTGGTGCTATGGTCTGGTGTGAGGTCCGTTGGACTCAAATTAGTCTCTTGGATTTATCAAGGGCAGCTCCTGTGATATGGAGACAGGGTCCACGGCTCATGCCAGGAATCAGGGGATTATGCCTGATTATTATTTGGCTGTGCCAAATGAGGTAACATCAGGGTGATTAGCATGGTAACATAGAGTAGGGAGTAGATGAAAAGAGGGGGGGAAGCAATGAAAGACAGGAGAGAAAGTGAGAGAGGCATATTACCTAGTGACTTCAGTGGTATAGCCAGGAGGGAGGTCCGTAGGGTTAGTAATCATGAGAGAGTCATGTAAGGTGCAGCTCCTGTAGAATGGGGACAGGGTCCAGGGCTCGCGTTTACAATCAGAGTGATGAGTCTGATTGTTGCTTTAGCTATACAAATGAAACCAGGGGTAATAACAAGGTAACTATGTGGTATGGAGTGGAGCAGGGGAAAAACAAGGTGGAGAATAAATAGAAGTGAAGTTACCTAATACCCTCAGAGGTATGGCCTGGAGGAAAGGTCCATGGGCATGGAGGGAATTGAGGTAGCTGACTATGAAGAAAAGGGAATCAGTAAACCATATGTCTCAAGGTAATGGTATGGGTCCGGCAGTGTCAAGGTGAGTCACCTTACCATGAGTCTGTGGTGCCGCAGAGGTGAATCGCTCGTCCTGTGGGATGCATAGTTAATGGGGAAGCGTCCTTTTAACAGAGAAAGAGCTGCAACGTCACTTCCGGTTTCGTCGGAAGTGGTGCATGATGGGACATGGTGCACTGCGCATGCGCGAGTGGTTAATCCAGTGTTAGAGGTGGAGGGCACGTTGTAGCTGCTGGTGGAACGCGGAAGTGAGGTGTTGAAGCGCACATGTGACAGGGAGGGCGTGTTGGAGAGTCACATGACCGTGTCAGTGGAGGATCCAGATACGGAGATCACATTTCAGTGCAGGGATGTGTGACAGGCTGGATGTGGTTGTCACAGTGAGGTGCTAGTTCTGTAATATAGAAAGATAGAGTTAGGATACCGTATAGCAAGTTAATCATATACATGGATAGAAGTTATAATAAGTGTTATATAGTGAAATACCGGTTTCAGCATGGTTAATTATACTAATCATGAACATTGATAAGGGACAGTCCGCAAGTTGTTCATAAGGTGACAACACTAAAATTACCCACTTATGGTCGGATGACCATAGTTCAATATGTGTACTCACATGTTTTAGAGGAATAGACTTGTAACACCTGGGCATAAATATACACATATATACCCATATACATAACAACCACATATATATGTATATACCTGTACCTACATACACATATACATATATACATACATACGCATATACATCCCAACATACACATTAATTGATGATAATGAATTGTACAAGGAACGATTTATTAGAAAACCTGTTCATATTTCCGATTCAGACCGTGAGGTTCAAGGGTACCAAGAGTATGAATCCATCGGGCTTTCTTTTCTCGAAGGAATTTAATCCTGTCACCACCTCTACGGTTGGTGCCCACCTGATCGATAACCTGAAACTTCAGTTGAGAGATCCTGTGACCTGCTGTTGTGAAATGGAATGGAACGGGTAGTAAGGTGCGACCGCATCTAATGTCAGATTTGTGTTTGTTAATGCGGTCTCGGATATGCTGGGTAGTCTCCCCAACATATCCGAGACCGCAAGGGCACTTGATATAATAGACAACAAAGGAGCTGTCACAGGTGAAAAAGTCCCTAATGGGAAAAGATTTTCCAGTTCTGGAATGTGTGAAAAAGCCTCCCTTGGTGATGTTAGAACACTGGGCACATCTAAGGCATGGGAAGGTGCCAAACTGCGGATTATTAAGGAATTTTTGTCTTGGGGTGTGATGATCGGAGCCGATATCTGCCTGAACGAGTTTATCCCTGATATTTGGTGAATTTTTGTAGCAGAATAAGGGAGGTGTTTTGAATTCACTGATTTGTGGGTAGGACAGGCCAAGAAGCGGCCAATGTTTTAAGACAATTCTTTTGACCATTGGAGAAAAGGGGTGGAATGTATTGATTAGGGGCATACGGTCAGATTGTGTTGGTGACTTAGGAGATAAGGAACTAGTTCTAGTAGCTACGTTGTTGGGGTAACCCCTCTGTCGAAACTTGTTACTCATTTCGTTGTGTCTTACCAAACGACTATCTTCATTGCTGACGATCCGGTCGACCCTCGTATGTTGGCTAATTGGCAAGGAGTTTTTAGTGTGTCTTGGATGGTTGCTGGTGTAGTGGAGAAGGCTATTCTTATCTGTGGGTTTGGTGTAGATATCGGTTGTGATGGTACCATTGCTATTTTTATTAACCCAACAATCCAAGAAGTTGATCTTATCAGAACTATGGTTGATGGTAAACGTGAGACCAGGTTGATACGTATTGACCTCTTTAAAGAATTAAAGTAGTGAGTCTATGTCACCGTCCAAGATCAAGAAGACATCATCTATGTATCAACGCCATAATAAGGCGTGGCGTAAAATCAAAGGATGAGAATGTACATATTTGTCCTCAAAGAAGGCCATGAAGATGTTAGCGTAGGGGGGCGCGATGTTGGAACCCATCGCGGTCACCCTACGCTGTATGTAAAATGTATCCTGAAATAAGAAGTTTCTTTCTATTATAATCCTCAGTAGATCGATACAAAATTCCCTGTTTTCGGTGGGTAAGGTGGTAAACTGTTCGAAGAAATACTGTACTGCTTCTAAACCATCCTCATGGTTTATGCTAGTGTACAGTGAATTAACGTCAAGTGTCACTAGCAAAGATGTGCGCGGAATCTGATGTAGATCCATTAATATCTCCAAGAAATGGGACGTGTCCTTAAGGTAGGAAGGGGTCAGTGGGATGAATGGTGAGAGAATTTTCTCCACTGTACGAGCCAGTGGAGAGAGGACAGAGTCCGTTGAGGCCACAATGGGTCTACCGGGGGGATGAGTAAGGTGTTTATGCACTTTTGGGAGTGTGTAGAAAACCGGGGTGATCGGATGTGGGTTGTTGAGAAAATCTCTCAATTTGTGGTCAATGATGCCCTGTTTGAAATGAAATTGGGCCGTAGTTTTAATCAGAGAGGCAATTTCAGTTGTTGGATTATGGGAGACTGATTCATAAGTGGACCTATCAGATAGTTGTCCCATGATTTCTGAAATATAATATTGTCGGTCAAGGACAACGATGGTGCCGCCCTTGTCAGCCGGCTTGATAATGATGGTGTCATTATCCTTCAGATTTTTTAGGGCCCTGGACTCATCTATGGATAAGTTGTTTTTAATGTGAAATATGCCTGCGTGAATCCGTTTATTCAGATCCTCAATATCATTGGAAACCAGTGAAATAAAGGTTTCGACCGGATGATATGACCGTGGAGGCGTGAAGGAGCTCTGTGTTTTGAGCTGTAGGGATTTAAGTAAAAAGCAGGGGGAGGTAGTAGATGAGACCATGACAGCATTATTTGCATTATCGGCAATATTTAAATTGCTAAAATGCACTTTCAATCGTACAGATCGGAAAAACCGATCAAGTTCCTGTTGTGTGGAGAAGGTATCATATGCCGGAGTAGGGCTAAATGAAAGTCCTTTCAAGAGGACCAGATGTTCAGCAGGAGACAAGTTATATGCAGAGATGTTATAGACTAAGTTTGCATTACCTGTGACCTGGTCCATATGCGATCTGTCCGATAGTTGCAATTGCCGCCTGTGCCCCCTCCTCGTCTTCTTGAGGGAGGTCGTCGTTGGCCTAAAAAAACCGGGCTGTTGACGTTGAGGACGGGTGTCGAAATCTGAACTCCCGGATGAAGAGTAGCCTGTATAAGGAGAGGGACGTCGTGAGAAGGAGGAGGAGGACTCCCCTGAGCGCCATTTGTAGACGGTCCCCTGGGAGTAGTCCTCCTGATCTCTGAGAAACTTGTTACGTTTTTTTGCCTCTAATGCTCTCCTGAAGTTTGAGATATAATCGTCGGTTTCTTTTTTGAGTTGTTCAAGGTCTGTAACCGATAGAACTTGTTTTAGTTGAATTTCGGTTGCTGAGATGTTAGCAGAAAGTTGGTCGACCTCTTTTTGCAGGAAGTCGATTGTTACGGTGATTATGTCCATCGAGCATTTGTTTAGAATTGCTTCGAACTTGTCACAAAACTCACTATTATCCGCAAAAATCGTTGGTCTTAGTGAGACTCGTAGGCCTCTTGGGATGCGCTTGGTCCTATGGTACTCAGCGAGGGTGGTCAGGTGGAGGTCTAGGGAAGCGTGTCTCTGTAGCACTTTCTCAAGATCTCTTTTCTTGGTTTCCTCGGCTGGTATGTTGAGAAAAGAACTGGGTTTCGTAACCTTTGATACTATGGTATTTGTTTCTTCTTCATTATAAGAGAACGTGGTGAAGCTGGATTGCGACATTGGCAGATCCAGAAAAAAGCCTCGTTGTGGAAATGAGGGAGCTAGGTCAAAATTAAACAGTTAATGAAAAAAGGAAAGACCTCGCATCACCTCCCATAGGTGCTCAGGAGAAACTAAACAGTTACTAGAAGATTAACTCTGGCACACTATTAATTTCCAATAGACCAAAAATGAACGCAGTGGTTGGATATCAAAATCTCTTTCTTTTATTTTGTTAGTGCAAAATGTGAAAAAAGGTGCTGTACAATTGTCCGCCAGGTGTCGACGTTTCGGCTAACAAGCCTTCATCAGGTCTGACAGGCTAATTACATTATATACAAATGAGAAAACAAAACAAAGAAAAGAAGATCAATCATTTGTAATGAATGGCTGCATAGTTAGGGTACATGAGGCTAAGGTTGAACATCAATTTACATAGATGGCAAAACCATAGAGACAAAGGTACATAGATCAGTGCATACAGTTTAAACATGGAGAAAACATGCATAGAGGTTTACCAAACTCATTAATTATTCATATCATGTAACCCAGTGGTGTAGGGTAAGGGAGCAACGTGGGGTCACCGTGCAGTATGGGGAACATGGTAAGAATGCTCACCTTGACCTATACTGGAAAAATAGTCTGGTAAATATGTAAGATGATTACAGGGATATAGAGACCTCCGTGCAGAGACAACTGAGGGAGGAAGGGAACAAGAGTAAGGAGGAAGGAAGAAATTAGGGTAAAAAATGTCTCTTACAACATACCATCTATGGGGTCCCTTGGTAATGCCGGTGTACAGGGTCAGGCCCTAAGAATATGTGTGGCTTCTAATGAGGAGATCTGGAGCAGAGAACATGAAATGATCTATTAATTTGTATAACTGAGTGGTACTGTTCCTTAGGTGGAATCCATAGGGGGAATGAAGTGTTAATTACCTCAGTAGTAGTATATGTCTCTTGTTGGAACGTCCAGGTGTTAGGAGAGTATGGCAACCAAGCAGAGGTCAGGTAGCTCCTATTATGTGATATCAATGTTCAAAGCTCATTAGATGGAATAGTGGGTAAGAAGAGGGAGGGAGAAAAGTGAGTAAAATAAGAGTAATGTTACCGATTTGACTTTGGTGCTATGGTCTGGTGTGAGGTCCGTTGGACTCAAATTAGTCTCTTGGATTTATCAAGGGCAGCTCCTGTGATATGGAGACAGGGTCCGCGGCTCATGCCAGGAATCAGGGGATTATGCCTGATTATTATTTGGCTGTGCCAAATGAGGTAACATCAGGGTGATTAGCATGGTAACATAGAGTAGGGAGTAGATGAAAAGAGGGGGGGGAAGCAATGAAAGACAGGAGGGAAAGTGAGAGAGGCATATTACCTAGTGACTTCAGTGGTATAGCCAGGAGGGAGGTCCGTAGGGTTAGTAATCATGAGAGAGTCATGTAAGGTGCAGCTCCTGTAGTATGGGGACAGGGTCCAGGGCTCACGTTTACAATCAGAGTGAGGAGTCTGATTGTTGCTTTAGCTATACAAATGAAACCAGGGGTAATAACAAGGTAACTATGTGGTATGGAGTGGAGCAGGGGAAAAACAAGGTGGAGAATAAATAGAAGTGAAGTTACCTAATACCCTCAGAGGTATGGCCTGGAGGAAAGGTCCATGGGCATGGAGGGAATTGAGGTAGCTGACTATGAAGAAAAGGGAATCAGTAAACCATATGTCTCAAGGTAATGGTATGGGTACGGCAGTGTCAAGGTGAGTCACCTTACCATGAGTCTGTGGTGCCGCAGAGGTGAATCGCTCGTCCTGTGGGATGCATAGTTAATGGGGAAGCGTCCTTTTAACAGAGAAAGAGCTGCGACGTCACTTCCGGTTTCGTCGGAAGTGGTGCATGATGGGACATGGTGCACTGCGCATGCGCGAGTGGTTAATCCAGTGTTAGAGGTGGAGGGCACGTTGTAGCGTTCCACCAGCAGCTACAACGTGCCCTCCACCTCTAACACTGGATTAACCACTAATTTCTATTTGAGTCTTGGATCGCAAATACTATTAGATTAATCAATGTATATAGACAATTATTGAATACGCTACAATAAATATGTTACAATAAGGAACATATATGTCTTCCAAAAATATCAGATAAAAGAATACTAAAAATAAGAAAAGAAAAAAAGGATTATTATTATCATTTTATTAAAAAAAAAGCATTTTTTAATCTTTCATAACCATGACGGATCCAGGGAATTCCAGATTAGAAAAAGAATCACGTGTATCTCTAAAGGGGTCATCTGTGTCGCTGAATGTCCCTGCAAACTAATTTATGTGGGTCTTACTACTAGAGAACTACGTATATGTACTAGGGAACACTGTAGGGACATAGAAAAAGCTAAAACCGAAAAAGAAGACGTTTTACTGAAAACCATACCTAGACATTTCAAAGCACACCACAACTGTAATCCTAGGCTTTTAAAAATTAAAGGAATTGATCAGGTAAGCATGGGTCAGAGAGAGGGAAATTTAGCAAAAGTTCTGGCTCAGGTCGAAAGTCGCTGGATATATCGCCTGGGTAGTCTAAGACCGGGGGGGTTAAATTAACAATTCGGTTTTGGTGCCTATCCGTAGATTGTTTTTTGATAATATACATTAGTGGTCTACATACATACATATAGATTCAGTTCTTTATAGAGTTATTGGTTTTATGGGTATTTAATGGGTCATTTTAATGTATACATTTTCGTGTGTTTTTTGCACACAAAAAAAATCCTTTTTTTGCACTGCCGATATGTAGTCTGAGGAATTCCGGTATGTCCTCCAGGGGCTCTAGATCTTCTGGAAGGAAACTAGGTTGTGGTGGACGAGCGCGGCCAATTCTTCAGTGCGGAATAGAAGGTCCATCTTATTCCCCCAGAGGGTTTTAAAGCATCAAGGAGTTACAGTCCATCAAACACTTAAGCCGTGGGCCATTTTTTTATGTTAAAATCAAAATATGCATTAGTGGGCCTGTGGCAGGCCCGAACCCTGGCAGTAACCTCTACTCAACAATCTTAGAAACATTTTTTTGTCTGTGCATACCGAAACAGCAGTAGACTAACATTAATTGCCCCATCCCCACAAGGAATTGCCCCCACGGGGCTTTTAAGCAGCACAGAGTTACGGTCCACCAAACACATAGGCTGTGGGACATTTTTATTTTTTGTTAAAATCAAGATATCCATTGGTGGGCCTGTGGCAGGTCTTCAACACTGGCCGTAATCTCTATACAACAATCATAGACACATCTTTTTGCCTGTTTGTACCCAAACAGCAGTAAACTACCATCTTGCCCTATCCCTATAGGGAATTACCCCCTCCCCTTCAGCCCCTGGGCATTTTGTGTTTTCCATTTTTTTTTTTCCTCTTTCTTCCGAGAGCCGTAACTTTTTTATTTTTTGTCAATCTTGCCATATGAGGGCTTGTTTTTCACAAGACGAGTTGTACTTTTAAATGATAGAATAAGTTTAAAGATATAGTGTACTGGAAAACAGCAAAAAAATTCCAAGTGCGGAAAAATTGCAAAAAAAGTGTGATTGCACAATAGTTTTTGTGATGTTTTATTCACCGTGTTCACTATATGGTAAAACTGATGTGTCATTGTGATTCCTGAGGTTAGTGCAAGTTTGTAGACACCAAACATAAATAGGTTTACTTGTATTTAAGGGGTTAAAAAAATTCACAAGCTTGTTCAAAAAAAGTGGCGCACGTTTTGCGCCATTTTCCAAAACCCATAGCGTTTTCATTTTTCAGGATCTGAGGCTTAGTGACGGCTTATTTTTTGCGTCTCGAGCTGACGTTTTTAATGGTACCATTTTTTGCGCAGATGCTACGTTTTGATCGCCTGTTATTGCATTTTGCACAAAATTTGCGGCGACCAAAAAATGTAATTTTGGCGTTTGTAATTTTTTTGACACTACGCCGTTTACTGATCAGATTAATTGATTTTATATTTTCATAGATTTTTTTGATTTTTTTAACCCTTTAATTTGCAATGGGGTGAAGTGGGGTAATTTGAACTTTTGTTTTTTTTATTTTTTTTTACATTTTTTAAAACTTTTTTTTTTACCTTTTTTTATTTTACTAGTCCCCCTAGGGGACTATAGCGATGAGCAATCCGATCGCTCTGCCCTATCTGCAGATCACAGCTACACAGCTGAGAACTGCAGATTTGGTGCTTTATTTTCAATGCCGGCTGTATTTCGGCATTGAGAGGAAGTAACTCATGTTAGCTACAGGCGTCATCACATGACCCTGTGCTACCATGGCAACCACCAAAAGTCACGTGATCATGTCACGTGACCTCCAATGGGGGTGGGGTAAATGTCATGGCGGCGCGCATATACATCTCTCTGCCAGATTTTGGCAGCGAGATGTAAGAGGTTAATGGTCACGGGTGGAAGTGATTCCACCTGCGACTAGCAGGCACACATGTCAGCTGTTGAAAACAGCTGATATGTGCGGGGATCGATGCGACCTGTCCACGGCAGGGGGTGGGGATTAACCTCACACGATCCATGACGTACCCAGCACGTCATGGGTCGTTAAGCGGTTAAAACACAGCCCACAAAACACATAGGCTGTGGCCATTTGTTTTTTAAAGATCAAGACATGTGTAGCACCCCAGCGGTCTGGTTGCCACATCAGTGTTGCCCTCCTGAAAAGGGTTAATGCTGAGCCTGGAGGTAGCCGGGGAAGTCCATTGGCCAGTAAGTACCATCATTCAACACAGTTTCTCTCCCAGGCCAGCAGAGGGAACTCTAAACCTGGATTTCCAGTGAGGATTCCTAAAGCTCTGACCTGGGGAAGGAGTTAGTTAGTCTGAGAGGAGAGTTCAGAGAGAGAGGAACTCGAGTAGTGTGGTGTGTGAGCTGGCATGTGCGTCACTTTGCCCTGGCGAAGGGCGGCACCCAGGTTTGCAGCATTGTCGTACACGGCCTTCCCTGGCTGCAGATGGAGTGGTGACAACCATTTACGAAACTCGGTCTCCAGAGCTGACCACAACTGGTCATCTGTGTGATTCTTATTTCCCAGACATTTCAAAGTAAAGACCTCCTGATGCCGTTGAGCTCTTCTGCCAGCATAGTAAGGAGGTGTGTGGTATTCCTTGTGCGCAGTTACAACGCGGGTGGCCTGACCAGACAGGCTTTGGGCGGAGGTGGAGGACTAACACAAGATTTAGGAGGCAAAAGCAGTGGAGGAACTTCTACATACAGAGGATTGACGCACAACTCGTGGGGATGGCAAGACTTGTACAGCAGAGCCTTCACCATCTATCACCATAGTTACCCGGTGCCCAGTCAGCGACATGTAATGCTCCTGTCCATGCTTACTGGTCCAAGTATCGGTGGTGAAATGCACCCTGTCACACACAGAGTTTCTCAAGGAAGCAGTGATGTTGTGTGTGACATGCTGGTGTAGCGCAGGCACACCTTTCTTTGAGAAGTAGTGGTGACTGGGCATTTGGTACTGGGGCACTGCGATGGACATAAGGTCTCGAAAATCCTCTGTGTCCAGACAGCATTTCTGTAGCCAACAGCTTGCAGAGGGTGAAAGTCAACCTCTTAGCTTTGTAATGGCTAGGAGTAAATGGTCTTTTACTTTTCCACATCTATGGGACCAAGGGCTGGCTGCTGTGCTGATACGGCGTTGAGTAGGGTTTCCCTGGAAAACCGCTGGTCTGTGAGGAAAGTGCAGGAAAAGACATAATGTTGCCTTCATCCAAAGTTGGTACTCTCGATGTCTGAGAGAGCTCAACATCAGCAGCTGTTTCCACTTCCAAAGCAACTGACGACCTGCCAATAACACTGCCTGTTGCGGTTAAAGTGGTGGAAGGTCTGCGTCCAAAAGTATGTGTGACTGCTGTCCCTACAGTCATAGAGGATGAAGAGCACACGGATGCACTTGAAGGGGCAGACGGTTGTTGGCCCGCTCCGCTAGACCGCATTGTAGCACAGTGAGCTTCCCACTGGGACTTATGCTTCATATCCTTGTGACGGTTCATGGACGAAGTAGTCAAACTAGTGAGGTTTTGGCCTCTATTTAGAGATTGACGACAAATCTTACAGCTGACATGAGTTGGGACATCCTTTGCGATGTAAAAAAAGGACCAGGCTAGGCAAGGCTTAGAGCCCATGTGACCTGCAGAGCCACCCTGACTTGTGCTCAGAGGCAGAGTTGTGGCTGAGGATGCAGTTGTTGACGTGATTCCAGTACTCCGTCTCTGTACAGGAAGGCTCAAGCTTACCTTGTCGTCGGTCGCATCCTCCTCCACCGCCTCTGCTGATCTCATTGAGTGCCTGACTGTGGGTTGACAGTAAGTGGGATCTACAACCTCATCATCACCCTGTGTGTTTGCACTCCTCTCGTCCCCAGAGCTAACCTCTTCCTGCCCTTACCGAATAGTTAAGTTGTCATTCCAATCAGGTATCTCAGTCTAATCGTCATCAGCATGTTCCTCATTGTCTCCACCAAGAGGAGTTACAGTTTGGGAATGAGGGTCTACATTATGCTCAGAAACATCTTCATCAGGGCCTGAATCTGACTCACAAAGCTTCTGGCCATCACTGCAGATCATTTCCTGGTCTTGACTCACTGTAGCTTCGGACCAGACCTCTTATTCCCAGGCTCCGTTACCCCATATTCTGCAGGGCGGGTGGAGACTTGAGAGCTGTTAGAAAGCAAGTGCAATTGGGGTAACAACTCAGAGGACTGGAGTCTTTGTGATGTTGAAGTTGAGGTGGAGGAGAGGCCACTTGTTGGAGCACTTGAGATCCATTCAAGCAAGTTCTTTTTTTGTGCATCATCTACCTTTGTTAGAGTTGTTCGGTTCCGTAAAAAAGAAAAATCAATCACAAAAAAATCACATCAGATTGTCCAAGTAAAGTAGGAGACATCTTGCTTTTGCTAGTAGATGGCCTTTCTTCAGCAGATGTTACTGTAGCTTTACCACCTACCCCACGGACACAAACTTTTTTTCCCTTTCCAACACGCCTGTTCCCCTTTCCACCAGCATCTGTCCTTTTGCAACTCATTTTGTTTGTGACCAAATTGGACACTTAAAATGTCGTAGCAAAAATGGAGAGGTGTTGTACAATGCACAGGTGTTATAGCTTTATTGACAGCTGAAGAACCAACACTGACTATCCCAGACAATGAAACTATGGCCCTAAAACTGGCAGCACTTTTTGCAATTAAAATTGCGTAGCAAAAATAAAGAGGTGGGGTACAATGCAGAGGTGGTATAGCTAAATTGTCAGCAGAGGAACCTTCAAGTAATACCCTGACAATGAAACTATGGCCCTAAAACTGGCAGCACGTTTTGCAATGAAAATTGCATAGCAAAAATGGACAGGTGGGGTACAATGCAGAGGTGGTGTAGCTTTCTTGTCAGCAGAGGAACCCTCACTGACTATTCCAGACAATGAAACTATGCCCCAAAGAATTGCCTTAGCTGATGTAGCCAGACGCCGTGATAAAACCTTGCACAGCGTTGCCACAGACCTGCCTAGCAAAAATGGCTTTGAAGTGCTGTAATGTAGCCCTGAAAAGGGCTGAAATTACAAGTATTCCCTAATCCCTAAACCGATGTGTAGATTGCACTGTATAAGTATACTATAGCGCACACATTAGCAGCAGCAGTAGCAGCGGGAGTGGTGACTGTCACACACCCTCAGCAGAGAGATAATGGCGGCGAAGGGGAAAATGGCCGGGTCTTATAGGGCAAGGACATTTGACATGCACAGCCTATGACACATGCCCTTGCTTGTCTGGCAAAAATCCATTTTGCTGTGTGTGATGCCCTGGACTAGCCAGGTAGTCACAGGTAGGCCCTTGCACAACACCTGTCCCCTAAAAAGGTGTCATCAGCCAACCTTAAAACTCTAGTCACCTCCCTCCGGGTTTGATGGATACACCAGGGGGGCGTGCCCAGGCGGTTGGACATGGCCACCGAGGAGTTCACAGGCCCTGAGGCAGGAAAAACAAATTAGATAGTCTTGGAGTGGAGTGGAATGAAGTTCAAGTGCAGAGGCAGACCTGTGCCCAGGTCTGCCACAGTCTAACAACAGGTGTCTGTGTCGGAGGGACCGGGGCAGGGTAGTGGCCCGCTGGTATCGAACCAGGAAACCGACTGGAAAACTGAGCACAAAGGGGGGTACTCAGATCATGAAACGAGGTCCAGAAACAACTGGACTGAGTTAATTAACTGATTGAGGTCTGGACTTTCCCACCCAAGTCCTGACTGAAGACAACAGCCCACCGAGGGGGATAAAACGCCACAGCTAAGGCATAGAAATCCCACAGGCCAGCATCTGCGGGCAATGGGCTCTTCCAACATCCACGAAGCCGGGGAGCGGGCTCCCGTCGCTGAAACGCGGGCAGTCCATAGCTACACAGCAAGGTGCAGGAGAAAGGCGGAGACCACCAAACTGGGTGAAGGACCAGGCGCAGCCGGCTGCGGGCAACGACCACCATCATCTTGGTTTACCAGAGACTCGTGTGTGTCAATCATCGTGAGGACAACTGTGCCCTCACCAGCACGTCCCAATCGGGTCCCGGGGCCATCACCCCTACCCACAGAGGAGTTAACACATTGCTGCGCAACATCTTCCCCCGGGTGCCTAGTAAACAGCAGCGGTGGTGTCCACAGTCCCCTTTCAGAGCAAAGTGACCCTGGGTCCGTAGGTGCTCGAGCCACCCACTGACGAGCCCAGATCCAAGTGGCTCGGCTGCAGCCAAGCGCGGGGCAGTACACATCGACTCTTCTGGCATCACGAAAAGGATACTTCCCTAATCACCTACCTGGTGAAGTGCGCCTTGAAGATGAAGTCAGCGGTGACCCGTTGAAAAATTTCAGAATCCGCCATCTTGCCGCCATCTTTTGGCGCGAAGATTCCCGCCAAAGCCTTCTTCCCCGCGAAAAGAGCGGGAGAGTTGAAGCCCCGCCCCCTAGGAACACAGCCGTGCAGCAAAGCGCACGGTCAAAAACGAAACTGACCGACCCGATAAGGGAGTGCCGCGAAAAGACCAAGGGGGGCGGGCGAAGACCCCGTGCCATGTGACCGAGCAGATAAAGGGCAGGGACTCCAAGACTCTGCCACCCATTTGGTTCCTGGACTCCGAGAATGCAACATGTCTGGCCCGTCCGGCAAGCCCGAAATCCTGGAGCCCGCGTCCAGAACAGCAGCGTGGGTAGAAGCCCGGACAACGCTGATGTGCCGCTGTCCGCAGGCCCAGGTGCGCTTCTTGATGGAGCGGTGGGTGGTCGAGTTGGGGGAGATAGCTGTGGCCGTGCAAGCACGTGAAGTGGAGACATTTTTGGAAGAGAGGGTAAGCGACCCACACCCCTATGTCCCCGAGGGACCGGCCGATGCGGCTGAGAGGCCCGGTCTGCCCCTGCCCTCCATGCTGCCTTCCTCCCCGCTCGGTCCGCAGCCCCCGACACCGGCAGCGAAGCCCGTCCCATCCGCCCGCGAGGACCCACTTGTGGAGGCAGCTTGCGGATGGCCGAACGTACGGCCTGCACCGATCCTGCTTCCCTTGAAGATTTCTCCCTGGAAGGTGCCCGTTCGCAGTGAAGACCCGCCAGTCCCGGAAGTGACCGCGCCCCGGGAGATCCAGGCCCCGCAGTCCGCCCGGCCAAGAAGGAGGTGTGTCCCGGCCGGAAGAAGGCCCAGCATGTAGCGCTGGCCGTTCCCAGATCCCAGGCCTTGGCTGAGGCATCGAGGGGTTGCCGCTGCGAGATAGCACAGCAGGCCATGACACAGCGGGGTCCCCCAGTACAGAAGGTGTCGGTCGTAGGCGGCACGGCAGAAGTCCGGCTGGGCCAAACCCCCGCACAGAGGGAGCAAGCAGACACTCCGTATTGAGAGCGGCAGCAGCACCAGCTGGGCCGGGAGATCGCGGCACCTGAGAAACAGAAGGCGGAGGTGCTGGCCTGGATGATCCAGGAGAAAGATAACCTCCGGAATGCCACCAATCCAGTACGGGGCCCGACATATGAAGTCCAGGTCCGGCAGTTTGACCCCCGACGAGGATGGGGGTTCATCTTCGAGCCGGGCCTGGAAGCAGAGGTTTTTGTGTCCCGAAGGGACGTCTACCCGCACTTGCCCATTGGTCATCCCGACCGGGATCTGGAGCCCGGAGAGCTGGTAAGCTACACCCGGCATTGCGGGGAATGGAGATAGTTTGCCCTCGATGTCAAGAGGAGGGTGAGCCGCATTCCCCTCCCCCGCCATACAGCTCCCTTGAAGAAGAATGTTGAGTAAGGTAGCGGTTCCCGACTACCATGCAGCTCTGTCCCCGTTGGGACTTTGGTTAATCTCAGTTTTATTGATACCATAGACAAGGCCGAAGACTAGTAGGCCACCCAAAAACTATTGGGTTTTGTAAATAGCCCTTTGACCACCCTTTTAAGTCTACAGTCTCAGGAGAGGCTGGTTGGAGGAAAGGCCGAGCACGGGGCGGTACACTGTGTGTATCTCTGTGATTGGCTGGGAGATAAAGAAGATGTGGATAGAAAGTGCAATAGGGTCTTACCCCAATATATACGGGGTGTAATATTAGCTATCTTACTCACCAAATAGAGTTGTGAAAGTCACAACTCCTATATACACATGAAACTCCAGGTCACGGCAGCAGTACCCCAAGGAGGCTGATAACAGAGAGTGAAAGAGATGGGCTTTTCACACCGCGCCAATGACCAAATGATGAAAGTGGTAAGATTAATGTAACTTTATTTCATGCTCAGGTCAACGCGTTTCAGGAGTCTCAGCTCCCTTCCTCAGGACCGACAGACACAAGAAACATCAAATCCTCATCAAGTTGATATTTCTTGTGCCTGTCTGTCCTAAGGAAGGGAGCTGAGACTCCTGAAACACATTGACCTGAGCATGAAATAAAGTTACATTAATCTTATCACTTTCATTATTTGGTCATTGGCGCGGTTTGAAAAGCCCATCTCTATCACTCTCTTTTCTCTTTGATTGGCTGACAGCCTGGCCTGCCGCAATGTACGTGCGGTTAGGAAAAAAAAAATGGCGATCGCGATTCTTTCAGCACTCAGCAGCACTGATCTAAACCTTGTCCCCCTCGCACACTATACGCTAAATTTTGATAATATCATTATTAACAGTGACTGACACTATTACAGTGAAAAGCCAGCTAGTAACTAGCTACGCTTTTGGTGATCGAACCGTTATCGAACGGTAAGTTGAACAGCCGAACTTGAAGAAAATCGTTCGAGTTCGTCGAACGACTCAAACATCGCCCAAAATCACTCTTATTTGAAATTGGCGAACCATTCGAATCGAACATCGCTCAACTCTATTAATAGGATGTTTAAACACATTTCCTTTCAACATATAACTACAATTAACACATGAGAGACAAGGATAACAATCTTTCCTTTTTGCCCCTGAAATTGTAGTTTGTATATCTGTTATTGTAGAACCAATGTCAGCATTAACAAGCATATTTTTAATATTTTTACTTTTCCGATAAGAAAAAAGAGGAGAATTCTTAAATTCATCCACTAAAGGTAAACTTTTTTGCAACATACCCCAATGTTTGAGAATTATTCTCTCTATAGATTTACTCTCTTCACCATATTTCATAATCATATGAATTCTACCAGCTTGATGACTCTTTTTGGGCGAATAACTATCAAATTAAATTTTTTGTTTCTGTAAAAGACCTTTAGGGTAACCTCTCTCAATAAATTTAATTAATAATTTATTAATAGCCAGTTGTGCACTGATTGAATCATTCTCAATCCTTTTTACTCTAAGCATTTGTGAAGTGGGAAGTGCTCTAAAAAGTTTCCTAGGATGGTGGCTATCAAAATACAGAAATGTATTTCTGTCTGTGGGTTAAAAAAAAAGGGATGTGATCAATTTATTTCCAATTTTAGAGATCAAAAAATTGAATTTTTGTATATAACCAAATTAATGGGAATTTTCTAGTGTCATCCACCAAATTGAGGTATTTATGGAAATCCATCAACTCATCGTGTGTGCCCATCCAGATAACACATGTATCATCTATGTATCTCCACTACTTATAAACTTTATTAAAGTGGTGTGATGCATAGATGGATTTTTCCTCCAAGACTGACATGACCAAATCTGCATACACGGGCGCCGTCGGCGCACCCATCGCAACTCCGCGTATTTGCAAATAAAAGTCGCCCCCAAACAGGAAATAATTGTGTTTTAACAAAATATTGAGAATAAGTTCCTTACTATGATCAATGGAGGTGTAAAGTGAGACAATATCAAATGATGCCAAAATAAATCATCTAGAGGTCAACTCCACTGATCTAAGTTTATATAAAAAATCTCCAGTGTCTCTAATAAAAGATTTAGTATTACAGGCCAGGATTATGGATTTTATCTAAAAATATCCCAATGAGACTAAAAACAGATTCCACCCCAGAAACTATGGGTCTGCCCGGAGGTTTTTCCAAACCCTTATGTATTTTAGGGAATATATATAGGAGTGGCGTTAAAGGATTTTTCACAAATAAATATTCAAATAACTCTTTAGCAATGATTCCCCCATTTACAGCCTCTTCCAAAAACAACCTAAGTTTCTTCTGTATTTCAAATTTAGGGTCAGAATCTAATTTTCTATATACATTCAAATCGATCTACTGCCGTTGAATTTCAAATAAATAATCATCCCTATCCATTAATACCACCACTCCCCCCTTATCCGCTGTTTTTTTGAAGCCCCTCACTTGCAGGTCACCTCAGGGTTTCATGTGTGGGATCTTCTAGCCACAGGTAGGTCAGGTTAACTTCAATAGGAATCGTGATGCCACTCTCGGTAATTGCGGTTAAGGGCGACCGCCACTGCAGTTTAGGGAGCTTCTGGGGCTGATAGTAGATGCAGTCAGTTGTTGTGGCCTCCTGAGAGTGAGGCTGGCCCCAGGGCCCGGTGTAAGTGTGTAGTACCACATGTCGCAGAAGAACGCACACACAGGCAGCAATGTCTTTCAGGGTTTTTACTCACTTTTCTGATGGTAACGTGAGACAACCCGGGCGATGCTATGATGACCCAGGTGGAACCAAGTATCCTTCAGGCTGATCCAAGGGTGACTGCTGACTCGCCTTCCTAGCTCTTCTTGCTTGGGGTGACTCCTGACTTGTAGTACTGCGGAAATCACCCAGGGGAGTCGCAACTGCCGTCCTACCCTTTCTGGCCCGTTTCCTGACAGCGTGGACCAAGATTAAGATGGCTCCAGGCTCGATCCTCCTTATGGGCCCCCTCGTTGCTGTTGATGCTGCGGACTCTGTGTGGTTCGGTGAGGTACATCCAGCACCCTCACCAGCAGGTTTAGCAGGCCAAGTAGATGGGTTCCTGCTCTAGGGACCTGTTTCCCCGTGCGGGCTTGGTCTACCAATAGTCCCCTTACTCAGCCACCTCTTCACTAGGTGGTTTTCAGGCGGCACCACTGGGTAGCCGCTCTCCCCCGCCAGCAGGCACTACAGTTGCAGGGTCTGACAGTGTCCTGCTCCTCTGCTCTACACCTCAGACGCGGCTCCTTCACTCCTACTCCTCTGACTGCCACTGCACAGTCTCTAGCTTCCAGTCCCACTTCCCACCACTAGCTGGGATGCGAAGGCTACGCCGCCTCCCTGGGTCTGCCCAGGGGTCCCCCCTAAGCTGTGTGTGTGTCCTGGTTACTACATGTCTGTGTGTCCACACCCTAGTCAGCCTTTGGGATTACCTGTTTGTACTGACGCAGCATGGTTGCAGTACTCAATGGTTCCTGACCAGGTCACAGTGTCACTATCGTTTTTTTATCTTGTGAAATATCCAACAGAGCACTATATTCTTCTAATGTAAGGTTTGGTTGAATAAATTTCTTTTTAATCGCATCTCTTAAGGAATCCACCTCTTTCTTAACTACCTGTATGAATGCCTCAATAACTGGTACCTCCACAACTGGAGTAAAATCACTCTTTTTAGTAATGCCTACACATTTTAAATTTAGCTCACTATCTTTTATTCCCACCTCCATTTTTTATCAAGAAACCAATGTTTCAACTTAATATTTTTAAAAAAAGACAAAAGGTCAAGTTCCAATTCACACCAATCTACATGTTGACAAATCCCATATGATAGACCTTTATTTCACACTTTCAACTGTATGGGGGTCAATACCCTTGACCCTCTACAATCTGGTTTCCGCTCCTTACATTCTACTGAAACTGCTCTTTCTAAAGTCTCTAATGATCTACTAACAGCTAAATCTAATGGTCACTACTCCCTGCTGATCCTCCTGGATCTCTCTGCTGCATTCGATACTGTGGATCACCAGCTCCTCCTCACTATCCTCCGCTCTATCGGGCTCAAGGACACCGTTCTTTCCTGGTTCTCCTCTTACCTCTCTGACCGCTCATTCACTGTATCCTTTGCCGGCTCCTCTTCCTCTCCTATTCCCCTTACAGTCGGGGTTCCTCAGGGTCCAGTCCTAGGTCCCCTCCTTTTCTCTCGATACACAGCCCCTATTGGACAAACAATCAGCAGATTGGTTTCCAGTACCATCTCTATGCTGATGACACCCAACTGTACACATCTTCTTCTGACATCACCCCTGCACTATTACAAAATACTACCGATTGTCTGTCCGCTGTCTCCAACATCATATCCTCCCTCTATCTAAAACCGAACCTGTCAAAAACTGAACTTCTCCTGTTTCCTCCCTCTCCTAACCTTCCGAAACCCAATATTACCATTTCTGTGTGTGGCTCTACCATTACCCCCAGCAGCACGCCCGCTGTCTTGGGGTTATATTTGACTCCGATGTTTCCTTCACTCCCCACATTCGTTCACTTGCTCGTTCTTGTCACTTTCACCTCAAAAACATCTCAAGAATTCGACCTTTTCTTACCGTTGACGCTGCAAAAACTCTTACTGTCGCTCTCATTCATTCTCGCCTGGATTATTGTAACTGTTTACTAATTGGTCTCCCTGTTACTAATCTCTCCCCTCTCCAATCCATTCTGAATTCACAACCAGGATCATTTTCCTCTGCAACCGCTTCACTGATGCCTCTGCTCTGTGCCAGTCATTGCACTGGTTGCCTATCCATTACAGAATCCAATATAAACTTATCACTCTCACTTACAAAGCTCTCCACAGTTCTGCACCCCCCTACATCTCCTCCCTCATCTCTGTCTATCACACCACCCGTGCCCTCCGCTCTGCACCCCCCTACATCTCCTCCCTCATCTCTGTCTATCACACCACCCGTGCCCTCCGCTCTGCACCCCCCTACATCTCCTCCCTCATCTCTGTCTATCACCCCACCCGTGCCCTCCTCTCTGCACCCCCCTACATCTCCTCCCTCATCTCTGTCTATCACCCCACCCGTGCCCTCCGCTCTGCTAATGACTTAAGACTGACATCCTCAACAATTCGAACCTCCCACTTCCGTCTTCAAGATTTCTCACGAGCTGCGCCTATGCTCTGGAACACACTACCAAGAGAAATCCGATTAATTCCCAACATCCACACCTTTAAGCGGGCCCTAAAAACGCATTTCTTTAGACTAGCCTATCACCTCACTGCCCTGATCTAATCTAGTCCCTTTCTGCCCTTCAAAAAAAAAAAAATTTACTTCCAGTTCTCGTCCCCTGTACCTGTATAAATTCTCACCGACGGGTTCATGCAGCTGCTTTTGAATCCCCTATTAAATCGATGGCTGGACCATATATGACGAGCTTTTCTCCCCCCATTCACCTTTTGTGTCTCCCCTATTTCCTCATAGACTGTAGCTTACGAGCAGGGTCCTCACTCCTCCTGGGATCTGAATGTTGTTATTTTGTATTGTCTCATATTGTCTGTACATGTCCCCTCTGAATTGTAAAGCGCTGCGGAATATGTTGGCGCTATAGAAATAAAACTTATTATTAATTATTATTATTATTATTATTTGGATGATAAATTCACTACTAAGCTTTCTCCTTCGCCTTCCTCTGGGGCATCACTCTGTCCTTCTCCTTTTTCCCTTTTCTTCCCCCTCTGCTGGTGTCGCCACCTCTCCTGTTTGATCCTTGTAATCCTGTGGAATTTTCTCTTAATCTAAAAAAATTATTACAAAAACACCAGATAGAATCACCATTTGTACCACATCCACTGCATCCACCTTTTTCCTTCCAAGCATCATTAGCCCCTCGTTTTTTCCAATTATAAACATTTCCAACTCTATAATCCTCAGAGTCTCTAAACCATTTTTTTCTTTTATTCTAATCTAGCTCCGTCTTCAGCTTTTCCAACTTGCTTTTGATGCCAACATAAAAGTTCATCCAATCATCTTCAGATAATAGATTCTTAATCTCATGTTCTTTGATGACCTCTTGCAATCTGACAATGTCCTTTTGCGAAAAGTCCATATTCAACAGAATTATATCAAAGGCATATTTGTTAGATAACATACAGAAACTGTTGCAAAACTGTGAGTCTCCAAAGAAAAGATTAAGTCTGATGTTAGATCTTAGGGGCACTTTGCACACTACGACTTCGCTAGCCGATGCTTGCGATGCCGAGCGCGATAGTCCCCGCCCCCGTCGCAGCTGCGATATCTTGTGATTGCTGCTGTAGCGAATATTATCGCTACGCCAGCTTCACATGCACTCACCTGCCCTGCGCCGTCGCTCTGGCCAGCGATCTGCCTCCTTCCTAAGGGGGTGGGTCGTGTGGCGTCACAGTGATGTCACATGGCAGGCAGGCAATAGGAGCGGAGGGGCGGAGAAGAACGGGACGTAAACATCCCGCCCACCTCTTTCCTTCCACATAGCCGCAGGACACAGGTAGGAGATGTTCCTCGCTCCTGCGGCTTCATACAGAGCGATCTGTGCAGCCTGCTGTAACGAGGAACAACATCGTACCGTTGCTGTTGCGAAATTATGGAAATGTTGAACCCTACACCGATCATACGATAATGACGCTTTTGTGCTCGTTAATCATATGAAAAAGGATTCACATACTGCGATGTCAACAGCGACGCCGGATGTGCGTCACTTTCGATTTGACCCTACCGACATCGCCCCTGGGATGTTGGTGTGTGCAAAGTCCCCTTTAAACCTCTAGAAATGTTTTTCTCCTTATAATATTGACCCAAGGTTGCAGGATGCAATTCCTGAGTAACAAGTCTCTTATTATCATTTTCAAATTTCCGTTTCAATTCCGGTATTGAAGGTGTGTTCAAAAAAGTCGCCTTCACAATGACCCCCTTCAGAATACATTCCTCATCCGCCACAGGATATGATAACATACCGGGCTCCACAGTATGATAAGACATAATGCAAAAAAAGTGCAAAAAATCTCCTTGAGATAAATAGTAATGCAAATATTAGGAGCAGCACTTAACTTGTTGTGGTGCAAAGTCCTTCCAATCAGTCTCACCCGATTCCAATAGACAGCAAAAAAAGTGAAGGCAGCGCTCAGCTTTAACTTGAAAGAAAATGCCTGTGTGCTGCCTAGGAGATTTTTAAGTTTCAGTTTGGGCTGTAGTCAGTGAAGAGCTGCAGGAGAAGCTTGGAGCTCCCTGGAGAAGGTTGTGTTCGGGGTTGGAGCCCTGGACTACCGGACTAGGTGGCAGTGAGGGGCACAGGCGACGGAGATCCGGTTGCGGTGAACCTGAGGCGACCGGGGCAGGGTTGTAGCCCGCCGATGCTGAGAGAGGGAATCCGATCTGGAGGCCGTTCAAGCGGACTAGTCCAGACAGGAAAGAGACAGACAGAGAGTGAGGAAGGAAAGGCACCTGGCTGTATATCTGGGTGTGGGACCCGAAGACACCCGCCAAAGGTAACCGGCCATTGGCAATTTGGTTTACAAAAGGACTCTGTGTCCATTGACTCCACACATCAGTGCAGCCTCATCCAGCACCACGACTACCAGCTGTAAGTTCCCTGCCTCCTAGAGACTGCTCCCTGTGTGGCACCCCTGACCTGGTCAGGTACCACTGAGTATTGCACCCACGCCTGGGTCAGTACAAACAGGTTATTCTGATGGCTGATTAGGGTGTGGAAACACAGACACGAAGTAACAAGGAACAGTAGAGGGGACCCCTGGGCAGTCCCGGGGAGGGGGCGGAGTCCTCGCATCCCAGCTAATGGTGGGTGTGAGACTGGAGACAAGAGAGTTTGCAGTGGCAGCCAGAGGAGTAGGAGTGGAGAAGCCGTGTCTGGAGGGTACAGCAGTGCAGCAGGACCCCGTCAGACCCTGCACCTGTAGTGGCTGCTGGTGGGGGAGAGAGGCTACGCAGTGGTGCCACCTGAAATCCACCTAGGCAGTAGCAAGAGGTGGCTGAGTAAGGGGACT
Source organism: Anomaloglossus baeobatrachus (assembly GCF_048569485.1). Classification (NCBI taxonomy): domain Eukaryota; kingdom Metazoa; phylum Chordata; class Amphibia; order Anura; family Aromobatidae; genus Anomaloglossus; species Anomaloglossus baeobatrachus. Next base: position 9,597,620 of record NC_134353.1, read on the forward strand.
ACCAGTAGACCCAGCCCGCAGGGGAAACAGGTCCCCAGAGCAGGAACCCATTTACTCAGCCTGCTAAACCTGCTGGTGAGGGCACTGTATGTGCCTCACCAACTTACACAGAGTCCGCAGCTACAACAGCAATGAGGGGGCCCATAAGGAGGATCGAGCCTGGAGCCATCTTATCCTTGGTCCACGCTGTCAGCAAACGGGCCAGAAAGGTGAGAACGGCAGTTGCGACTTCCCTGGGTGATTCCAGTAATACTACAAGTAGAAGTCACCTCAAAACAAGAAGGTCTAAAAAGGCGAGTCAGCAGTCACCCCTACGTCAGCCGAAGGGATACTTGGTTCCTCCTGGTTCATCATAGCATCGCCCGGGTTGACTCACCCCTACCATCTGAAGTGAGTAAAAACCCTGAAAGACATTGCTGCTTGTGTGTGAGTTCTTCTGCGACCTATGGTACTACACACGTACACTGGGCCCTGGGGCCAGCCTCACTCTCAGGAGGCTACAACTTCTGACTGCATTTACCATCAACCTCAGGCCCTCCCTAAACTTCAGTGGCGGTCACCCCCTGACCGCAATTACCGAGACTGGCGTCATGATTCCCATAGAAGTTAACCTGACCTACCTGTGGCCAGAAGATCACCAACACATGGACTCCCTGAAGACCCTGAGGCGACCTGAAGGTAATGCAGGGCTCCACAGCTGCAACCGCTCACAATACTCTAAGCCCCGGGACTATACCTCCCTTATCCGTGGAGGGGATCCCACCTTGCTGTCCTGCTCCATCAGCCCCGGGCACCCACATACAAGGCAGCGGCGGTGTCACCATCCCTCACCGCAAGCCACGGGTGGTGTCACAGACAATCCCCTGTAAATATCCCCTTTTTCACTCGTGGGCGACGGACGGCTGCGCGAGCCCCGGATCCAGCTGCCACTCGAGCCACAGCCACTGCCCGGATCCGATTGCCTTGAGCAGTCCCCCGATTATGATATGTCCCCCACCCGCGACAAACACATGAAGTGAAGTCTGCAGCAGTCGCATCATCCTCATCATATACAGATAATACATACATAAAGTGAAGTCTGCAGCAGTCACACCATCCTCATCACATACAAACAATACACACATGAAGTGAAGACTGCAGCAGTCACACCATCCTCATCACATACACACAATACACACATGAAGTGAAGTCTACAGCAGTCACACCATCTTCATCACATACACACAATACACACATGAAGTGACGTCTGCAGCAGTCGCACCATCCCCATCACATACACACAATACACACATGAAGTGAAATCTGCAGCAGTCACACCATCCTCATCACATACACACAATACACACATGAAGAGAAGTCTGCAGCAGTCACACCATCCTCATCACATACACACAATACACACATGAAGTGAAGTCTGCAGCAGTCCTTCATCATATACACACAATACACACATGAAGTGAAGTCTGCAGCAGTCACACCATCCTCATCACATACACACAATACACACATGAAGTGAAGTCTGCAGCAGTCACACCATCCTCATCACATACACACAATACACACATGAAGTGACGTCTGCAGCAGTCACACCATCCTCATCATATATACACATGAAGTGAAGTCTGCAGCAGTCACACCAACCTCATCACATACACACAATACACACATGAAGTGAAGTCTGCAGCAGTCACACCATCCTCATCACATACACACAAAACACACATGAAGTGAAGTCTGCAGCAGTCACAACATCCTCATCACATACACACAATACACACATGAAGTGAAGTCTGCAGCAGTCACACCATCCTCATCACATACACACAATACACATATGAAGTGAAGTCTGCAGCAGTCGCACCATCCTCATCACATACACACAAAACACACATATAGTGAAGTCTGCAGCAGTCGCACCATCATCATCACATACACACAATATACACATGAAGTGAAATCTGCAGCAGTCGCACCATCCTCATAATATACACACAATACACACATGAAGTGAATTCTGCAGCAGTCGCACCATCCTCATCACATACACACAATACACACATGAAGTGAATTCTGCAGCAGTCGCATCATCCTCATCACATACACACAATACACACATGAAGTGAAGACTGCAGCAGTCACACCATCCTCATCACATACACACAATACACACATGAAGTGAAGTCTGCAGCAGTCACACCATCCTCATCACATACACACAATACACACATGAAGGGAAGTCTGCAGCAGTCACACCATCCTCATCATATACACACAATACACACATGAAGTGAAGTCTGCAGCAGTCACAACATCCTCATCACATACACACAATACACACATGAAGTGAAGTCTGCAGCAGTCACACCATCCTCATCACATACACACAATACACATATGAAGTGAAGTCTGCAGCAGTCACACCATCCTCATCACATACACACAAAACACACATATAGTGAAGTCTGCAGCAGTCGCACCATCATCATCACATACACACAATATACACATGAAGTGAAATCTGCAGCAGTCGCACCATCCTCATAATATACACACAATACACACATGAAGTGAATTCTGCAGCAGTCGCACCATCCTCATCACATACACACAATACACACATGAAGTGAAGTCTGCAGCAGTCACACCATCCTTCATCATATACACACAATACACACATGAAGTGAAGTCTGCAGCAGTCACACCATCCTCATCACATACACACAATAGACACATGAAGTGAAGTCTGCAGCAGTCACACCAGCCACATCATACACACAATACACACAAGAAGTGAAGACTGCAGCAGTCGCACCATCCTCATCACATACACACAATACACACATGAAGTGAAGTCTGCAGCAGTCACACCATCCTCTTCACATACACACAATACACACATGAAGTGAAGTCTGCAGCAGTCGCACCATCCTTATCACATACACACAATACACACATGAACTGAAGTCTGCAGCAGTCACACCATCCTCATCACATACACACAATACATACATGAAGTGAAGTCTGCACCAGTCGCACCATCCTCATCACATACACACAATACACACATGAAGTGACGTCTGCAGCAGTCGCACCATCCTCATCACATACACACAATACACACAAGAAGCGAAGTCTGCACCAGTCGCACCATCCTCATCACATACACACAATACACACATGAAGTGAAGTCTGCAGCAGTCGCACCATCCTCATCACATACACACAATACACACATGAAGTGAAGTCTGCAGCAGTCGCATCATCCTCATCACATACACACAATACACACATGAAGTGAAGTCTGCAGCAGTCACATCATCCTCATCACATACACACAATACACACATGAAGTGAAGTCTGCAGCAGTCACATCATCCTCATCACATACACACAATACACACATGAAGCGAGGTCTGCAGCAGTCACACCATCCTCATCACATACACACAATACACACATGAAGTGAGGTTTGCAGCAGTCGCACCATCCTCATCACATACACACAATACACACATGAAGTGAGGTCTGCAGCAGTCGCACCATCCTCGTTACTTAAAGACAATACATACATGAAATCATGACTTACCTATCACATATTAGATATATGTCGGTTTCCTCTGGAAATTGTATCTCCACCGCACCTTTATTATTAATATTTATTAGCCCCCCGATGATGAGATCTCCATCCTGGTAGGTTTTCACTATACTTCCTTCGTATTTATGTATCCTGAGATCACAGAGTGATTGTGTTAGAGGAAGCCACAGAAGAATCATCATCATAAAGAAACAAATCATCTTCTAGGATGGACGGAGCTGATGAAGAATCTGCTATTATAAGCCACACATGGTGACTGGCAGCAGTGACAGGACGGCAGTGACAGGACAGCAGTGACAGGACAGCAGTGACAGGACGGCTGGTAGCATCAGTGGCATTATGCTGCCGGCGTCATCTCTCCTCTTTATATACAGTATGATGGGATATATTTTACACTGTCTGGTCTCAGCACACATTATTCTGGATCTGCTCCCGGATGATCTGAGCTGTCTTTATACTAAACAATTCCAGAACAACACGAAGAAACAGAAATAACCAGATTCAGTTCTTCTTTTAAAGCATTTTTTATTATTTGTTGCTTTTACAACACAAACTAATTTCTCAACTCTGTACAATGGCTGTAGAAGAGAAGAAAGGCATAGGGAGAAGGCCTCAATACTCACCTGGCCAGGGAGATACCCCCCAACTGCTTCAAGGCCAACCGGATCGCTACCACCATCTGTACCGGTCTCCTAGGACTTCACCGGTTGTTGCAGAGTAAAAGGAAGCACGTAAAGAAACTGCTCTGTAGGTCCCTTATTATCCGAATCCCTACCCTGCACCCTGAAATTCACCGGGTTCCCAAAATAGACTTTGAAACCATGCCCCAAGTATCTCGCTCCACCTGTGCTGAGCAAAATAACCTCAGCTGCGCCATCACCAACTGCCCCGGGGAACCCGCTGCATATCATGGCCCACATTGCCGCAAAAACCACAGGTGGCGTCACAAACGTCATCTTAACCCAAAATACAACTCCCATCATCATCCTCACTTTGTTATTGAGACACCGCCAGGGTCACAGAGCCGGTCCCCACCACCGCTGACTAGAGATGAGTGAACCGGTCGCGGTTCGGCTCGAGCTCGGTTCGCCGAACCGAGGTCTGGATCAAGTTCGGTTCGGCAAAACGGTTCGGCGAACCACTCGAACCCATAGGAAACAATGGGAGGCAATCACAAACACATAAAAACGCATTATAAATGTACACATACAGTTAATAAACATTGCCATAACACTTACCGGTCCCCAGGATGCGTCCTGCACTCTGTCTCCTGCCGCTATTCCTCCCGATAATCGCTGCGTCCTCCTGTTCACCAGCAGTGATGCAGGACCTGCGTGACGTCATCAAAACAGTATGTGACAAGTCATGTGTCTGTTATCTCATTGGCTACAAACTGGTCACATGACTATGACACGTCATGCTAGGACCTGTCATTGCATCTCTCTGTTACACGGTGCACGTTAGTGTATCGCCGTGTACCGGCGACATGCTCTAGTACACGGTCGACTCCCTGCTCTACTTCACCGTTCCCTTAAGGTACCGTTACACTAAGCGACGCTCCTGCGATTCCACCAGCAACCTGACCTGGCAGGGATCGCTGGAGCGTCGCTACAAAGGTTGCTGGTGAGCTGTCAAACAGGCAGATCTCACCAGCAACCAGTGACCAGCCCCCAGCCAGCAGCGCCGCGTGGAAGCGATGCTGCGCTTGGTAACTAAGGTAAATAACCTCTACTACCAGCTATCGACCCATATCGCTACTCCCACTTGCCTCAAAACTCCTGGAACAGCACGTCCATGCAGAACTTTCCTCCCACCTCTCCTCTAACTCTCTCTTTGACAACCTACAGTCCGGCTTCCGTCCACATCATTCCACTGAAACTGCCCTGACTAAAATCACAAATGACTTACTTACCGCCAAAGCTAACAACCACTTCTCTGTACTCCTACTTCTAGACCTATCCTCAGCCTTTGACACTGTTGACCACTCCCTGCTACTACAGATCCTCTCGTCCCTTGGTGTCAGAGATCTCGCCCTCTCTTGGATCTCTTCATACCTCTCCAACCGCACTTTTAGTGTCTCCCATTCCCACACAACCTCTTCATCCCGTTCTCTCTCTGTTGGTGTCCCTCAAGGCTCTGTCCTGGGACCCTTACTTTTTTCTATCTATACATTTGGCCTGGGACAACTCATAAAGTCCCATGGCTTTCAGTACCACCTATATGCCGATGACACTCAGATCTACCTCTCTGGTCCAGATGTCACATCTCTGCTGTCCAGAATCCCAGAGTGCCTATCTGCTATATCTTCCTTCTTTTCCTCTCGCTTTCTAAAGCTTAACGTGGCCAAAACTGAACTGATCATCTTTCCTCCATCTCCCCTACACTCTCCACCTGACCTATCCATTACAATTAATAACATCACGCTCTCCCCAGCACCCAAAGTTCGGTGCCTCGGAGTGACCTTTGACTCTGCCCTGTCCTTCATACCGCACATCCAATCCCTCACCACCTCCTGCCGTTTTCAACTCAAAAATATCTCCAGAATCCGCCCTTTCCTCAATCCCCAATCTACAAAAATGCTAGTGCATGCCCTCATAATCTCCCGCATCGACTACTGCAACATCCTCCTCTGTGGTCTCCCTGCTAACACACTCGCCCCTCTCCAGTCCATCCTTAACTCTGCTGACCGAATGATCCACCTCTCTCCTCAATACCACCCCGCTTCTCCTCTCTGCAAGACCCTCCACTGGCTCCCAATCGTCTATCGTATCCAATTCAAACTACTAACCCTGACCTACAAAGCTATCCATAATCTGTCTCCTCCATATATCTCTGAACTAATCTCTCGCTACACTCCAAAACGTAACCTCCGGTCCTCCCAAGATCTCCTTCTCTCCTCCTCTCTCATTCGCTCCTCATGCAACCGACTCCAAGACTTCTCCCGAGCATCCCCAGTCTCCTGGAACTCACTGCCTCAACACATCAGACTATCTACTACACTTGCAAACTTCAAACGGACTCTGAAAACTCATCTGTTCAGAAATGCCTATAATCTACAATGACGCCACTGCCCCACCATCGTGCGGAGCTGCCGCCCCACCATCGTGCGGAGCTGCCGCCCCACCATCGTGCGGAGCTGCCGCCCCACCATCGTGCGGAGCTGCCGCCCCACCACCGTGCGGAGCTGCCGCCCCACCACCGTGCGGAGCTGCCGCCCCACCACCGTGCGGAGCTGCCGCCCCACCACCGTGCGGAGCTGCCGCCCCACCACCGTGCGGAGCTGCCGCCCCACCTACACCCCACCTACTGTCTCCTCCCCAAAATCCTTTAGGATGTAAGCCCGCAAGGGCAGGGCCCTCTTCCCTCTTTACCAGTCTGTCTATTGTAACTTGTATATGTATTCTGTATGTAACCCCCTCATGTACAGCACCATGGAATCAATGGTGCTCTATAAATAAACAATAATAATAATAATAATAATAAATATCGGGTAACCAACCTTGGTTACCAGCGCACACCGCTTAGTGCTAGCTCCCTGCACTCCTAGCCACAGTACACATCGGGTTAATTTAACCCTATGTGTAGTCTGGCTATGTGTGCAGGGAGCAGGGAGCCAGCTGACAGCGTGAGAGCGGCGGACGCTGGTAATGAAGGTAAACATCGGGTAAACAAGGTAAGGGCTTCTTAGTTACCCGATGTTTACCGCAGTTACCAGCGTCCGCAGGAGCCGGCTCCTGACCGGCTGACACAGCCGGTCAATAACGGAGATCACCGTTGCCATAGCAACACGCTTGGTAGCGGTGACAGGGACGTTCCACTACCAGCATGCAGCGGCACCGGAATCACGTAATCGGAGCAGCGTTGCTATGGCAACCCGTGCCACCGCTTACAGCCGGGAGCCTGTGGTCACTCTCACAGACTGATTTCTGCACGGAGCACAGCGTCTTCCCCCATGCAGCTGTGCTGTCTGATGGAGCAGAGCTGCATGTGTTGAAGGAGAAAGAAGACAGAAGAGCATGGATCGTGGAGGGGTGACAGGGGGCAATAAAGATGGAGTCTCTAATGTGTCTGTGTATTTATTTCTATTAAAGTATTTTTTCTCTGTGTGGTGTTTTTTTTAACCCTTTATTGTTGATTCTTAATGACTGGGTCAAACTTGCCTGACATTAAGAATCTCTGACTTAATACTAGCTAGTAAAACATAGCCAGTATTAACTCATTATTACCCAGCAAGCCACACGGCTTCAGGGCTGTTGGAAGAGTTGGATACAGCACCAGATGATGGCGCTTCTATGAGAGCGCCATTTTCTGGGGCAGCTGCGGACTGCAATTTGCAGCAGAGGGGCCCAGAAACCTCGGGCTAACCTGTGCTGTGGATTCCAATCCCCAGCTGCCTAGTTGTACCCGGTTGGACACAAAAATGGGGCGAAGCCTACCTTGGTTTTTTTTTTTTAATTATTTCATAAAATTCATGAATTAAGTAAAAAAAGGGCTTCCCTATATTTGTAGTTCCCAGCCGGGTACAAATAGGCAGCTGGGGGTTGGGGGCAGCCGTACCTGCCTGCTGTACCTGGCTAGCATACAAAAATATGGCAAAGCTCACGTAATTTTTTTTTTAGTTTTTTGGCAAAAAAAAATAAAAAATGCTTATGCTTCCCTGGATTTTCCATTGCCAGTGAAGGTAACACCAAGCAGTGGAGGTTAGCAGCCAGTAGCTGCTTGGATTACCCTTAGCTAGCAATACAAAAAATACAGCGGGAGCCCATATATATTTTTTTAAATATTTATTTAAATAACTAAAAACAAAAAGGGCTTCCCTGTATTTTGATTGCCTGACATCACAGTACTGTAAAAATAAATCTTTAAAAAAAATGACGTAGCGCTCCGAGGTATTTTTGATTTTCAGTGCAGATAAAGCAGACAGCTATGGGCTGCCACCCCCATCTGCCTGGCGTTACCTTGGCTGGCAATCAAAATACAGGGAAGCACATTCATTTTTTCAATTTAAAAAATAGTTAAAAAAAATGACGTTGGGTCACCCCATTTTTGATAGCCAGCTAGGGTAAAGCAGACGGCTGTAGCCTGAAAACCACAGCTGGCAGCTTTACCGTGGTTGGGGAACCAATGTGGAGGTCACCCCAGGCTCTTTTTTTATAATTATTTTATAAATATTAATAATTACAAAAAAAAAAGTAGGGTCCCCCCCAAATTGGATCACCAGCCAAGGTAAAGCGGACAGCTGTGGTCTGCTATTCTCAGGGTGGGAAGATCCATAGTTATTGGGCCTTCACAGCCTAAAAATAGCAGGCCGCAGGAACCCCAGACGTGGCGCATCCACTAGATGCGCCAATCCTGGCGCTTCACCACAGCTCATTCCATGCCCCCTGGTGCAGTGGCAAACGGGGTAATAAATGGGGTTGATACTAGCTGCAAAGTCACCTGACATAAAGCCCAGCAGTTTGTAATGTCATGGCGTCTATCAGATACCCAACATCATAAACTGTCAGTACTAACAAAACAAATCGACAAAAAAAAAATATTTGAAAAAACACACCCCAAAACATTCCCTTTTTCACCAATTTATTGTAAGAAAAAAAATAAGGGAGTCCCACGACGATTCTGGACCGTCTAGAATATGGGGGAAGACACTCAGGGAACGTATCCCCCGTTTTCTAGGAGTGCAGACCCTCCATGTGAGGAGTGTGGGTGCAATGAATCTGCACCCACTCTCCCCGGGACCACAGCAGCAGAGTCCATGTCGTAACGGTTGCTATCAAAGCTGCAATGCCCTGCTCATGAGGTAAGGGCATGCCTAATCGGGAGAACTATTCTACATTTCCAAATATTGGTATTTGCTGATATTATTGCTATTCCACCTACTATATATTGGGGATAGGATCTTGGAGATGGAATACCCCTTTAAGTCCAGTTATCCAGCTGAATGAATACTAAACAGAGCTCGCTATTTAGATGTGTTTTCTTGTGGCCTATAACGGACTCTCATGTTTGGTAGTCGTTCAGCAGGGCAACTATAAAATCAAGTACCTCCATTTGGAAAGGTAGTATATAGCTCTCCTGATCAACTATGTTCCTTACCTCATGAGCAGGGCATTGCAGTAATAATAATAATTTATTCATTTATATAGCGCTATTAATTCCATAGCGCTTTGCATACATTGGGAACACTGTCCCCATTGGGGCTCACAATCTAAATTCCCTATTAGTGATGAGTGAGTACCAAAAAGCTCGGGTGCTCGAGGCTCGGGCCGAGCATCCCAAGATACTCGTGTACTCGGCCCGAGCACCGAGCCCAATGTTATCCTATGGGAGACCCAAGTATTTTTATGAAATGACCCCCCGGCAGCATGTAGAAACCCTAAAAATGTCACAAAAGTCTCAGAAGAGTGCTCAAATGACATGGCAACAGCATGGGGAAGACCCCTTGAAGCATTTATCACTCAAAAGTCACAGCTGTGAACAATTTTGTCCGCGTTTTACGCCATTTTTACGGACTCGACAGAAAACCTTCCAAAATGACACCGAAATGAATTTTCATGGCGGAAATGTTAAGGGCACATACCCAATAGTGAGATAGAGCTGGTGTATGTTACTTTTTGAGATTACATGAAACAATTTACGTGAAAACATTGTGTGGCACTCCGATGTCCCTGAGAAGAGACGTACATGAAGGCCTCTTGAGTCTAATGTGCTTATTTTGAGGAAGTGAGTCTTTGTAGTATTTTCCTTTGCCAGGGCAGTCCAAAATTGTGAGGTTCACCAATGCCCCTGCATACAGACGTGCATGAGGGCCTGTAAACCTGAAGTGCCCATTGTAAGGAAGTGGGTCTATTGTAGTATAGCCCTTTGGCAGGGCAGCCAAAAATTGGGAAGCTCCACATTGTCCCTGGATAGAGACGTGCATGAGGGCCTGTAAACATGAAGTGCCCATTGTAAGGAAGTGGGTCTATTGTAGTATAGCCCTTTGGCAGGGCAGCCGAAAATTGGGAGGCTCCACATTGTCCCTGGATAGAGACGTGCATGAGGGCCTCAAAACATTGTTCCCATTGCAAAGGAGCGGGTGAAAAAAATTACCACTTGGGGTATACCTGAAACAACGGCCTAACTATTGTAACGGTCATCATGGTGGCGCATGAGGAGAAGGAGAAGGAGGAGCAGTCCAGCGATTAGCCAAAGTCCAGAAGTGAGTACCCATGGGTGAGTGGAGGTACATGGCAAATTCCCGTTACAAAATTTAAATTTCGCTCTCATTTGCTGGTGGTGGGGTGAAGTCTGGCCCAATCCAACCCTTGTTCATCTTGATCAGAGTCAGCCTGTCAGCATTTTCAGTTGACAGGCGGGTGCGTTTATCTGTAATGATTACACCTGCGGCACTAAAAACACGCTCTGACAAAACGCTAGCAGCAGGGCAGGCCAGGACTTCCAAGGCATAGAGAGCCAATTCATGCCATGTGTCCAGCTTGGATACCCAATAATTGTAAGGCACAGAGGAATGTTGGAGTACAGTTGTTCGATCTGCAAGGTACTCCATGAGCATCTGGGCAAACTTAGGATTTCTTGTGGCACTACCCCACACCTCAGGGGCTGTGGTACGTGAGGGGCTGAGAAAACTGTCCCACAAGACTGTTCCCCTACCTCTGGCGGATTGGACTTGTGCCCCTCTCGGCTGTACGCCTTGGTTGTCGACTGATTCCTGACCTATGCCGCTAGCGTTTTGTGAGGGGAATGCTTTGCCTACTTCCGTGACAATGGCCTTCCGGAACTGCTGCATTTTGGCTGACCTCTCTGCCTCGGGAATAAGAGACATAAAGTTCTCCTTGTAGCGTGGGTCTAACAGTGTTACCAACCAGTAATGATTGTCGGCCAAGATGTTCTTAACGCGAGGGTCATGAGACAGGCAGCTGAACATAAAGTCAGCCATGTGCGCCAGACTCTTAACTAGAGTTGAGCGCGGTTCGCGGTTCGAGGTTCTCCAGTTCGCGGCTCGAGTGATTTTGGGGGCTGTTCTAGATCGAACTAGAACTCGAGCTTTTTGCTAAAGCTCGATAGTTCTAGATACGTTCGGGAACGGCTCTAGCAGCAAAAAGACCAGCTAATTACTAGCTGGCTTTCCGCTATAATAGTGTAAGTCACTCTGTGACTCACACAATTACGAAATTTCAGTGTATAGTGTGCGGGAACAGCGCATTCAGATCACTGCTGTATGGATAATGGCGATCGCCATTTTTTTTTTTTCCTTGTCTTCCTTCCCTAAGCGCGCGCGTGTAGTGGGGCGGGCCAGCATGTCAGCCAATCCTAGACACACACACAGCTAAGTGGACTTTTAGCCAGAGAAGCAACGGCATGTGTGATAGGATGTCCATGTCACATGTCCCTGCATTATAAAAACGGACATTTTCCTCCAGCACGCCATTATCTGCCTTCTGCGTCCTTGGTGTCAGTCATCACTGGCGCAGCTCCTATTTCCGATACTGCTGTGTACGCTCTGTACACAGCGCTGTACAGAATAGGGATAGAAGTTTCTATCAGTCCTTTTAAGGGCTAATACCGGCAGGGTCAGAGCCATAGGTGACAGGTCCGTGAAAACAGATTTTAACAGCTACACAAGATGACAGCGTCTGTGTAGCTAAGGTCAGGGATTTCCTCGCTGCATTTCCCCATTAGGAGGGATAGAAAGTGAGGCTTCCTATCCTCTACAATGACCCACAACCCTGCCACTGTACCCTCCTGCCCTTTGCACACTCAAACTCATTGTTACTAAGCCATTATACTAGCAATTTATGCTGCCAGTTTAAGGGCCGTAGTTGCATTGTCAGGGATAATTATTGTTGTTTATTCTGCTGTTAATAAAGCTAGACCAACACTGCAATCTACACCACCTCTCAATTTTTACTACCACATTTTAAGTGCACTATCTTGTCGCAATCAAAATGAGTGGCAAAATGACAGATGCTGGAAAAAAGGGGAAGAGGCGTGTTGGAAAAGGAAAAAAAGGGTTTGTCCGTGGGGAAGGTGGCAAAGCTCCATTATCATCTGCTGAAGATAGACCATCTTCCAGCAAAAGTAAGATGTCTACTACTTACCGTGGACAATCCGATGTGCTCCCTTTTTTACGGACACGAACAACTGGAACAAAGGTAGATGATGGCCAAAAAAGGAAAATGCTTGAATGGATCTCAAGTGGTCCAACAAGTGCCCTCTCCGCCACCTCAACTACCGCATCCAAAAAACACCAGTCCTCTGAGTTGTCATCCCAATCAAACTTGCTTTCTCCCAGCTCTGAAGTCTCCATCCGCCCTGCACAGTATGGTGTAACTGAGATGGCTGAGTCTGCAGAGCTGTTCAATCACACTATAGGCTGGGAATCAGAGGTCTGCTCCCAAGCTACAGTGAGTACAGACCAGGAAATGGTCTGCTGTGATGCCCAGAACCTTTATGACTCTGATTCAGGCCGTGAGGACCAAGTTTCTGAGCATAATGTTGACCCTTTTTCACAAATTGTAACACCTGTTGTTATAGACAATGAGGAACATACTGATGATGATGAGACGCAGATACCAGATTGTGATGACAACTTAAATATTCGGTCAGGGCAAGAAGAGGCTCGGTCTGAGGGTGAGGGGAGTGCAAACACAACAATTGATGAGAAAGTTCTAGATCCAACCTACTGTCAACCCACAGTCAGGCTCTCGAGGAGGTCAACAGAGACGGTGGAGGAGAATGCAACTGACGACGAAGTTACCTTGCGCCTTCCTGGACAGAGTCGGAGCACTGGTAGCACATCTACAACTGCATCCTCAGCCACCACTCTGCCTCTGAGCACTAGTCGGGGGGGCTCAGCAGGTCGCATGCCCTCTAAGCCTTGCCTAACCTGGTCCTTTTTTGACATAGTAAAAGATCACCCAAATTATGTGATCTGTAAAATTTGTCGTGATTCTGTTAGTAGAGGGCAAAACCTCAGCAGTTTTACAACTTCTTCCATGAATCGTCACATGAATAAATATCATATGTCCCAGTGGGAAGCTCACCGTGCTGCAACGCGGCCTAGCGGAGCGAACCATTCACCGCCTGCCCCTTCCAGTGCATCCGCGCGCTCTTCATCTTCTAGGACTGTGGGGACAGCTGTCACACCTGGTTTTCCACGCACAACTTCTACCACTGTAACCGCAACAGGCAGTTTGCTTGGTAGGTCGTCAGTTGGTTTGGAAGGGGAAACAAGTGCGTGTGTACAGCTCTCTCAGACATCGATAGCACAAACGTAGGATGAAGGCAACATCATGTCTCCGCCTGCACTTTCCTCACAAACCTGCATTTTTCCAGGGACACCCTACTCACCACCGTCTACACACAGCAGCCAGATCTCTGTCCCTCAGATGTGGACAAATAAAAGGCCATTTCCTGCGACCCATGACAAAGCTAAGAGGTTGATTTTATCCCTCTGTAAGCTCTTGGCTACCGAAATGCTGCCTTTCCGCCTGGTGGACACACAGGATTTTAGAGACCTTTTGTCTGTCGCTGTGCCCCAGTACCAGATGCCCAGTCGCCACTACTTCTCTAAGAAAGGTGTGCCCGCGCTACACCAGCATGTCGCACACAACATCACTGCTTCCTTGAGAAACTCTGTGTGTCAACGGGTGCATTTCACCACTGATACTTGGACCAGTAAGCATGGACAGGGATGTTACATGTCGCTGACTGGGCACTGGGTAACTATGGTGATAGATGGTGAAGGGTCTGCTGCACAAGTCTTGCCGTCCCCACGACTTGTGTGTCAATCCTCTGTCTGTCCAAGTTCCGCCACTGCTTTTGCCTCCTCCACCTCATCTGTGTCCTCCACCTCCGCCCAAGCCTGCCTGGTCAGGCCACCAGCGTTCTCACTGCGCAGAAGGAATTACGCACCCCTCATTACTATGCTGGCAGCAGAGCGCAACGGCATCAGGCGGTCCTTAGCTTGACATGTCTTGGTAATAAGAGTCACACAGCTGAGGAGTTGTGGTCAGCTCTGCGGTCCGAGTTTAATAAATGGTTGTCTCCACTCAACCTGCAGCCTGGTAAGGCCGTGTGCGACAATGCTGCAAACCTGGGTGCGGCCCTTCGCCTGGGAAAGGTGACACACGTGCCTTGTATGGCTCACGTGTTGAACCTTGTTGTCCAGCAATTTTTAACACACTATCCCGGCCTAGATGGCCTTCTGACCAGGGCACGAAAACTGTCTGTTCACTTCCGCCGTTCAACCGCCGCAGCTGAGCGACTTGCATCGCTCCAGAAGTCTTTTGGCCTGCCGGTTCATCGCCTGAAATGCGATGTGGCGACACGCTGGAATTCGACTCTCCACATGTTACAGCGACTGTGGCAGCACCGCCGAGCCCTGGTGCAATACGTCATGATGTATAGCCTGGGCCAACGAGATGCAGAGGTGGGGCAGATCACCCTGATGGAGTGGTCTCAAATCAAGGACCTATGCACCCTTCTGCACACTTTCGACATGGCGACGAATATGTTTAGCGCTGACAATGCCATTATCAACATGACAATTCCAGTCATTTACATGCTGAAGCACACGCTAAACACTATTCGGAGTCAGGGGGTGGGACAACAGGAAGGGGAGGAACTACAGGAGGATTCATATGCGCAAGACAAAACAACATCACCAAGGTCCAGATGTTCATCATCACCAACGCGGCAGTCATGGGACCATGGGGGACAGGGATCAACAAGGGCGCATGGTAGCAGGCGAAATGTTGAGGAAGGTGCAGGAGGACATGAAGAAATGGAGGACGAACTGTCCATGGACATGGAAGACTCAGCAGATGAGGGAGACTTTGGTCAAATTTCAGTTGAAAGAGGTTGGGGGGAGATGTCAGAGGAAGAAAGAACGGTTAGCACCTCTATGCCACAAACACAGCGTGGACTTGGTCCGCATGGCTGCGCAAGACACATGAGCGCCTTCTTGCTGCACTACCTCCAACATGACCCTCGTATTGTCAAAATTAGAAGTGATGATGGTTAGTGGCTTGCCACACTATTAGATCCCCGGTACAAGTCCAAATTTTGTGACATAATTCCAGCCATAGAAAGGGACGCACGTATGCAGGAGTATCAGCAGAAGCTGTTATTCGATCTTAGCTCGGCTTTTCCACCAAACAACCGTGCAGGTGCAGGGAGTGAATCTCCCAGTTGTAACTTGACAAACATGGGACGGTCTCGTCATTTCCAACAGTCTACCCGTACCAGTAGCACCGTATCTGGTGCTGGTAACAGCAATTTTATTGAATCTTTTCATAATTTTTTTAGACCCTCCTTTGCAAGGCCACCAGAGACAACAAGTCTGACACATAGTCAACGGCTGGAGAGGATGATACAGGAGTATCTCCAAATGAACATCGATGCCACGACTTTGCAAATGGAGCCTTGCTAATTTTGGGCTTCAAATCTTGAAAAATGGCCAGAGCTCTCCAGTTACGCCTTGGAGATTTTGTCGTGTCCAGCTGCCAGCGTTGTCTCTGAACGTGTCTTCAGTGCTGCTGTGTGTGTGCTGATAGATAAGCGCACGCGTCTGTCCAGTGACAATGTGGACAGACTGACGTTCATCAAAATGAACAAGTCATGGATCCACAAGGAATTTACTACCCCTGTGTCATCCTGGGGAGAGTAAATGCTTGTGGATTTGGAATGTGCTTGATGCAAATCAAAACATCCTGTTTGCAACTAGGGCACAAGTGCTGCCACTGATGGGGTGGGTGTGTGTGGGGCACAATTTTTGGAAAAAAAGGGAGACTCCGCTTGGAGTAACCCTTGCTTGCTGTGTTTTTTAAAAATGATCCAAGATGAACAGAGCTGGGATCAGGAAAGACTTTGCTACCTACCCCGGTGTCATCCTGGGGACGGTTAAGTATGGCGTATTTTTGATTGTGCTTGATGAAAATCTAGCTGTGAAGTGTACAACTAGGGCACAAGTGCTGCCACTGAAGGGGTTAGTGTCTGTGTGGCCCAATTTTTGGAAAAAAAGGGAGACTCCGCTTGGAGTAACCCTTGCTTGCTGTTTTTTTAAAAGGAGCCAAGATGAACAAGTCATGGTTCAGCAAAGACTTTGCTACCTACCCCGGGGTCATCCTGGGGACGGTTAAGTATGGCGTGTTTTTGAATGTGCTTGATGCAAATCTAGCTGTGAAGTGTGCAACTGGGGCACAAGTGCTGCCACTGAATGGGTGGGTGTGTGTTTGGCCCAATTTTTGGAAAAATGGGAGACTCCGCTTGGAGTCACCTTGCGGTGTTTTACATGATTTTAGAAGGGCGTGCCATGCCTATATCTGTGTCTCCTCCTCTTTTTCCTTGTCCAGCTCTTTTGTTTTCGCATGAGTATATGTCCTTGTAACTTTCCCATGTGTTTGTGTTGTGTTGTGAGTTGTTTGTCACCTTTTGGACACCTTTGAGGGTCTTTTCTAGGTGTTTTTATGTGTTTGTGATTGCCTGCCATTGTTTAATATGAGGTTCGAGTTCGGTTCGTCGAACGTTCGACGAACCGAACTCGAACGAGACCTCCATTCGGCGAACCGAACTCGAGCCGAACCGGGACCGGTTCGCTCATCTCTACTCTTAACAGTCATCACTTCAGTATCCTGACCAACACGATGACTGAACATGCTGTCCTCCTCCTCCTCCTCATCTACCCTGTCCTCTGGCCAGCCACGCTGAACCGAGGATATGACTGGTGTGCATGTCATATCCTCAATTTGGCCGGAGAGTTGCTCCATGTCTTCATCCTCCTCCTCGTCATAGTCCTCCACTGCACGTTGTGATGAGACGAGGCTGGGCTGTGTGTTATCACCCACACCCATTACTGTTTCTTGCTCCAACTCATCGCGCTCCGCCTGCAATGCATCATGTTTGTTTTTGAGCAGAGACTGTTTTAGAAGGCAGAGAAGCGGTATGGTGACGCTAATAATGGCGTCATCGCCGCTCACCATCTTGGTGGAGTCCTCAAAGTTTTGGAGGATGGTACATAGTTTGGACATCAATCTCCACTCCTCAGGTGTTATGTGTGGAGTTTGACCCATTTCCCGACGGCTTAGGTGATGCAGGTACTCAACAACTGCCCTCTTCTGCTCACATATCCTGACCAACATGTGCAGAGTTGAATTCCAACGCGTGGGGACATCACACACCAGTCTGTGAGCCGGAAGATGCAAACGGCGCTGAAAGCCGGCAAGGTCGGCTGAAGCAGTAGGTGACTTTCGAAAATGTGCAGACAGGCGGCGAACTTTTACCAGCAGATCAGACAGCTCTGGGTATGACTTTAGAAACCGCTGAACCACGAGGTTGAGCACATGGGCCACGCATGGAACATGTGTCAGCTGGCCTCGCCTCAAAGCCGCCACCAGGTTCCGGCCATTGTGACACACAACCTTTCCTGGCTTTAGGTTCAGAGGTGTGAGCCAGTGATCTGCCTGCTGTTTCAGAGCTGTCCACACCTCTTCTGCATTGTGGGGTTTGTCACCTATGCAGATTAGCTTCAGCACAGCCTGTTGCCGCTTCGCCGAGGCAGTGCTGCAGTGCTTCCAGCTTTGGGACTGGTGTGGAGGGTAAAGTAGATGAGGATGCGCAGGAGGAAAAGGAGGCTGAGGAGCATGACATTCCGTAGCTGTAGAGTGTGGGTGAAACCCTGACTGAGGTATGGCCTGCAAACCTTGGTGTGGGAAGGACGTGTTCCGTCCCTCGCTCAGACTGGGTCCCAGCTTCCACAATATTAACCCAGTGTGCCGTCAACGAGATGTAGCGGCCTTGCCCACAAGCACTTGTCCACGTGTCTGTGGTTAGGTGGACTTTGGCTGAAACAGCGTTGTTCAGGGCACGTGTGATGTTTTGTGACACGTGGTTATTTAATGCAGGGACGGCACACCGGGAGAAATAGTGGCTGCTGGGGACCGAGTAACGTGGGACAGCTGCCGCCATCAGGTCGCGGAATGCTTATGTCTCCACCAGCATAAAAGGCAACATTTCCAGCGCAAGCAGTCACGAAATGTTAGCATTTAGAAATGTGGCATATGGGGCGTTGGCAGTGTATTTGCGCCTGCGTTCAAAGGTTTGCTGAATGGATAACTGAACGCTGCGCTGGGACAAGGACGTGCTTGATGATGGTGTTATTTCTGCGTGGGCAACTGCAGGTGCAGGGCCGGAGGAGGCTTGTTCGCGGGCAGCATGGACAGGGGATTGGCTCGCATGCACAACAAGCGAAGACGTAGCAGTGACATCAGCAAGCACTGCTCCTCGACTCTGTTGTACTTCCCACAAAGTCGGGTGCTTGGCTGACATGTGCCTGATCATGCTGGTGGTGGTCAGGCTGCTAGTTTTGGTACCCCTGCTGATGCTGGCATGGCAGGTGTTGCAAATGGCCTTTTTAGAATCATCTGGAGCCAACTTAAAAAACTGCCAGACTCGGGAAGACCTAACATTTGTACAGGCACCTTGTGTCGTGTTGTTGTTCCGGGGAACGGTTGCCTGACTTCTGCCTGGGGCCACCACCCTGCTTCTTACTGCCTGTTGGGATGCTACGCCCCCCTCCCCCTGTGCACTGCTGTCCTCGCTCTGCATATCCTCCTGCCAGGTTGGGTCAGTTACTGGATCATCCACCACGTCGTCTTCCTCTTCCGCACCCTGCGCCTCCTCCTGACTTCCTGACAATTGTGTCTCATCATCGTCCACCCCTTGTAGAGACACGTTGCCAACTTCGTGAGAATGTGGCTGCTCAAATATTTGGGCATCTGTACATACGATCTCATCATGACCCACTTAAACAGGAGCTGGCGAGAGGCCAGAATGTGCGAATGGAAACGTGAACAGCTCTTCCGAGTGTCCAAGTGTGGGATCAGTAATGTCCGTGGACGTGTACTCGGCCTGGTGGTAGGAAGGAGGATCAGGTTCTGAAATGTGCGGTGCAGTATCACGGCTACTGACACTTGACCGTGTGGAAGACAGAGTGTTTGTGGTGGTGCCAATCTGACTGGAAGTGTGGCGCCCTGGACAAGCCAGGACGTAACATGTACTACAACAACACACCCCACACCCCGGTTAGGCACACCAGTCACACATGAAAATCCTTATTGCCTCCCTACAGGGGCCCCGCCCATCAAGGAGTTCACAGCCCCGGAGGCGGGAAAAGGGTTCAGTTAGAGATGAGTTAGGGAGAGTGAAGTGAGAGGAGTAAAAGTGGTAAAGGAGCAACTGACTGACCGTGTCCGGGTACGTGGCCCGGGCACTCACAGCAAGGTCGGCAGACGGTGGTGACCGTCTGCAGGCGAGGCCGATTGACGCACAACCGTGAGGACCGGGGTCGGGCGGTGGCTCGCCGGTACCATATCGGGGAGCGAAAAAAAGCCAGCACCACTCGGCAGCGCCTACGGACCCCGACCAGGCTTGGAGTCGCCGGAAAACCGGTCAAATCCGTCAGCGACGGGGACCTTCGGGGTTTCTCAGCAACCAAGACCCAACTGAAGGCAACCGCTCAACCGTGAACGGGAAATACAGCTACCGCCACAGCTAGAGTTCCCAGGGCCAGTGCCTGCGGGCACAAAGGGGCTCCTCCGGCAACATACACCGCTGGGGAGCGGGCTACCGGTGGGAACCCATCGGGGCCGACAACACAAATTAGGTGCAGGGAGAGACAGTGACCGCCAACCTACCGGGAGTGACAGCCACAGCCGCCTGTGGGACTCGTCCATCCAGCCGTTTGTTTCACCAAAGACTCCGTGTACGTTACTGGCTGAGTGAGTACCACTGTGCCGCCTGGAACTGCGCTGCCCCGCGACCCTGCACCTCCCCAACTCCCACCATCCACCTTCCAATCCACATCACCGGGCCCCGGGACCACCAAATCCCCCTACCCACAGAGGGGAGAGAAACATCTCAGCTGCTCCCTGTCATCGCTCCCGGGATCCCCGTCCAGAGCAGCGGTGGTGTCACCAATCTCACCACAAACCGTGGCTGGCGTCACAGACTACACCCCCAAACCAAACTACCCCTTTCACTGACGGGCGAGGAGCGCCGCTCGAGTCCCCGGATCCGGCCCACCGCTCAAGCCACCGAGCAGCAGCCGCAGCAGCAGCCAGAACCGAGCCGCGAGCACGGTCGAGCAGCGCACCCTCCGCCCGCGACAACTTGGCGTTACGAACAGGATCTTACCGTTCTACCGCCTGGTGGAAGGGCACCTTGTGTTCCACGCCTGAGAGGTCCGGCCGAAAAATTTCAGAAGCCGCCATTTTGGGCGCGAAGATTGTCTCCTCATGACATTCAACATTTCAACATGTACAGTTATAATAATCACGTTATTGTTGAAACTTCTCTCATCTTATTTTATTTTTGCAGTTTGCACATCATGAACGATACGTAGCGTGCTGTTGTGGTTGCTGCATTGCTGATTGAGGAAGCTCGGCTACAGATGAGGCACTGATGCTAGAGAGGAGTTCCAAGCTAAAGCGTCGCATGTGGACCAGAGAGTGGCTGCAGAGGAGGTCCGAATTCTTCCACATGCAACTTATAAGAGAGCTGCAGGAGAAGGATCCTCATGATTTCCGCAACTATCTGCGGATGTCAGAGGAATCCTTCAAACTGTTACTGGAAAGAGTTACGCCACTTATTAAATGGAAGGATACAGCGATGTGTGCTGCCGTCCTGACAGATGAAAGATTGTCCGTCACACTGCGATTCCTGGCCACCGGACGGTCCCTGAAAGACTTACATTTTTCTGTAGCTGTTTCAAGGTCCCTGCTCAGCATTATAATTTCGGAGACATGTAATGCGATTGTTAGTGATAATCAGTTTCATAAAACAGAGGAGGCATGGAAAAAAATTACCAAGGATTTTGAGCAGCTTTGGCAGTTCCCTAACTGTGGTGGGGCTTTGGACGGGAAACATGTGCGGATCATGCAACCACGGAACAGCGGATCCTATTTCTACAATTATAAGGGTTATTTCAGCGTCATCATGATGGCTCTTGTTAACGCCAACTACGAATTCATAAATGTTGATGTTGGCATGAACGGCAGGGTGTCTGATGGTGGGGTTTTAGAGCACACAATGTTTGGTGAGCATTTGCAGAACGGTGCCGTGCACTTGCCTCCCAAGTCTGAGACCACAGGCAACCTTAATTTTGTTTTTGTTGGCGATGAAGCCTTCCCGATTCATGCCAATCTTCTCAAACCGTTTCCACAAAAAACTCTTACGGAGGAAAGACACATTTTCAATTACCGCTTGTCAAGGGCATGCCGGGTTGTAGAAAATGCCTTGGGGATCATAACCAACCGCTTCAGAGTTTTCCACACTCTGATTAACCTGAAGCTTGAACCAATAGACTCAGTTGTTTTGGCCTGTTGCACGCTGCACAACTTCCTTCGTCGGCAAGATGTAAATGCGTACAGTCCGCCTGGTTTCGTGGACTCTGTGGAACCAACAAATGGGGAAGTGGTGCTCGGTGACTGGCGTGCTAACGATCCCGCAATCGCAGGCCTTCAACCGGTCATACATGGCAGAAACAAGGATGATGTGAAGGCCTGCCGAGACAACTACTACCGATATTTTAATGGTCCTGGTGCTGTAACTTGGCAGCATCAGATGTTATAGTGGCCCACTGAACGCTTTGTTGTCTATACTGTATATATAATAATATATTTTTCTTTTAAGAATTTTTTTTTCTTTCTGAAGATTATACTGTTTTCATTTGTTCAATAAAATTTGATATATACTCTAATGGGTGATGACTTTTATTACACTGACAGTCATTTGTACAAACAACCATTTAGGTCCTCTGTACCGATACCTCATCGGGTATAATCCCATGTGTACTCTATTCTCCTTCCTATAATAGATATTTAGATCAAAATGGTACTGCTGACAATTTATGCCATCGCTATACCCTGCACAAAGACACTGGGCCCCGGGGCAACCATCCCTACCCACGGAGGGGGTTAACATCCAGCTGCCACTACCTCTGCCCCGGGTGCCCCACAACAGCAGCGGTGGTGTCCCACCTGACTACACATCCTGGGTGGCGTCACAAACTTAATACGGCCTAGCCCGTACATCTTTGTACCCCCTTTTATTCGGCGTGTTCGCAAGACCCCCAGGTCCGTAGAGCCTTGAGCCACCCCCAGAAGGTCCGGATCCGAGCAGCGGCGGCTGTTGGCACAGGGGCGGCACACATGCGTAGTCTGACATGTTAGTGCGACCGTGGTAGTTATAACACTGGCAAAACAGCCCCATCACAGAAAAAAATATATAGCTTTCAGAATACAGCAATGCAAATTTTCCTGTTACATCATTTTAATGTTGTAAAGCATAACAAAACACCTACACAAGTGTCCAACTCCTGCTACAATGGGCTAATAAGGCAAAGCGATTGTGCACTGTGGATGACTACATGAAAATCATATGCAGTGATGACAAGCAAATCGGCATTGGTCAAAGTGATGATGCTGGAACTTTTATTTGGTGTCATTACTAGAGATGAGCGAACCGGAGGTCTCGTTCAAATTCGGTTCGGCGAACCACTCGAACCGCATAGGAAACAATGGGAGGCAATTACAAACACATAAAAAACACCTAGAAAACACCCTCAAAGGTGTCCAAAAGGTGACAAAGAACTCACAACACAACACAAACACATGGGAAAGTGACAAGGACATATACTCATGCGAAAACAAAACAGCTGGACAAGGAAAAAAGAGGACGAGACACAGATATAGGTGTGGCGCCCCAGGACCTGGTCGCCACAACAGCATTGCCCTCCCTCGCCCACCCCAGGGCTATGGGACACCCGTTGCCGGGCCGGACTAGTCCAGTGGTGGTCAGTGGTGGCTGGGCACGGCTCCGTGGCCCTGGTGGGTGTCAGTAAAATATGTGGCTTGATGAATAATGATTGTGTTCGTGACGCCACCTGTGGTCTGCGGCTATTAAGCCGCCGCTGCTGTGTGAGGCCTCCGGGGTGATGTTATGGCAGCAATGGTGGTACTGCTCCCCACAGGTGGAGCGGAGCCCCGGGGACACTGTTAGTGCTCGTGGAAGTCTATGAGGTTGTGTGGCTAACACGGTGCAGGGCCGACAGGCGATGAAAGAACCAGGCATAAACAACAGTCTCTTTACCTTTTCCTCTTTACTTTGGAAACAGTCCAGTCCTGGGAGACTGTTACAGGTGGTGATGGGGATCCGGTCGGCCTGGAAGTACTTGGGGTGATCTCTCTGGCCAGCTGAGTATGAGGCCTACTCCTGTACTTTGCTTTGTTACGATAGGACCCTGCTTCTCTGAATCCAGCAATGGCCCTCTATGCTGCTGGGACTGATGGTACGTCCCTTTCCCTCTGTAGCAGGCTGCGCAGGCTCTCTCTCTGGTGCTTCTCTGCTGGAATCCACACCGGGCCTTGATGCTGCAGATGTACTTTTGGGATGTTTTTGGGCCAGGTGCTTGCAGTTCTCCTGCCCTTCGGATTCGGCTACCAGGGAGTATGTTTAAGCCCTGGTGGCCACAGACTCCGATGTCCGAGTCTCTCCGCTGCCTCTCAGCTACTCCTGCTTCTCTGGGCCAAGCTACTCTAGCTCTAGGCCCCAGATCCACAAGACAGCTCACTCTGCGTCTGTTCACTTCTACTGCTCTTTACAGACTGAACACTACTTCCTCTCTCAGATCAGACTTAAGGGATGTTCCCTGGAATCCCAGGTTCAGAGCTCCCCCTGCTGGCCGGAGGGAGAACTGCGTTGGGTGTTAAACTTGCTGGCCAATGGACCTCCCAATTACCTCCAGGCTCAGCATTAACCCTTTGGGAGGGCAATGCTGTTGTGGCGACCAGGTCCTGGGGCGCCACACTCCCCCTTGGTTAAATTCAGTACTCCCGGACTGTAGAAACAAAACAAAACAGGTTACAACATTTCATCCCATTGTGGGAGGCGCATTAATTAAACGTTACAACTTAAACACTACTATAGAGTCCAGTGTAGCTCCCTTCCGGGTGTCCATTACACTGCTCCATGGGGGACCCGCCGCGATCAAACCCCCAACGTAGGCTCTGGGCGTGCGTCAGAGCATTGATGACCCCACTCTATGCACGCCGGACGGGTTTTTCTTCAGGGGTGGTCCAAGTTTTGGGGAATTTTCCAAGGATGGTTTGGATCATCTCTTCCTCTTTTTCTTGACTTTGGGGACTTTCTTGTACTTCATCTACTTCTTTTTGGGTTCTGCACCGTTCAGGGCACGTTTTCAGGCGGTCCCGAGAAACTGCTTGATAGGTCCTGCCTTCATCCTTGCTTATGAGGCATACCTTACTATTGTCAAAGTTGGAGGGGATAATGGTGTAGGGCTCGTTCTCCCACTGATCATCCAATTTATGCGTCCTCCGCTTCTTCTTGAGGACTTGTTCTCCAGGTGCTAAGGGAGTTGCTGGCGCTGTTTGATTGTAATGCTGCTCTTGTCTCGTTCTTGCTTGAGACAGGCTCCTCTCTACGCATTCTTGGACCTTACGGTACCGCTGCTGCCGCTCTGTATCCCAATCCTCTATTTCCTGAACCGCCTCAGGTGACACAGTCCCCATCTCAAAGTCTACAGGTAACTTGCCAGGTCTGGCTCGCATCAGGTAAGCAGGGCTGCAGTTGGTCGAATTTACCGGGATATGGTTGTACAAGTCTACCAGATCTGGTAACTTTTCTGGCCATTGGTTTCTTTCTTCCAAAGGTAGAGTCTTGAGCATATCAATAACCACATGGTTCATCTTCTCGCACAATCCATTGGTTTGGGGGTGGTACGGTGTGGTTCTGATTTTCTTACAACCGTACATGTTACAGAACTCTTGGAACACTTCTGCCTCGAATGCAGGACCTTGATCAGTCAGTACCCTTTCAGGGTAACCGTGAGGTCGACAAAAGTAGGCCTGAAATGCTCTCGCTGCTGTTCTGGCTGTCTGGTCCTTCACGGGCACTACTACCAGGAAACGAGAGTAATGGTCCACAATGGTGAGGGCGTACACATAGCCTGACCGGCTTGGTGTTAACTTCACGTGGTCCAGGGCCACCAACTCCAGGAGCTGCTTCGTGACAATTGGCTGTAGGGGAGACCTCTGGCTGGCATCATCTTTCCGCCTCAGGTTACACGGACCACAGTCTCGGCACCACTTCTCGACTGTCTTTCTCATGTGCACCCAGTAGAACCGATCACGGAGTAGGGTCTCCAACGTCTTACACCCGATGTGTCCTGCGTTATCATGATAAGCTGCTAGGACCATTGGAGCATCCCTCTGCGGGACCACTATCTGCCAGACAAGTTCATTCGTTCGCCAGTTGACATATCTCTTGCAGAGCTTGCCTTGGTAGGTGAACAGTCGTCCCCTCTCCTTCCACAACTGCTGGGCTTCTTCTGGAGCATCTGGGCCAAGATGAGTCTCAGCTTGTGCTAGCTTTTCTTTGACCAATCGCACGGCCGGGTCACCGTTCTGTGTCTCTTCCCAATTATGGTGGAGTAATGGGTTGACCGAGACCTCGTGCTGGCTCGAGCGCTTCACTCCTACAGCATGCTCACACTGGGAAACACCTTGGTGATGGAAAGCCGGTAACTCTATCTCTTCGAGTTCATCCAGGTCTTCTCCAGACTCGGGTAAGTGAGGCATTCTGGACAGCGCATCAGCATTGTTATTCTTCTTGCCAGCCCGATACTTGATGGTAAAGTCAAAGTTAGACAGCCGGGCCATCCATCGCTGTTCCAACGCACCTAACTTGGCTGTTGCCAGGTGTGTCAACGGATTGTTGTCCGTGAAGATGGTGAACTTGGCCGACGCCAGATAGTGCTTGAAGCGTTCAGTCACTGCCCAAACAATAGCGAGGAACTCCAGCTTGAAGGAACTGTAGTTTTCTGGATTCCTTTCTGTGGGCCGAAGCTTCCTACTGGCGTACGCTATCACCCTCTCTCTGCCTCCCTGCACCTGGGACAGAACTGCCCCCAGTCCCACGTTGCTGGCATCTGTATACAGTACAAACGGCTGGCTGTAGTCAGGGTAGGCCAGAATTTCTTCTCCCGTGAGAGCCCCTTTCAGCCGGACAAAGGATGTTTCTAGTTGGCTGCTCCATTCAAATGGAGGGCTCTGCTTCTTAGCCTGCTTTGGCTGGCCCACCAGGAGATCTTGAAGGGGCGCTGCTATCTTGGTGAAACCATCAATGAACCTTCGGTAGTAGCCCACCAGCCCAAGGAACTGCCGCACCTCCTTCACCGTGGTGGGTCTTGGCCAGTCCTTGATTACGGTGACTTTCTCCGGATCAGGTGCCACACCTTCTGCGCTGACCACATGACCCAGGTACTGTACCTTTGGCTTCAAGAGGTGACATTTGGACGGCTTTATCTTCAGGCCATATTTCGACAAGGACTCAAACACTTCTGCTAAGTGCCTCAGGTGGTCTTCATAAGTCTTGGAGTAGACTATGACGTCATCCAGGTACAACAGCATGGTTTCAAAGTTGTGGTGGCCCAAGCAGCACTCCATCAACCTTTGGAATGTCACTGGGGCGTTGCAGAGCCCGAATGGCATACAGTTGAACTCACAGAGGCCCATTGGTGTCGTGAATGCAGTCTTCTCCCTGTTCGCCTCTGCCACGGGAACCTGCCAATATCCACTGGTGAGATCCAAGGTGGAGAAATAGTTAACTGACTTTAAGGCTGTTAGTGACTCTTCTATTCTGGGTAGTGGATAAGCATCTTTATGTGTAATGCGGTTAATTTGCCTGAAATCTACGCACATTCTCATTGTACCATCTTTTTTCTTTACGAGCACTAGTGGAGCTGCCCAGGGGCTACAACTATCTCTGATAACCCCAGCCTCCTTCATTTCCCGTAATATTTCTTTGGCACGCTGATACTGTGCGGGGGGTACAGGGCAGTATCTCTCTTTAATGGGATGATGATCACCCGTGGGGATTTGATGTTTAACCCCTTTCACCTGCCCAAAATCTAGGGGGTGTTTGCTGAAGACCCGCTCGTACTCCTGTACCACCCGGTAAACCCCATGCTTTTGGTGTGAGGGGGTGGAGTCGGTGCCCACATGTAATTTTTGGCACCAGTCTTCCAGCTGCCCCTTGGAGCCATTGTCTTCCGCCTGGTCGGACGGGATCAAGGGTTCCACTGCTTTCATGGTATTGTTGCTGACAGTGTACAGTTTTGCTACAGTGGCGTACCGGGGCAATTTGGCTTCCTCCTCCCCACAATTCAGGACACGGACGGGCACTCTCCCCTTGCGGACGTCTGCTACCCCCCTGGCTATCAGGACTCCAGGTCTACTGTCTGAATACACCGGTTCTACCAAGGAATGGTAGTCCTGACCCTTGAGGCCTATTGCTGCCCGACACCATATCAACATTTCACTTCTTGGGGGTATTGCAATGGGGAGGGGGTCACTTACCCTCACACTGCCAATTTCTCCTCCGGCCAGCTCTACCTGCTGCCTCCTCATCAGGGCTCGGATCTCCCTCTGTAGGGCACGCTGTTGCCCGGAGCTGGCAGTTTCAGACGCCTGTTGCAACAAAATTATCACTTCGGCAATACAATTTTCTATCACATTTGTACCAATGGTTAGCAGTGGGTTAGATTCTTTGCGATCAATATCTACAATTATCATCCCCTGACATGGCAATTCTACCCGCCCCACTTTAATGGTTACTTCCTTGTACCCAATTTGAGGTAAGGGCTGACCATTACTGGCCACAATTGTTAAATCATCATCTGGGCATGGTCAATGTCTGAATCAGCCCAATATCTTTTGTACAGTTTATAGGGGATGGTTGTTACCTGGGACCCCGTATCCAGGAGGGCATTGAAAGGGATCCCATCCAGCACAATAGGAAGGACCGGTCGTCCTCCCACATACTTGCTGCGGCTGGGGGTTGAGCCGGGCTTCCTTACACCTGGGGGTCGGCTCCTGGCCCCAGGCTCGGCCCATTTAAAGGACAGTGTCGTGCAATGTGGCCCGCCTGGCTGCAGCGGCGGCAGATCGGTTGTCCCGTTGAATCATACCGGTCCGTGTCTCTGCCTCGGGTCGGCGGAATCCTCCTCTGTCGCATCCATGGGACGTCATCTGGGCTGGAGGCCAACTCGATTCTTGCAGGTGATGGGGTCACTTGTAGAGACTGCACGGTCTTGGCAAGCGCAGCTACAGTCTTGGTCAGCTCCTGGACCTGCTGTCTGAGCTCTGCAGTGGGATCCTTTTCCAGGGACTGCGCCTCAGCCCCTGCAGCAGCTCGTGTTGCAGGCACCACCCCAGGGTTCGTGATAGCAAGAGGCCGGAGGGGTACTGGGTCATTCGGTGTAGATTCTCTCAGTACCCGGATGGCCTGGTCCTTAAACTTTGCAAAGTCCAGAGCAGGGTTCTGCAGGACCATGATACACAGCTGGGTCCTGTGGGCATCTGACAGGAGCCCCTCTATGAACTGCTCAGTTAGGAGTTTGTATTCTTCACGTACACTCTCTGGGTCCACCTGTTTAACTGCTTTCAGGGCCTCCTGCAAGTTTAAGGCATAGTCCCTTATGCTGTCTGTGGCCCGTTGTTTGCACCCAAAGAATCTCATCTTTATTTCTGCTGCGGTGCGGGTGTCAAAAGTACTCTTCAGCTTGGCCAGTATCTGGGTTGCCGTCCCTTTATCTGTATCAGGCCAGGACTTCACTTCACGCTGGGCCGCGCCGGCTAGCTGCCCCATTAATGTGCCCACCTTCTGGCTCTCAGTCAGCGGATACACCCAGAACAAGCTGTGCAGACTTTCTCTGAAGTCGCTCAAGGTATAGGACTCCCCGGAGTACTGCGGCAGCCATTCCGCTCCCGGGATGTACGGCATTGTGATCGGCATTACCGGCGCTACAGCGGGGGCTGGGGCGACGGCGACTGAGATTGCTTCGGCTGGTGCCGCGGCGTCTCGGGCTGTGGCAGCCACCTGCCCTTCCTCCGAGTCGGACATCTTCCTCCCCCTTAGTGAACCTTACCAGGCTCCGTTCACTTTTCAAATTCCCTTCTGGGTCGCGCGGGGTTAACAGCGCTCTGCTCTGATGGCGCGCTCCCTTCGCGCTCTTTGTCAGGCATGCCCCCCTTCTTCCTGCGCTCAGTGGGGCTAATGGCGGCGGCAGTTTTCAAACAGTAACACAGTCTTTTAGGCACAGTTTCTGTAGGCGCACAGTACCCGGTGGGACCGGGCACGAAATCCTGTTCGTGACGCCAAAGTTGACTCGCCCACCCCAGGGCTATGGGACACCCGGTGCCGGGCCGGACTAGTCCAGTGGTGGTCAGTGGTGGCTGGGCCCGGCTCCGTGGCCCTGGTGGGTGTCAGTAAAATACAGTTAGGTCCAGAAATATTTGGACAGCGACACAATTTTCGCGAGTTGGGCTCTGCATGCCACCACATTGGATTTGAAATGAAACCTCTACAACAGAATTCAAGTGCAGATTGTAACGTTTAATTTGAAGGTTTGAACAAAAATATCTGATAGAAATTGTAGGAATTGTACACATTTCTTTACAAACACTCCACATTTTAGGAGGTCAAAAGTAATTGGACAAATAAACCAAACCCAAACAAAATATTTTTATTTTCAATATTTTGTTGCGAATCCTTTGGAGGCAATCACTGCCTTAAGTCTGGAACCCATGGACATCACCAAACGCTGGGTTTCCTCCTTCTTAATGCTTTGCCAGGCCTTTACAGCCGCAGCCTTCAGGTCTTGCTTGTTTGTGGGTCTTTCCGTCTTAAGTCTGGATTTGAGCAAGTGAAATGCATGCTCAATTGGGTTAAGATCTGGTGATTGACTTGGCCATTGCAGAATGTTCCACTTTTTTGCACTCATGAACTCCTGGGTAGCTTTGGCTGTATGCTTGGAGTCATTGTCCATCTGTACTATGAAGCGCCGTCCTATCAACTTTGCGGCATTTGGCTGAATCTGGGCTGAAAGTATATCCCTGTACACTTCAGAATTCATCCGGCTACTCTTGTCTGCTGTTATGTCATCAATAAACACAAGTGACCCAGTGCCATTGAAAGCCATGCATGCCCATGCCATCACGTTGCCTCCACCATGTTTTACAGAGGATGTGGGGTGCCTTGGATCATGTGCCGTTCCCTTTCTTCTCCAAACTTTTTTCTTCCCATCATTCTGGTACAGGTTGATCTTTGTCTCATCTGTCCATAGAATACTTTTCCAGAACTGAGCTGGCTTCATGAGGTGTTTTTCAGCAAATTTAACTCTGGCCTGTCTATTTTTGGAATTGATGAATGGTTTGCATCTAGATGTGAACCCTTTGTATTTACTTTCATGGAGTCTTATCTTTACTGGTGACTTAGAGACAGATACACCTACTTCACTGAGAGTGTTCTGGACTTCAGTTGATGTTGTGAACGGGTTCTTCTTCACCAAAGAAAGTATGCGGCGATCATCGACCACTGTTGTCATCCGTGGACGCCCAGGCCTTTTTGAGTTCCCAAGCTCACCAGTCAATTCCTTTTTTCTCAGAATGTACCCGACTGTTGATTTTGCTACTCCAAGCATGTCTGCTATCTCTCTGATGGATTTTTTCTTTTTTTTCAGCCTCAGGATGTTCTGCTTCACCTCAATTGAGAGTTCCTTAGACCGCATGTTGTCTTGTCACAGCAACAGCTTCCAAATGCAAAACCACACACCTGTAATCAACCCCAGACCTTTTAACTACTTTATTGATTACAGGTTAACGAGGGAGACACCTTCAGAGTTAATTGCAGACCTTAGAGTCCCTTGTCCAATTACTTTTGGTCCCTTGAAAAAGAGGAGGCTATGCATTACAGAGCTATGATTCCTAAACCCTTTCTCCGATTTGGATGTGAAAACTCTCATATTGCAGCTGGGAGTGTGCACTTTCAGCCCATATTATATATATATAATTGTATTTCTGAACATGTTTTTGTAAACAGCTAAAATAACAAAACTTGTGTCACTGTCCAAATATTTCTGGCCCTGACTGTATGTGGCTTGATGAATAATGATTGTGTTCGTGACGCCACCTGTGGTCTGCGGCTATTAAGCCGCCGCTGCTGTGTGAGGCCTCCGGGGTGATGTTATGGCAGCAATGGTGGTACTGCTCCCCACAGGTGGAGCGGAGCCCCGGGGACACTGTTAGTGCTCGTGGAAGTCTATGAGGTTGTGTGGGTAACACGGTGCAGGGCCGACAGGCGATGAAAGAACCAGGCATAAACAACAGTCTCTTTACCTTTTCCTCTTTACTTTGGAAACAGTCCAGTCCTGGGAGACCGTTACAGGTGGTGATGGGGATCCGGTCGGCCTGGAAGTACTTGGGGTGATCTCTCTGGCCAGCTGAGTATGAGGCCTACTCCTGTACTTTGCTTTGTTACGATAGGACCCTGCTTCTCTGAATCCAGCAATGGCCCTCTGTGCTGCTGGGACTGATGGTACGTCCCTTTCCCTCTGTAGCAGGCTGCGCAGGCTCTCTCTCTGGTGCTTCTCTGCTGGAATCCACACCGGGCCTTGATGCTGCAGCTGTACTTTTGGGATGTTTTTGGGCCAGGTGCTTGCAGCTCTCCTGCCCTTCGGATTCGGCTACCAGGGAGTATGTTTAAGCCCTGGTGGCCACAGACTCCGATGTCCGAGTCTCTCCGCTGCCTCACAGCTACTCCTGCTTCTCTCGGCCAAGCTACTCTAGCTCTAGGCCCAAGATTCACAGGACAGCTCACTCTGCGTCTGTTCACTTCTACTGCTCTCTACAGACTGAACACTACTTCCTCTCTCAGATCAGACTTAAGGGATGTTCCCTGGAAACCCAGGTTCAGAGCTCCCCCTGCTGGCCGGAGGGAGAACTGCGTTGGGTGTTAAACTTGCTGGCCAATGGACCTCCCAATTACCTCCAGGCTCAGCATTAACCCTTTGGGAGGGCAATGCTGTTGTGGCGACCAGGTCCCGGGGCGCCACACTGGCATGGCATGCCCTTCTAAAATCATGTAAAACACCGCAAGGTGACTCCAAGCGCAGTCTCCCTTTTTTCCAAAAATTGGGCCACACAGACACTCACCCCTTCAGTGGCAGCACTTGTGCCCCAGTTGTACACTTCACAGCTAGATTTGAATCAAGCACATTCCAAATCCACAAGCATTTACTCTCCCCAGGATGACACCGGGGTAGTAAATTCCTTGCAGATCCATGACTTGTTCATTTTGATGAACGTCAGTCTGTCCACATTGTCACTGGACAGACGCGTGCGCTTATCTGTCAGCACACACCCAGCAGCACTGAAGACACGTTCAGAGACAATGCTGGCAGCTGGACACGACAAAATCTCCAAGGCGTAAGTGGAGAGCTCTGGCCATTTTTCAAGATTTGAAGCCCAAAATGAGCAAGGCTCCATTTGCAAAGTCATGGCATCGATGTTCATTTGGAGATACTCCTGTATCATCCTCTCCAGCCGTTGACTATGTGTTAGACTTGTTGTCTCTGGTGGCCTTGCAAAGGAGGGTCAAAAAAAAATTATGAAAAGATTCAATAAAATTGCTGTTACCAGTACCAGATACGGTGCTACTGGTATGGGTAGACTGTTGAAGATGACGAGACCGTCCCATGTTTGTCAAGTTACAACTGGGAGATTCACTCCCTGCACCTGCACGGTTGTTTGGTGGAAAAGCGGATCTAAGATCGAGTAACAGCTTCTGCTGATACTCCTGCATACGTGCGTCCCTTTCTATGGCTGGAATTATGTCACAAAATTTGGACTTGTACCGGGGATCTAATAGTGTGGCAAGCCAGTAGTCATCATCACTTCTAATTTTGACAATACGAGGGTCATGTTGGAGGTAGTGCAACAAGAAGGCACTCATGTGTCTTGCGCAGCCATGCGGACCAAGTCCACGCTGTGTTTGTGGTATAGAGGTGCTAACCGTTCTGTCTTCCTCTGACATCTCCCCCCAACCTCTTTCAACAGAAATTTGACCAAGGTCTCCCTCATCCGCTGAGTCTTCCATGTCCATGGACAGTTTGTCCTCCATTTCTTCATGTTCTCCTGCATCTTCCTCAACATTTCGCCTGCTACCATGCGCCCTTGTTGATCCCTGTTCCCCATGGTCCCATGCCTGCCGCGTTGGTGATGATGAACGTCTGGACCTTGGTGATGTTGTTGTGTCTTGCGCATATGAATCCTCCTGTAGTTCCTCCCCTTACTGTTGTCCCACCCCCTGTCTCTGAATAGTGTTTAGCGTGTGCTCCAGCATGTAAATGACTGGAATTGTCATGCTGATAATGGCATTGTCAGCGCTAAACATATTCGTCGCCATGTCGAAACTGTGCAGAAGGGTGCATAGGTCCTTGATCTGAGACCACTCCATCAGGGTGATCTGCCCCACCTCTGCATCTCGTTGGCCCAGGCTATACGTCATGACGTATTGCACCAGGGCTCGGCGGTGCTGCCACAGTCACTGTAACATGTGGAGAGTCGAGTTGCATCGTGTCGCCACATCACATTTCAGGCGATGAACCGGCAGGCCGAAAGACTTCTGGAGCAATGC
The DNA here is from genome assembly GCF_048569485.1 of Anomaloglossus baeobatrachus. Lineage (NCBI taxonomy): Eukaryota > Metazoa > Chordata > Amphibia > Anura > Aromobatidae > Anomaloglossus > Anomaloglossus baeobatrachus. Next base: position 9,631,770 of record NC_134353.1, read on the forward strand.
AAGTCGCTCAGCAGTGGTGGTTGAACGGCGGAAGTAAGCAGACAGTTTTCGTGCCCTGTTCAGAAGGCCATCTAGGCCGGGATAGTGTGTTAAAAATTGCTGGACAACAAGGTTCAACACGTGAGCCATACAAGGCACGTGTGTCACCTTGCCCAGGCGAAGGGCCGCACCCAGATTTGCAGCATTGTCGCACATGGCCTTACCAGGCTGCAGGTTGAATGGAGACAACCATTTATTAAACTCAGTCTCCAGAGCTGCCCACAACTCAGCCGCTGTGTGACTCTTATTTCCAAGACATTTCAAGCTAAAGACCGCCTGATGCCGTTGCGCTCTGCTGCCAGCATAGTAATGAGGGGTGCGTGATTCCTTCTGCGCAGTGAGAACGCTGGTGGCCTGACCAGGCAAGCTTGGGGCGGAGGTGGAAGACCCAGATGAGGTGGAGGAGGCAGAAGCAGTGGCGGAACTAAGACAGACAGAGGATTGACACACAAGTCGTGGGGACGGCAAGACTTGTGCAGCAGACCCTTCACTATCTATCACCATTGTTACCCAGTGCCCAGTCAGCGACATGTAACGTCCCTGTCCATGCTTACTGGTCCAAGTATCGGTGGTGAAATGCACCCGTTCACACACAGAGTTTCTCGAGGAAGCGGTGATGTTGTGTGTGACATGCTGTTGTAGCGCGGGCACACCTTTCTTAGAGAAGTAGTGGCGACTGGGCATCTGGTACTGGGGCACAGCGACAGACATAAAGTCTCTAAAATCCTGTGTGTCCACCAGGCAGAAGGGCAGCATTTCGGTAGCCAAGAGCTTACAGAGGGATAAAGTCAACCTCTTAGCTTTGTCATGGGTCGCAGGAAATGGCTTTTTATTTGTCCACATCTGAGTGACAGAGATCTGGCTGCTGTGTGTAGATGGTGTTGAGTAGGGTGTCCCTGGAAAAATGCAGGTTTGTGAGGAAAGTGCAGGTGTAGACATTATGTTGCCTTCATCCAACGTTGGTGCTATCGATGTCTGAGAGAGCTGTACACACGCACTTGTTTCCCCTTCCAAACCAACTGATGACCTACCAAGCAAACTGCCTGTTGCGGTTACAGTGGTGGAAGTTGTGTGTGGAAAACCAGGTGTGACAGCTGTCCCCACAGTCCTAGAAGATGAAGAGCGCGCGGATGCACTGGAAGGGGCAGGCGGTGGATGGTTCGCTCCGCTAGGCCACATTGCAGCACGGTGAGCTTCTCACTGGGACATATGATATTTATTCATGTGACGATTCATGGAAGAAGTTGTCAAACTGCTGAGGTTTTGCCCTCAACTAACAGAATCACGACAAATTTTACAGATCACATAATTTGGGCGATCTTTTGCTATGTCAAAAAAGGACCAGGCTAGGCAAGGCTTAGAGGGCATGCGACCTGCTGATCCACCCTGACTAGTGCTCAGAGGCAGAGTGGTGGCTGAGGATGCAGTTGTAGACGTGCTTCCAGTGCTCCGACTCTGTCCAGGAAGGCGCAAGGTAACTTCGTCATCGGTTGTGACTCGCCCACCCCAGGGCTATGGGACACCCGGTGCCGGGCCGGACTAGTCCGGTGGTAGTCAGTGGTGGCTGGGCCCGGCTCCGTGGCCCTGGTGGGTGTCAGTAAAATATGTGGCTTGCTTGCTAATGGTTGTGTTCGTGACGCCACCTGTGGTATGCGGCTAATAAGCCGCCGCTGCTGTGTGAGGCCTCCGGGATGGTGTTATGGCAGCAATGGTGGTACTGCTCCCCACAGGTGGAGCAATGCCCGGGGCACAGTTGGTGCTTGTAAGTGTCTATGCAGATGAAATGACAGAGGCAACTCCAAGGGTGCAGTTCAAGTTCTTTACTCACAGTTCTTGTCACAGCTGTAGCAGGACCCTCGGACTGCTGGGACCACTGTCAGGGACCTCCGCCTTCTGGGTGATTCAGAGCGCGAAATCCGGTACCCTCCTTTTAGTGTCTCCTCTGCTGTCTTCACTAGCCTTGCCTTAGTTAAGATGGACCTGGCTTGGCCTCCATTACAGCCTCCAGGCTGGGGGGTCACCTGTCGGCTGATTACCCCTTTTCTGAAGGTCTGCTCTGGGTTCTGGCCCTGGGAGCTTACAACGTCCCTGGGCCTCGGTTTTTACTGTTTGGAGATTGTCTTTTCACTCCTCCAGTCTCTAGGGACCGTCCCCTGTCGCAGCTTAATCACTCCACCGATGTCACTGTGGAACAGGCCACCGCAGCCTGCAGCTACTCGTAGCGCCTCTGGGCCCTCGGCTTCGGTACCCAACAAGGACTGCTCGTGGTACCTACAGGACTACCCGCGGCCCTGCGACTCCTTCTGTCTCTGCGTGGTGTCACCTGGACCTCTGGGTCCTAGGATCTTCACCAGGAAGCGTCTCCTTCAGTTCCTCTGCTCCTGTCTGACTTGGAGCCTTTCTTTCCTTCTTTCTTTCTTTCCTCCTTGCCTGCCTCCAGCAGGCCTCCTCCTCCCTCCTTGCTCTCGTTCTTCTTCCCCAACTACATGCTGGCTCCTCACTCTCTCACTCCCTGAGGTAAACTGAAACTAACTTGACCTTCCTTTCTCTATCTGCTCTCTGGTGGCTCCTCCCACCTCCCCAGTTGCTAAGCTACCACCCTATGGGAGCAGGGATGGGTCTTACAGCCCCTCTCAGCATGCAGAATGGGAGGGTTGCCTGCCACTTTCCCTGGTCCTGTGTGTCCCTAGCAATGGGTGTAGTGTGAATTTACCAGGGGACCGGAGTTCACTCTCTTCCTCTCCCAGAATGGGGCATCACACCGCAGATGGGGTGCAATGACCTGTGGCGACGGAAGCCTCAGGGGCGCCACAGTTGCATCCTCCTCCACCGCCTCTGTTGACCTCCTCGAGGTCCTGACTGTGGGTTGATAGTAGGTGGGATCTAGAACTTCCTCATCAATTGTTGTTTACACTCCCCTCACCCTCAGACCGAGCCTCTTCTTGCCCTGACAGAATATTTAAGTTATCATCCCAATCTGGTATCTGCATCTCATCGTCATCAGTATGTTCCTCATTGTCTATAACAACAGGTGTTACAGTTTGTGAAAAAGGGTCAACATTTGCTAGTTTGCAAAGTTTGCTAGTATAATAGCTTAGTAACAATGAGTTTGAGTGTGCAATACAGAGGTGCTGCACATAGATTTGCACCAGTGGGACACTAATGGAAGTCCAACAGCCACTTTTAGGATGCCACTAAGTTTACTCAGTGTTTGCTAGTATAATGGCTTAGTAACAATGAGCTTGAGTGTGCGAAGGGCAGGAGGGTACAGTGGCAGGGTTGTGGGTCTGGGTAGAGGAAAGGAAGCCTGCCTTTCTATCCATCCTAATGGGGAAATGCAGCGAGGAAATCCCTGATCTTAGCTACACAGACGCTGTCATCTTGTGTAGTTGGTAAAATCTGTTTTCATGGACCTGTCACCTATGGCTCTGACCCTTCCGGTATTAGCCCTTACAAGGACTGATAGAAAGTGCTATCCCTATGCTGTACGGAAGACAAGGAAAAAAAAAAAAAATGGCGATCGCCATTATCCATACAGCAGTGATCTGAATGCGCTGTTCCCGCACACTATACACTGAAATTTCGTAATAGTGTGAGTCACAGAGTGACTTACACTATTACAGCGGAAAGCCAGCTAGTAATTAGCTTGTCTTTTTGCTGCTAGAACCGTTCTCGAATGTATCTAGAACTATCGAGCTTTAGCAAAAAGCTCGAGTTCTAGTTCGATCTAGAACAGCCCCCAAAATCACTCGAGCCGCGAACTGGAGAACCTCGAACCGCGCTCAACTCTAGTCATTACAATGACATTTATATATATATATAACAGGCTGAAAAGAGCATATACATTTCCACAGTCTTTCATGATATGGGACTGCATATCAATAACAAAATCCAAAACACAGAAATCCAATAAACATAAATCCATACATTTAAAATACAACATGCACACACCAGCGCTCGTCAGACCGGAGACGCTATAGCAAGGGAGCGGTACTTTAAGAACGCTGCTGTGGCTCGGTTGCAGGCGGGATAGTTAGCATTCAGACCGCTAACTTCACGGACAGCAACGCTGCTGTGACTCAGTTCAAGTACAACACATACGACTTGATGTCATGACGTTTCTTTCGGCGTCTTTTAAGTCAGGTGGGCGGCGTTCATGTGATGTTGTGCTCAGAGGGGGGAACATGGCGGCCAGGAGACGATGTTCACCTTGGGGGCCTGCTGAGGTCCATTATTTGATAAAAATCATGGACAGGAAAGATTATTTCTGTAATGGACCTCATGACCATTCCATGCTTCACAAACAGGCAGTGCTGGAGAGGATAAGCCAAGACCTGGCCTGAAGATTTGGGGAGGAGTGTTCCACTACTCAGATTCGTAAGAAGCTGGCGGACCTGCGCTACAGGTCCAGTGAGCTCGTCGCCAGCATCCAAGCACAGATCCAGAGGCATCGTGGTGAGTGCTGTTTATCGGCTCTGGCAAGGTTCTGTTTTGTTAAACCCTGAACGACCCATGGCTTACTGGGTATGTCATGGATCGTGTGTGGTTAATCGCTACCTCCTGCCGTGAGCAGGACGTGGCGATCCGTACAGATATAAGCTAATTTCAACAATTGACGTGTAGTCGCGGGTGGAATTGGGTTCCACCCACGACTATTAACCCCTTATATTTAATTCTGACAAAATCTGGCAGCAAGAGCTATATGCGCATCGCCATTAGGATAACTTCCCCCGCCCCCATTGGAGGTCACGTCACCCCAAGTAAACAATACATGTTTGGTGTCTCCGAACTCGCACCGACCTGGGGCCTCACACTGATACATCGGTTTTACCATATAGTGAACATGGTCAATATAATATCCCAAAAAACTATTGTAGGATCACACTTTTTTTGCAGCTTTTTGACACGAGGTATTTTTTTTTCTGTTTTCCAGAACACTATATGGTTAAACTTATGGTTTAATTTAAAAGTACAACTAGTCCCACAGAAAACATATGGGAAGATTGACTGAAAAATCAGAAAGTTATGTCTCTTAAAAAAATGAGAGGGAAAAACATACTGAAAAAACAAAAAAAAAAAGGAAATTGTAGAACGCCCGAGTGCTGAACGTGTTAACGAGGACCTGTCACCCCCCACCCATGTATTAGAATCTAAAGCCCGTTACACACGCTTCAATATATCTCACAATCCGTCGTTGGGGTCAGGTTGTAAGTGACGCACATCCGGCATCGTTTGTGAGGTATCTGCGTGTGACAGCTACGTGCCATCAGGATTGAACGCAAAACCGTTGATCGCAAACACATCGTATCATTCTCTAGAATTGAGCGTTTTGTTGCACGAACCTAGTCAATTGTAACGTGTGACATCCCTCATACGATTTTGTTGTCTGATGCTATGTGCGCAGGTGTGCGCTCTGCACCGCAGCTTAAAAAAGGTCCGCTTCAGAGCGCAGCTGAAAAGCTGCGTTCTGAAGCGCCTCACAATGTCTGTCATTCACTAATCTCTGTCAGTCCGTCACTATCTCTGTCCCTCACTCTCTGTCCATGTCAGTCTATCCCCCTCTCTCATATACTCACCGATCCCCGGCGCTGCACGGCATTCACACTGCTCCGGCGGCTTTTACTGTTTTGAAAAAGCCGGCCGCCCATTAAACAATTTCGTATTCCCTGCTTTCCCCGCCCACCAGCGCCTATGATTGGTTACAGTGAGACACGCCCCCACTCTGAGTGACAGGTGTCACACTGCACCCAATCACAGCAGCCGGTGGGCGTGTCTATACTGTGTAGTGAAATAAATAATTAAATAATTAAAAAAAACGGCGTGCGGTCCCCCCCAATTTTAAAACCAGCCAGATAAAGCCATACGGCTGAAGGCTGGTATTCTCAGGATGGGGAGCTCCACGTTATGGGGAGCCCCCCACCCTAACAATATCAGCCAACAGCCGCCCAGAATTGCCGCATACATTATATGCGACAGTTCTGGGACTGTACCCGGCTCTTCCCGATTTACCCTGGTGCGTTGGCAAATCGGGGTAATAAGGAGTTATTGGCAGCCCATAGCTGCCAATAAGTCCTAGATTAATCATGTCAGGCGTCTATGAGACACCCTCCATGATTAATCTGTAAGTTACAGTAAATAAACACACACCCGAAAAAATCCTTTATTAGAAATAAAAACACACACATATACCCTGGTTCACCACTTTAATCAGCCCCAAAAAGCCCTCCTTGTCCGGCGTAATCCAGGATGATCCAGCGTCGCTTCCAGCGCTGCTGCATGGAGGTGACAGGAGCAGCAGCAGACACAGCCGCTCCGGTCACCTCCATGCAGCAAATGAAGACAGCCGTGCGATCAGCTGCTGTCACTGAGGTTACCCGCGGCCACCGGTGAATGCAGCGGTGGCCGCGGGTAACCTCAGTGACAGCAGCTGATCGCGCGGCTGTGTTCATTTGCTGTGTGGAGGTGACCGGAGCGGCTGTGTGTGCTGCAGCTCCGGTCACCTCCATGCAGCAGCGCTGGATGCGACGCTGGATCATCCTGGATTACGCCGGACAAGGAGGGCTTTTTGGGGCTGATTAAAGTGGTGAACCAGGGTATATGTGTGTGTTTTTATTTCTAATAAAGGATTTTTTTCTGGTGTGTGTGTTTATTTACTGTAACTTACAGATTAATCATGAAAGGTGTCTCATAGACGCCTGACATGATTAATCTAGGACTTATTGGCAGCTATGGGCTGCCAATAACTCCTTATTACCCCGATTTGCCAACGCACCAGGGTAAATCGGGAAGAGCCGGGTACAGTCCCAGAACTGTCGCATCTAATGTATGCGGCAAGTCTGGGCGGCTGTTGGCTGATATTGTTAGGGTGGGGGGCTCCCCATAACGTGGAGCTCCCCATCCTGAGAATACCAGCCTTCAGTTGTATGGCTTTATCTGGCTGGTTTTAAAAATGGGGGGAACCGCACGCCGTTTTTTTTAATTATTTAATTATTTATTTCACTACACAGTATAGACACGCCCACCGGCTGCTGTGATTGGGTGCAGTGTGACACCTGTCACTCAGAGTGGGGGCGTGTCTCACTGTAACCAATCATAGGCGCTGGTGGGCGGGGAAAGCAGAGAATAGGAGATTGTTTAATGGGCGGCCGGCTTTTTCAAAACAGTAAAAGCCGCCGGAGCAGTGTGAATGCCGTGCAGCGCCGGGGATAGGGGATTGGTGAGTATTAGAGAGGGCTGCTAACTTCAGTTACTCAGGAGATTAGCGGTCACCGGTGAGTCTTCACTGGTGACCGCTAATCAGGACGCGACACAGACACAGCCGCAGCATCACAATGAAGTCGGGTGAAGTTCACCCGAGTTCATTCTGACAGTGCGGCTCTGTCTGTGTCTGCTGTCATCTGCCATTCAGCTCTGCTACATGGCTGTCTGTGTCTGCTGTCGTCTGCCATTCAGCTCTGCTACATGGCTGTCTGTGTCTGCTGTTAGCGGCCATGTAGCAGAGCTGAATGGCAGATGACATAGTAAAAACGCATCCCACATTACACACGCTTGGCAAGTCAATAAATAAAAAAAAAAAAAAGGTGCCCAATGGCTACGTCACAGAACACATGATCTAAAGGATCGCACACAAAATTGACCAATTTAACATAGACTACTAACGCACGTGTGACAGCAAATGAACGACCAACGTGAAATCTCATAGATCCCGTATGCAACCTGGGCGTGTCACATCGCAAATGCGATTGTACAACTAATTGCAACGTGTAAAGTGGGCTTTAGTGCAGCAATGAATGCAGCATACATACTTTCCTAACGTGGACATAACCTGGGCTATGCATCCCCAACACTGCTGATTACAAATGCAAAAACAAGGCACAGAATGCATGAACAATCAGGAAAATTCATAGATTGTGTTCATTTATATAAATAGTACAGACATTAATAATACAATTGTGTAAAATATGAGGTAGTTTGGTGAGGAGACAAAAGAGGGGGGTTATTTCAGAAAGATAGGCACTAGCAATACACACACATATGGCTTCTACACAGGCCAAACATGCTCCTAATGTCACTATGATATGCACCGAGATAACAAGGATAGATGAATGGACAATGCTCCAAACGCCAGAAAATAGAAAGGCAAAGAGACGTGCACAGTGTAGATCAAATGCTAATACATGCAAAGAGAAAAGAATCGCATTTACCTCAGGAGCCTTGAAACGCCATGTGCCATGTTACCAAAGGTGTCAGAAATTAACATATAATCAAGTGTGCCTATCAGAGGGACAAGGTGGCGAAAAAGAGAATTTCCCAGGGATTGTGACACTTGAAGATTTCCATGAGCTGCAGATAGGCCTCCTTCTTCTTGTATCCATTGCTGTACTCTACAGACTTTATCTTCCACAAACATGGCAGGGAGCGACATGTCCATCACCTCCCGGATGAACTCATGTTTGGTAGAAGATATCTGAAAAAAACAAAGCAAAATATTATATTACTACATTGTAATATACTACACACTACCTTGTCAAAATACTCTAATACTGTACCCTATGTACATGAATATAACTACTATAATACTGCCCCCAAGCTGTGAGGTTGTGTGTGAGCAGTTCTCCTGATGTCTGGAGCAAGCCCAGGGCGGGGAAGCTCCCCAGGCAAGGCCCAGGCTTCCCGGCCTACACTGGGACACGGCTCCCAGGCCTCTTCCATTGGGAATACCACCCCCAGAGTCGCTGTGAGACCTGTGAATGTAGCACAAAGCTCCAGCAAAAAAGGAGAAGATAAACAATCGGTGTGTTATGTTTTGGGAGGAAAACCGACTCCAAGTGCAGCAAAGAAGCCAGCAGTGTGTAAAGAAATGCAGCAAAGTGTGCAGTGTTGTGATTCCTGCAGAGAAGCCCCGGTCAGTGCACAGCTCCAGCCGCAGCTCAGCCTCCATCATCAGCTGTGCAGCTCAGCTCTCCGGCCCGCAGACAGAGGACATCTTTGGAGAAGCAGACCCTGCAAGAGAATCTCCAGCAGCAGCATGTGGTGTCCGGCATGGCGAGCTCAGGCCGTACCAGGTCGCAGTCCAGTGCCAGCGGTAGGCAAGTCCCAGTGCCTGGGTCCAGCAAGGCCACCATGCAGACATCTGTGGTGGAGACCTGTGACAAGCCTGTATTCAAGGTCCCTGCACCTGTGGCCAAGCCTGAAGCTGTGGAGACGGGGCGTGCGCCCGAGCTGCAGCTGGCGGAGGAGATACCTGGACTGGTAAGGAAGATGTGTGAGTTGCAGACGCATAAACAAATGCTGCAAAGTGAAATAGACTGTATTTACCACCTGAAGACCAGTCACCCTGATAATAATGCCACTTATGACATGAGGCTGAATGCGCTGGGTGTGGAGCTGGCCGGGGTGGTGCAAGACATGGACTGTTGTTTGGAGGCGATGGGGCCCCTGAAGGAGACCTACGTGAATCGGGAGCGGTTTGCCGCCTATTCACAAGACTGTGCTGTGGAGACCAGGACCCCCCACATAAAGTCAGAGACTGTTCAGGACGAGACCCCCCAGCAGCAGGCACGGCCGGTGATACAGGCTGCACGCTTCTGCTTCCAGGAGGGAGCACCACAGGGACAGCTTGTAGAGTCTGAACAGGAGCATACGCCTCAGACTCTAGCAGAGGCACCACAAGTGTCAGCATGCTCCTCACAAGAGCAGGACAGTATGTCGGAGACTGATTGTGCTGATGAGGTCGGTGCACGGCCTGGGGATAGTGACCCTGTGGGGTCGGGGGCTGGAGGGGATTCACAATCTGTGATGGACATTGCACTATCTGATAATGATGCTGCTCATGATGATGTACATGACATATGTGACTTTCCCCCTTTACCATCTGATCCACAAGGTGTGACAGCCTCCCCCCTGCTGCAGATCCTCTCCCTGTCAGTCAGCCCAGTGTGACCCAGCAGGTGCCCCCCAGGAACGCCTGGAGCCGTGGCACCCCATCCTTCACCTCTAGTGCCAGGTATACCAGCCAGATGTTTAAACGTATAAATGTTGTGCGTTTTAAGTACATGGGTGCCAAGGAGGATCTGCCGCAGCGCAGATATGTGGTGCAAGAGCTGCTGTGCCGCCAGATGGGGTTTGTGGTGCATGAGATACTGGCCGCCTCTAATCTGCAGGCCAGGCAGGGCTATGAGGTCAGTTTCAAGCTCGTTGGTGATCTGGACAGATTCTGGGCCAATTACCCCAAGTTCAGGGACACCGAGGGCTGGAATAAGTTCGTGTTGGTTCCCATTTCCAGGCCAGATACTGTTACAGTAAATATTACATTCTGGAATGAGGCCGTTCCCCCACAGGACATCGAGGTGTGGCTCCGGAGACATTGTGACCTCGTCTCTGGGCTCACCAAGGTCAGAGATGAGGATGGTATCTGGACAATGGGGTGGAAGGTACAGGTGAAGCTGATGCAATATAATAATATCACTGCCCATCTACCCAACTCCTTCTTCATTGGGAGGGAGAAGGGGAGATGTTACTACCCCGGGCAGCCCAGAAAATGCTTCAAATGTGGTGGAAAGGGTCATCTGGCCAATGCCTGTACTGTGGTGAAGTGCAGCCTGTGTGGGGAAATTGGCCATGTTGCTGCAGACTGTCGGGACGTCCGGTGCAACCTCTGTGGTAAGATGGGCCATCCTCACAGGGACTGTCCAGACGCCTGGCACAATATCTGCAGAGAGTTACCGGATGAGGATGTGATGGCAGGGGCTGAGGCTCAGGAGGTAGTTGAGCTGGTGGCAGAGGCTCAGGAGGAGGAGGATGTAATGACCAACTCAGATGCCCACCAGGAGTCCACAAATGTGACACCGGAGCAGCAGGGTACAAAGAGGAACATGGAGGTTGTCCCTCAGGTCCAGCAGCCTCAGGTAGGCCCCTCTTCAGCATCACTCTTTGTGTCTGAGGACTGGAGTGTTAAGCACAATAAGAGGAAGAAAAAAAATGTGTCCTCTCGTAAACCTGAGGCAGAATATGACTCTGGTCAGGGTGCTAGCAAGAAGGTCCAGGGTTCTGCTGAAGTAATGGTCGTGTCCGACATGTATGGGGTGTTATCAGAGTCTAATGATGAGGACTATGACAATGAGTTGAGGAAAATTGATGCTGAATGTGACAGGGACGTAGAGGACCATCCCCCGCCGAAAAGGAAGCCCATTTCTGTAGACCCTCAGGTAGAGACTGACATGGACACCAGTGGTGGACAGAACGTCTTTGATTCATGATGATGGCTGTTACTCTGCTCCTTTTATGCTGTGTTGTGATGGCCGGGTTCTCATTAACAGTAACCTCGAGTAATGTGAATAGCATTAAGGTGAGTTGGACGAGACATACGGTATATGAACATCTCCGATACCTGGGCACTGATGTCATCTTCCTGCAGGAGACGCGACTGACATCTCTGGGGCTTATGAGGGAGGCTGAGAGGGAATGGCGGTCCGGTCCATCATTCTGGTCACTGGCTGTGGAGCCTTATGCCGGGGTCGCTGTCCTGTTTAGCACCAATGACGTGACAGTACATAGGATGACGGAGGTGGTCATGTGGAGGTGTCTGGTTCTGGAAGTCACTATCCATGGTAGGCGACTCCGGCTTATTAACATCTATGGGCCACAGACGGTGACTGACAGGATCCAGCTTTATAATGACGTCAAGCCTTACCTCTTCACTTCTCTTCCAGTGGTGATGGCAGGGGACTTTAATGCGATACTGACATCAGGTGACAGTTCCTCAGGCAGGACAGTGACCAGGGATGGTAAGGTCCTACGGAACATCATAACACAGGCAGGACTGACTGATGCTTTCACAAAGGGAGGTCGGCAGCCTAAGTTCACATATTCTTATTCCAACAGAAGCAGTAGGATAGATTTTGTGTTTGTGAGTCCTACTGAGGCTGTCGGCGCCCTGAGTGAGAAGGTCGTCCCTTACTCTGATCACCTCGCTTTGTGCTTGTGCCTAGGAGTCTCTATCCATCCGGACGTTGGTAGAGGGTTGTGGAGGCTTAATTCCGGTCTCCTGGATGATGTTTATGTCCAGAGTCGTGTTCACTCCCTTATGGAGCTTCATCTTGACAGGGCTGACTTCTATGACAACATGACCGACTGGTGGGAGGACGTCAAGGTGGATATCAGTCTCTGCAAGAGGGATCTGTCAGTTAATAAAGGGAGGAATAAGTACAGCCAGTATCTAAGACTGCGTAAAGAATTGGAGTCATTGTATTCGCATACCTCCCAACCGTCCCGGATACAGCGGGACAGTCCCTCTTCTGAGCCTTTGATCCCGGGTCCCGCCCGTGAGGCTGTTTGTCACGGCTCCACCCACCCACTGTAGCCCCGCCTCGCTGTTTCTCCCTTCTACTATTCATTACAGAGCCGAGCGCGCACCTACTCCTGTGACTGCTGCTGAGGTATGAATCACCCCCTGCAGCAGAGCGACCCCCCTGCAGCAGAGCGACCCCCCCCTGCAGCAGAGCCCCCCCCCTGCACCAGAGCCGACCCCCCCCAGTCCCGGAGCCTGCGTTTGTCTGCAGCTGTTCTCTGATTCCCCGTGTGCGGCTTCTCACTGCTGCAGACACGCGGGGAGTCAGGAAGCTGAGGAGACCGTGCAATCAGCACTTCTCTCTCCTGCAGATAGCACTGGCCAGTAATAACCTATGCAGAGTGACATCTGCAAGCTTCTATTACCGATCAGTGGTCTCCTGCCTGTGGAGCAGAGCTGCTGGGTCCTAGCTTCCCAACAGCTTCAGCTCTGCTTTATCCTGGCTCCTCTACCAGTTAAAGGGAACATGTCAGCAGAAATTTCACAATAAAAATAAAAGATTCCCCTCTGCAGCTCCTGGGCTGCTTCTAGAAAGGTTCCTGTTGTTATTGTGCCCCCTTTGAGACCTACAAAAATACTTTATGAAGTCTTACCTTTTTGTATGCAAATGTGTTTTTATGGTCACGGGGGCGGGCTGTCTGGCGTCCGTTATTCCCCCTCCTGCCGCTTTACGCAGTCCCCCATTGCTCATTTACATACACAAGGACGCCTTCCTCATGTAACTGTCCTCCCGAAGTTTTGCGCATGTGAACGCTTTTTCAGGTGATTGCGCAGGCACGAGATTATGGGCGGCGCTGTGATTGTCATCAGCAGCGTTAACCAAGTACCCGCCCATAATCTCGTGCCCGCACTTTTCCCTCTGACTCCACCGTTATGCGCAAGTGCTTGCCATATGAACCATGTTACCTATTACTGCTTGCACGAGATTATGGGCAGGTACTTGGATGACGCTGCTGATGACAATCACAGCGCCGCCCATAATCTCGCGCCCATGGTAATAGGTAACGTGGTTCATATGGCCAGTGCTTGCGCATAACGGTGGAGGCAGAGTGAGAAGCGCGGGCACGAGATTATGGGAAGGTACTTGGATGACGCTGCTGATGACAATCACAGCGCCGCCCATAATCTCGCGCCTGCGCAATCACCTCAAAAGCGTTCACACTTTGCACAGTGCTTACTCCCGCGAGAGTGGCACTGGGCATGCACAAAACTTCAGGAGGACAGTTACATGAGGAAGGCGTCCTCATGTATGGAAATGAGCAATGGGGGACGGCGTACAACGGCAGGAGGGGGAATAACGGACACCAGGCAGCCCGCCCCCGTGACCATAAAAACAGATTTGCATACAAAAAGGTAAGACTTCATAAAGTATTATTTTAGGTCTCAAAGGGGGCACAATAACAACAGGAACCTTTCCAGAATTCATCCCAGGAGCTGCAGAGGGGAATCTTTTATTTTTTTTGCTAAATTTCTGGTGACAGGTTCCCTTTAAAGGGAACCTGTCAGGTGCAATCTGCACTCAGAGCCAGGAGCAGTCCTGGGTGTATATTGCTAATCCCTCCCTAACTGTCCCTGTATACACTAGCATAGATAAAGGCATCTATAGAAAAAGTATTTTTAAAGAGCTTATATCTTATGCTAATTAGCGCGGGGACTAGTCCCAAGGGCGTTACTTCACTTGGCTAGTCGGCTCATATAGCGTATTAGTACTCACACAGGGGCGTAATAACATGCTAACATGCTATGCGAGCCGACTAGCCAAGTGAAGTAACGCCCTTCGGACTAGTCCCCGCGCTCATTAGCATAAGATATAAGATCTTTAAAAATATTTGTTCTTGATCTCTTTATCTATGCTAGTGTATACAGGGACGGTTAGGCAGGGATTAGCAATATACACCCAGAACTGCTCCTGGCTCTGAGTGCATATTGCACCTGACAGGTTCACTTTAAAGGGAACCTGTCACCAGATTTGGGGCCTATAAGCTGCGGCCACCACCAGCGGGATCTTATGTACACATTCTAACATGCTGCATACCTCCCAACCGTCCCGGATACAGCGGGACTTTCACGCTTTACGTTGTTTGTCCCGTTGCCACGGGCGGGACGGCCGGCTCCCGGGCTCCGCCCACCCACTCTCTCTCCGCCTCCCTGCTTTTCCCTCCTACCATCCTAGTAGACGTGGCATAGAGAGGAGCGCTGCCTGTGCTGCTGCTGGTACAGTAAACTAATCTCCCCAGCGCTGATTTCCCTCCCTCCCCCCTCACCCCCGGCCGGAGCCTGTCTGTGCGGGCGCCCCCCTGCCGCCTGTCTGTGCGGGCGCCCCCCCCGCCGCCTGTCTGTGCGGGCGCCCCCCCCGCCGCCTGTCTGTGCGGGCGCCCCCCCGCCGCCTGTCTGTGCGGGCGCCCCCCTGCCGCCTGTCTGTGCGGGCGCCCCCCTGCCGCCTGTCTGTGCGGGCGCCCCCCTGCCGCCTGTCTGTGCGGGCGCCCCCCTGCCGCCTGTCTGTGCGGGCGCCCCCCTGCCGCCTGTCTGTGCGGGCGCCCCCCTGCCGCCTGTCTGTGCGGGCGCCCCCCTGCCGCCTGTCTGTGCGGGCGCCCCCCTGCCGCCTGTCTGTGCGGGCGCCCCCCTGCCGCCTGTCTGTGCGGGCGGCCCGCCGCCTCATTGTGCGGGCGGCCGGCCGCCTCTCTCTGCGGGCGGCTGGCCGCCTCTCTGTGCGGGCGGCCCGCCGCCTGTCTGTGAAGGCGGCCGGCCGCCTGTCTGTGAAGGCGACCGGCCGCCTCACTGTGGCTGCCTGCGTGTCCGTGCTGGAGGCCCGCCGGCTGCCTGCGTGTCCGTGCTGGAGGCCCGCTGGCTGCCTGCGTGTCCGTGCTGGAGGCCCGCCGGCTGCCTGCGTGTTTGTGCTGAATGGGTGTGGATGGGGAGTGGATATGGGCGTGACTGTGAAATGGGTGTGGTTAGGGGGCGTGGCCTAAAAATTTGCCGCGGCGCGCTACGCGCGCCGCAAACTTAGCCCCTCTTTTCCTTCTTTAAAAGTTGGGAGGTATGGTATTCGGCGGGTGGGGATGACAAAGTAAGGATTAACCGGATGACATCTGAGATAAGGCAGTATCAGTACAGTAGGTACACCTCCCTGGTTCTTGAACGAGATTATGGGTCCTTAGGGGCCCCTGATCCATTTGAGAATTGCAGGGAGAGGGTGGCCAACAGAATGGTCACAGGTCTCACTGATTCCCAGGGTGTATTGCAGGATTCACGGGAGGGTATCCTGGGGGTGGTGAGATCTTACTATGCTGCCTTGTTTCAGAGGAAGGTTTTGGATAGAAATAAGATGGCTCAATTCTTGGAGGCAACTCCAGTGCCTGATACTTATGATCTGGACTTTTCTCCTTTGACAGTGGAATTGACGGTGGAGGAAGTTAAGGAGGCTATTGATAAATTATGTCTGAAGAAGGCACCAGGTCCAGATGGTATTACAGCAGAGTTTTATAAGAAATTTAGAGACCTCCTGGCTCCAATCCTTGTGGATGTGTCTTGCAATTGCCTAGAAACTCACCTGATGCCTCCATCCATGAGTCTCCTCGTTAGTTCTGCTGTCTAAAGGTAAAGAGCCGAGCAACATCAAGAACTGGAGGCCGATTGCCCTCTTGAATGTGGACAGGAAGATTCTGGCAAAGATCCTCTTTTCTAGATTAGTCTGTTTGTCTCCGGCACTGTTGGCAGGCTCTCAGTTTGGCACAGTAAAAGGGCGGAACATCTCTGGAGCAGTCATCTCGATACGGGAGATGTTCGAGAGATGTAAAGCTCAGCGGTGTGGGAAATATGTTGTGAGTCTGGACCAGGCTAAAGCCTTTGACAGGGTTGATCATGACTATCTGTGGGCGACTTTGTCAAAGTACGGTATTCCGGGAAAATTTCTGGATTGGCTGAAGACACTGTACAGAGAGGCGGTGAGCTTTCCTCTGATTAATGGTTGGCAGGGTGACACTTTTGGAGTTGAGGCAGGGGTGAGACAGGGCTGCCCATTGAGTCCACTCCTGTATGTTTTTGCCCTAGACCCGTTTCTGAGGTCACTGCAGGAGTGCGATTTTCAGGGGGTGTCGGTCCCCCACTGCTTGCCTCTGAATGTTGTTGCCTATGCGGATGATGTGACGTTGGTGATCTCCAATTCTCATGAGGTGCAGATGTTATCTGCGTCCATCAGAAGCTACTTAGAGGCCTCCGGGTCTCTGGTCAACCTTGAGAAGAGTCAAGCTCTGTGGACATTAGACACTGATCCCGGCTTTGATCTGCCGCAGTTTGCCAATGCCTCCACCCATATTAAGATCCTAGGGGTTAAATTCGGGAGGGATGATAATGCCAGGCTAAATTGGGAGGAGAAATTGGAAACCGGAAATGTGAAGGTTCAGCGATGGAAGAACTGGAGGCTGACCTACAGAGAAAGGGTCACTATGTTGAAGACTTACCTGGTCCCCGTGTTTTTGTATGTCTCTGTCATTTTCCCTTTGCCAGAGCCTTTCTCAGCGAGGCTCTTCAGCCTGTTCTTCCAGCTCTTGTGGGGGAATAGGCTGAACATAATAAAGAGGGGAGTAACGTACTTACAGCGGAGAGAGGGTGGGTTGGATATGTTAAATCCAAGGGTTTTCTTTGACTCCTTGTTTCTGAAGGTGAATTTTGGGAACATGGACTCAAACAGTAGCTCCCTGTGGGTGAATAGTATCAGGTACTGGATATTGTCTTTTGCAGAGTCTTAGGTGCGAGGCGGCAGTCTCAAGAGGAGGAGATGGATGGGTGACCACCTCCCCCAGTATCTGGACTATGGTCTGAAGTGTGTCAGGAAGTGGGGACTGCAGAGGTCTTACATTGAGAGCAACACGAGAAGAGACCTGTATGCTCGGATATGTGGGACTTTCTTCCATTCTCCACTGGCCCTGAGGGACTGTGTCACGACCACCCTTCAGGACAGTCTCAGGTTCCTGAACGGGAGACGACTTCCTTCCAAACTGTTCGATATTACTTGGCTTTCGGTCCATAGTCGGCTCTTTGTCAGGGGGAATCTGAAGTTTCTGAGCGTCTCTGATCGGACCTGTCCCCTTGGTTGTCGGCAGGAGGAGACTATGGATCACTTTATATGTGATTGCTGGGGAGGAAGGAAGATCCGGGAAGAAGTGTCCGATCGTCTCCACATCCCCAGACTGCGGACCCTAAAGTATCCTGACATAGTGTACGGTGTCCCCTCTAATGTCAGTAATATCGACAGAGAGACCATGTATATCATAATTAGTGTCATCAAGTACTACCACTGGCACATGAGGACCCGGCTATCACTGCACGATGAGCCATTTGATCACACCGCTGCGGCCGATCAGGTTATGTCCCAGCTCCGGCGGATAAAAGCCATAGAAATTGGAAGGAGTCAGAGGAACGCCACATTATGGAGGAATGTGAGGTTCAGTTAGGAGATACGGTGTTTTTTTTTGTTTTCTCTCCCTCTCTCTGCTAACGGTGGACTTCATTTATTTATGCATGTAATGTGATTATTTAGTGCTTTTGTATATGTGACTGCAGAATGCAGTGATTTGTGTTTTCTTCGGGCAATTTTGTGTTTTTATAATTGTATTTGTTTGTTTTATAATAAAAATTGCCCCTATATACAAGAATATAACTACTATAATACTGCCCCTATGTCCAAGAATATAACTACTATAATACTGCTTCTATGTATAAGAATATAACTACTATAATACTGCCCCCTATCTACAAGAATATAGCTAGTATAATACTGCCTGTACAAGAATATAACTACTGTAATACTGCTCCTATGTACAAGAATATAACTACTATAATACTGCCCCCTATCTACAAGAATATAGCTAGTATAATACTGCCTGTACAAGAATATAACTACTGTAATACTGCTCCTATGTACAAGAATATAACTACTATAATATTGCCCCCTATCTACAAGAATATAGCTAGTATAATACTGCCTGTACAAGAATATAACTACTGTAATACTGCTCCTATGTACAAGAATATAACTACTATAATACTGCCCCTATATACAAGAATATAACTACTATAATACTGCCCCCTATGTACCAGAATATAACTACTATAATACTGCCCCTATATACAAGAATATAACTACTATAATACTGCCCCCTATGTACAAGAATATAGCTAGTATAATACTGCCTGTACAAGAATATAACTACTGTAATACTGCTCCTATGTATAAGAATATAACTACTATAATACTGCTCCTATGTACAAGAATATAACTACTATAATACTGCCCCTATATAAAAGAATATAACTACTATAATACTGCCCCCTATGTACAAGAATACAACTACTATAATACTGCCCCCTATCTACAAGAATATAGCTACTATAATACTGAACCCTACGTACAAGAATATAACTACTATAATATTGCCCCTATGTACAAGAATACAACTGCTATAATACTGCCCCCTATCTACAAGAATATAGCTACTATAATACTGCCCCCTATGTACAGGAATACAACTACTATAATACTGCCCCCTATATACAAGAATACAACTACTATAATACTGCCCCTATGTACAAGAATATAACTACTATAATACTGCCCCTATGTACAAGAATATAACTACTATAATACTGCCCCTATGTACAAGAATATAACTACTATAATACTGCCCCTATATACAAGAATATAACTACTATAATACTGCCCCTATGTACAAGAATATAACTACTATAATACTGCCCCCCTATATACAAGAATATAACTACTATAATACTGCCCCCTATATAAAAGAATATAACTACTATAATACTGCCCCTATGTACAATACTGCACTATGTCCTCCTCTCCTCAAGATCTCCTCCTCTCCTCCTCTCTCATTCGCTCCTCACGCAACCGACTCCAAGACTTCTCCCGAGCATCCCCAGTCTCCTGGAACTCGCTGCCTCAACACGTCAGACTATCCCCTACCCTTGCAAACTTCAAACGGAACCTGAAAACTCATCTGTTCAGAAATGCCTACAATCTACAATGAACTCGCTGCCGCCCGACCACCGTGCGGAGCTGCCACCCGACCACCGTGCGGAGCTGCCGCCCGACCACCGTGCGGAGCTGCCGCCCGACCACCGTGCGGAGCCGCCGCCTGACCTACACCCCACCTATTGTCTCCTCCCCATAATCCTATAGAATGTAAGCCCGCAAGGGTAGGGCCCTCTTCCCTCTGTACTAGTCTGTCTACTGTAACTTGTATACGTATTTTGTATGTAACCCCCTTCTCATGTACAGCACCATGGAATTAATGGTGCTCTATAAATAAATAATAATAATAATAATAATAATGTACAAGAATATAACTTCTATAATACTGCCCCCTATCTACAAGAATATAACTACTATAATACTGTTCGCTATGTACAAGAATATAACTACAATAATACTGCCCCCTATATACAAGAATATAACTACTATAATACTGCCCCTATATACAAGAATATAACTACTATAATACTGCCCCTATATACAAGAATATAACTACTATAATACTGCCCCTATATACAAGAATATAACTACTATAATACTGCCCCTATGTACAAGAATATAACTACAATAATACTGCCCCTATATACAAGAATATAACTACTATAATACTGCCCCTATGTACAAGAATATAACTACAATAATACTGCCCCTATATACAAGAATATAACTACTATAATACTGCCCCTATGTACAAGAATATAACTACTATAATACTGCCCCTATATACAAGAATATAACTACTATAATACTGCCCCTATATACAAGAATATAACTACTATAATACTGCCCCTATGTACAAGAATATAACTACAATAATACTGCCCCTATATACAAGAATATAACTACTATAATACTGCCCCCTATGTACAGAATATAACTACTATAATACTGCCCCCTATGTACAGAATATAACTACTATAATACTGCCCCCTATGTACAAGAATATAACTACAATAATACTGCCCCTATATACAAGAATATAACTACTATAATACTGCCCCTATGTACAAGAATATAACTACTATAATACTGCCCCTATATACAAGAATATAACTACTATAATACTGCCCCTATATACAAGAATATAACTACTATAATACTGCCCCTATGTACAAGAATATAACTACAATAATACTGCCCCTATATACAAGAATATAACTACTATAATACTGCCCCTATGTACAGAATATAACTACTATAGTCACTGATTATCCCCCGGTATATACATATATATATATATTCCAGGTTCTTATGCTGTGCATTGCTCTTGTGCTCCGCTCTGTCTGTATACTACTTCACTCTCCTCATCTGCAGGACACCGGTCACTTCTATAGTCACTGATTATCCCCCGGTATATACATATATATATATATATTCCAGGTTCTTATGCTGTGCATTGCTCTTGTGCTCCGCTCTGTCTGTATACTACTTCACTCTCCTCATCTGCAGGACACCGGTCACTTCTATAGTCACTGAT
The DNA here is from genome assembly GCF_048569485.1 of Anomaloglossus baeobatrachus. Taxonomy (NCBI): domain Eukaryota; kingdom Metazoa; phylum Chordata; class Amphibia; order Anura; family Aromobatidae; genus Anomaloglossus; species Anomaloglossus baeobatrachus. The sequence continues at coordinate 9,652,686 of NC_134353.1, forward strand.
TATCTTCCGGTATATATATATATATATATATATATATATATATATTCCAGGTTCTTATGCTGTGCATTGGTCTTGTGCTCCGCTCTGTCTGTATACTACTTCACTCTCCTCATCTGCAGGACACCGGTCACTTCTATAGTCACTGATTATCCTCCGGTATATACATATATATATATATATATATATATATATATATATATATATATATATATATATATGCCAGGTTCTTATGCTGTGCATTGCTCTTGTGCTCTGCTCTGTCTGTATACTACTTCACTCTCCACATCTGCAGGACACCGGTCACTTCTATAGTCACTGATTATCCTCCGGTATATACATATATATATATATATATATATATATATATATATTCCAGGTTCTTATGCTGTGCTTTGGTCTTGTGCTCCGCTCTGTCTGTATACTACTTCACTCTCCTCATCTGCAGGACACCGGTCACTTCCATAGTCACTGATTATCCCCCGATATATACATATATATATATATATATATTCCAGGTTCTTATGCTGTGCATTGGTCTTGTACTCCGCTCTGTCTGTATACTACCTCACTCTCCTCATCTGCAGGACACCGGTCACTTCTATAGTCACTGATTATCCTCCGGTATATACATATTCTGTGCTGTTGTCCTTGTTGGTTGTCATAGATCCCATACATCAGTGAGTGTTGAAAGGGAATAGTGTACCTGCTCTGTCCAATGGATGTGATATTCACTGCCCTAGTGTTAGTGGGAATAGCCCTGTTTGCCATTGCCATTGGATATAGAGTGTACCTTTGGTACAAGAAGGGTAACCCAGCGCCATTCAACATTCTCAGCCCTCTCTGAAGTTAGGACACCCCCTTTCAGTAGGAATACAGATCAAGAGTCAGTCTCTGAGTATCTCCAGGATAGGTAGGTTTAGTCCAAAGGACGTTCAAGGGTCTAAAAGCTGAAGAAGATAGACGAAGAATGGGGCAAGGAATATCAAAAGACAGAAGAGCTGGATGCACCCTGCAACATCTCATTACGCAATATCATGGCAAAAGAACAGTCAGTCAGTCCAAGGAAGTTTTTAAGACATTTGGATTGAAGGGGAAGGATCGATTGGACCCCAACAAATGGGACACAATAAGAGCTACTAGAGCAGGAGTGATAGCAGATAAATCATGGACTGAACTGGTCAGAACTCTTTCTGACATGGCAAAACCAGCCCACGATCACGGTTGAATATACCATGAAGAATCAGACACATGGGAAGAAGCTGGGAAGCAAGCTAATAAGGATCCGCAGCCTCCTCCGTACCTGTCAGCTACTCCTGGAACAACTCCAAAAATAGCAGGACCCCTGGAATAGACCTGCACAAACTGTGGCCAACAAAATGCGGACTGGAGTGAAACATGCCTAGCCTGTGGAGCCCCACAGCATAAGCTACAAGCCACAGCACCAGTGCCTCTTTATCCCGTAGTGGAAAGAAGAGTCCTGATAAGACCACCTGTTAATCCACAAAACCCAGATGCTCCCAGAGATGCAGTTACTCGTACATATGATGACTACGTACCCTGGACTCCAGCCGAGCAGATGGCTTTCCTGCAAAATGCTCCAGACCCGGCTAGAAACCCAGTCAGTTTTTCATGTTACCTGAACCAAATACAGGTCTCCTACAGAAGCAATTGGTTGGACATGGAAGGTTTGTGTAGAGTTAAAATGTCTCCCGAACTGTATGCCAAACTCACTGCCCACCTGACAGGACATGTTCCGGACAATACCCGTAATGTGGAATCGGGCCAAGACTTCATGATAAGACTCAATCTCTTCTGCACCCAGGAGCAAAGAACTTGTTACGAACCGGCGCCGTCATAGCCGCAAGCAGCCTGCTGCGGTTCCCATTGCGCCCAGGCGCCGCCTGCCGTTCTTGGCCGTGCCTCGGGTCGTCCAGTTGGCTGTTCCTTCCACCACGTCTAAGTGTGTAGAGGCGGCTAGTGCGTATGTGTGCGCCGATTTACCCCAGCCAAGAGTCTAAGCCTGGTGTTTTGCCTACTGAGCATGCTCAGCCTGATTGCGTTATGTCTGAGACTAAGTCCTCAGTTCAGGCTACTGAGCATGCTCCCACAATTAACCCTAACAGCCTCTTGGCACAGGTACTTGGACTTCGTGCTGTGTCTAAGTTCTGGGATGTGCCTACTGAGCATGCTCAAACTGATAGTCTGCTTTCTGAGCCTGTTGCTCAGGCTACTGAGCATGCTCAGGCACTTAGTGCATCAGAGGCTAGGTTCGGTAAGGACCTCATTGAGCATGTCCGTGAGGTGGCAGGCCCTGATAGGGCAGAGGGTGTCAGGTGTCCTGATGACGTGGCAACTCCGGACTGGCTCACAGAGGCCCGCCCCTATGATCTGGCACCTCACCATTTGTCGTCAGACGATGACTGGTGAAGTGTTTGGGGCGTGGCTGCCATGAGGTCATCAATGACGTGGCGGTTCCGGATAGGTCGCATGTGACGTCACTAATGAGATGGCACTCTGCTATTGGACCTTGGTGGTTCCACCCTGGGTTTGGGGCGGACCCAGGTTTTAAAAGGGGCTGGAGACAACATGGAGGTGCGCAGTCTTCATTTAGAGTTCTTGGTGGCATAAGCCTTGTTGGAAGCGGTAGGTAGGGCTAGGCGAACGGTGCCTGTCACGCCAAGATTCGTGGCTCACCACATGAGGGTCAGGCGCCGTGCTTCCTTGCTACCGTTCCTGTTGTGCTAGAGCAGTCCAGTGGCATTAACTGGGTGCGGCTGCTGCGTCACCTGTTCAGTTGTGCCTCCTACGCACACGGACAGAATACCTGTTGCGTCACCTGTCCGGTTGTGCCCTCTACGCGCACAGACAGTGCACCCCAGAACCCCTGTGAAGTTAACAGGGTGTTCCTGGATTGGGTGTGTGAACCCTATTATCCTCCTCGGCTTCCCAGTCAAATGCTACTTGTGTGACTACCTGGTCTGACGTGTCCTTTACACACGTGGACAGTCGAGTGGTGGCCAGAAACTCTAATCGGAGGACCGCTCGGCCTGACGTGTCTTACACACGTGGCCGACAGGGCGCTGTCGCAGTGGTCTCCTTGGTCAACGCTAACTGGTTACCATCCGGCCTGACGTGTTGTTACACACGTGGTCGGAGTAGCGTCCGCTCCACCGAAATGCTAACTTGGTTGTCGTCCGGTCTGACGTGTCCCTACACACGTGACCAGTTCCTTGAGTTATCTCAGAGCCAACCAGCTCTATAGTCTCCGCCTAACCCACAGGGTGCCAGCAGCTCCATTACCATCTGGAGCACGGTGGGCCCCGACTGGCGATTGGGATATATACCCCTGGTCCTAATCTGCCGGTCCCCCCGTAACAGAACTAAGGGCACAATGGGACTAATGGATCAAGGTCCTGTGGAGAATGTCAGCTCATTTCACTACAGATTGATGCAGTCATTCGCAGATGAAGGGCTGGACATACAAGCAGCCGCAATACGTCGCCTGATGGTAAGATCCTTCATGGATGGAATACATGCACCTCTGGCAGAAAGTTATAAAGCGTGCTGCCCAGAATGGAGAAACATGGAAGACATAGATCTACTAGTCAACAAAGCAAGTGGCTTAGAAACCGACGCAAAGGATAAAAGGAGTAACAAGAAAGTTGCCATAGCAGCAGTGGACGGTCAGCCAGAAGGTACAAGAAGGAAGGCACCGACCTGCTACTATTGTGGAATCAGAGGACATGTGATCAGAGACTGTTAGAAAGAAGAGGGACACTCAAAACCAACCCGAGAATCAGGAGGAGAAGACTGCCTGACTTGCGGCAGCACGGGATAGGGATGCCAGAGGTCCATTTATACACGTCCCCCTTCACATTGGCAACAAGGAAATAAGAGCTTTGGTGGACTCAGAAGCCTCACGCTCCGTACTCCCCAGGAACCTAGTGCCTGAAGGATCCATCTAATCTGAAGCTACTATAGTATCAGGATTTGATGGACAAGCCCAGATAATCCCAATAACACATCCACTGAAGGTGAAACTGGGACCACACATGTTCGTGTCCAAATTCTTAGTGTCTCCCCCCAGGGTGGAGATGCCCTAGTGGGAGCAGATGTACTATCAAGACTACAAGCTCAGATAGTCTACAATGAAGATGGATCTGCTATCCTTCAAATTCCAGAAGATATCCCAGAAGAAGTCCTGTGCACCCTCCAGATGATAGAAGATCAACCAGAATCTGATATCACACGTGAAGCAAACACGGATCCAATACTTCTACAAGGTCCTGCAAAACTCTGGTCCACATCAAAAACTGACCTCGGCACACTTCCCGTGCCCACAGTAAAAGTTTCAGTCAAGCCTGGAATTATACCACTGCAGCTGAGACAATCCCCCCTCCCGCTACCTCTCGCAGTACATCTACCAGTACGTGGATGATTTACTACTGTGCTGCCCCAGTGAAGAGGAATGTAAAACAGCTTCAATAAGCCTTCTTACCTTTCTGGCAGAAGTAGGATGCAAAGCAAGCAGAGATAAATTGCAATTCCTCAAAACGAGGGTCACTTTCCTGGATCATTGCCTTTCTGCGGGGCAAAAACACCTCAGCCCGGACAGACAAGAAGTTATCAGGAAAGCAAGCGTTCCTAGGAATCTCAAGCAGCTCAGAGGATTTTTAGGATTGATCTCTGCAGACGGTAGATTCCCAATGCGTCACTACTCATGCAACCGCTGTATGATTGCACGAAGAATGTTCCTTTTTCTCTTACAGAAGAAGCTCGACAAAGCTTTCAAAAGCTCAAGGAATTAGCGATTGATGCACCTGCTCTGGCACTACCAAACTATGATCTCACCTTCTATCTGTTCGTAGCAGAGCTTCAAGGATTTGCCGTAGGAGTACTCACCCAGAAGACAGACAAACATCCCATAATCGGGTACTACTCCTCTCAACTTGACAACGTCACCAAAGCAGCACCAACCTGTGTCCGTGCTGTTACAGCAGTTTCAAACATACTGCAGAAAGCATCTGAAATCTCACTCGATTTCCCGACTACCATCCTTACAAGCCATTACATCTATGCTGTTCTCAATCATATGCAGCTGAAACACCTCTCCATGGCAAGACAAGTCAGACTTCATTGCACGCTGTTGCTGCCCCCAAACATCTCATTTGCTCGAGTTACAAGTCGAAACCTTGCTGATCTGCTGATTTTCACAAGTTTAGAAGGGGGACAGAAGAGAGGACAGAAGAGAGTGACAAACGTACCAGCGCACCATTTGATCATGATTGTTAGAAACTCATTGAACATGAGGCAAAGCCCCTGCACAATATTCAGGCAACACCGCTTACAAATCCAGACTTTGAACTTTTTGTGGATGGTAGCAGATACGCTGATGAAGCAGGCAAGTTCCACACAGGATTTGCAGTAGCGACTCTATATGCAGTCTTAGCCAAACAACCGCTACCTCCGCACATATCTGCTCAAGAAGCAGAACTTCTTGCTCTCATCTGGGCAATTGAGTTTCTGGAAGAACAAACAGCGAACATCTACACGGACTCAGCCTATGCACACGGCATAGTGCCAAAATCGTGCACTATCTGGCAGACTAGAGAATTCCTCACAGCGGCAGGAAATCCCATCAGGCATGGAGCCTCAGTGAAGAAACTAATGGAAGTAGCCTTGATACAAAAGCAGCTAGCAATCATAAAGGTTGCTGCCCACACCAAGGCCCAAACACCTGAGGCAAGGGGAAATCGCTTGGCCGATCAAACAGCAAAACAAGCCGCCTTACTCCCTTTGAAGGAGACGGAAACAGTGTCAACCATGGAGGAAGAAATGCAGAGCCTCTTTGAGACACAAGAAAACGCCTCTGAGGAAGGAAAGGCCGGATGGCGGGCCAAGGGGGCAGAAAAGGTGGAGGGGATTTGGCGCCTAAACGGACTTTCCGTCCTGCCACGCAGTTGGTTCCCTGCCATTTTCCAAGTACTCCACTACCCCACACACGGTAGCACAAACTCAATCATGAACCAGATGCAACCTTATTGGGTAGCCCCCGGCTTCAGACAATACGCCTCCCAGAGAATAAAAGCTTGTCATATATGCCAACAACATAATCCAGGCCAACTAACAAAAACCCCGCAAAGACACATGCCAAAGACGTTTGCCCATTTCAAAGAATACAAATAGACTATATTCAGCTGCTAAAACATGGCATCTATGAGTTTGTACTTGTCTGTGTAGACCTCTTCTCTGGATGGCCAGAGGCCTGTCCTGTAAGATCAGCCACTGCCCGAATTACAGCAAAGAAATTGGCCTGTGAGCTGGTGCCCCGGTTTGGACTCCCTGAAGTCATAGAGTCAGACCGAGGTACTCATTTCACTGGACAAGTTTTCCAGAACACCTGTGCCCTGTTAGGCATTCAGTCAGCCTTAAACACGCCTTACCACCCACAGTCATCAGGGAAAGTGGAAAGGTTAAATGGAACTCTAAAGCTCAAACTAGCCAAGGCAGTGGAGGAGACTGGTAGACCATGGACAGAATGTCTCCTCATAGCTCTTTACTCTATAAGGACTACCCCGCAGGGAAAGCACAGGCTCTCACCATTTGAAATACTCTTTGGTAGTGCACCCAGATTAGGATGCTACTTCCCGCAGGAGTTACACCTGCAATGTGATAGCCTAACGTCTTATGTTGTTTCCCTGCAGAAGAGACTAACTAAAACCCACCAAAGGGTTTACTCTTCTCTACCTGATCCTGATTCTGTTCCAGGAACCCACTCTCTAAAGCCTGGTGACCGGGTCTACCTAAAGAAGCATGTGAGAAAGACCCTTGAGCCACGATTCGAAGGGCCTTTGACTGTCCAGCTGACCACTCCAACCTCCGTCAAACTTGAGGGGAGATCGACATGGGTCCATGCCAGCCACTGCAAGAAGGCCTAATACTGCTAAGTATTTCTATGTGTACTCCCTTTTTGGGGCCTTCTACACCACGGCAGAATTCATTTGAGACCCATCATGAAGTGTTAGCTGAAAAACTTGAGATCACAGACTGCTGGATATGTACACACGCACCTGTGACAGCCTGTTCCGTGCCATACTTAGCCATACCAGTCCCAATAAACGAAGTGTTTCAATGGGGAGGCTGTTACAATAGACTATCAGTCAATGACACCAAGTATCAAAAACTGTGGAACACTAGTCTACCCATACCAATAGTAGGATGGGTAGATTTCCCCTGGTGGCAAGGCAATCTTACTACTCGCCTTCCCGGAACCCAGCAATATATAGCCTTTGAAGGAAGCAGCTGGGTACCCCATAATTACACAAAAACACCTACTATGGGCAATATTCCAACAGAAGGAATCAAAATAAGTTTTGGGCGAACCTCTGACAATACTGATGCATTTAAACCCTTACTGTGAGAGAGACATCTGCATGACCATGGGTGGGTATACAATTCATTCTTTCCAGAAGGCACAAATGATACTTGTTACTCCCAACCCGGAAATTTATGGTGCAATGATTCTGACCCATATGTGCCTGGCCGAGAAACCTGTGGTGAACCGTCCGCAGGGTATTGTAGTCCCCTAGGCCAACTTCCCAGATGGTGTATGCTCAGAAACATATCGGCCTTTATAGATATTGTACATAGACTCATATTACAACATTCTGCCATCTGGGACCTCCCACCGCAAACCTACTGGGTTTGTGGTTACAATGCCTACAAATGGCTACCAGTAGGAGTAAATGGCACCTGCACCCTAGTCCGCTTGACTCCTGCCACCTTCATTATCAATACCACTGATATACCGGCAGGGAAAATACCTCTCCACCTACTGGTAAAGAGAGCGGCAGACAACAAAGACAGGCCTAGTGGCCGACCCCATGTGGTTCAAATGAGCCATGTCAACAAATTTTTCAGTTCTCTTTTTATCTATCCCATGATAATGCAGATGTATGATAAGTTGGTGGACAGCACTGAATATCTTGATGATCAAATTTTTGAGATTCTCCAAGCAGTAAACAGTACCATTGCCATACAGAGACAATTAATCATTGTAACCAACCAACATATTTTGGTACTGGATTACCTCACTGCGGCCCAAGGGGGGATATGCCAAATAATAGGCCCCAGCTGTTGTCACTACATAGATCAAAAAAAAACCTTAAAAGCCCAAGCCAGTTTAACTGAGATACAAAAGCTGAGGAAAAAACATGATGAGGAGGTACTCAGAAGCTCAGATGCTTGGTGGAGCAATACCTTTTCAATGTTCAACCCTGCAAACTGGTTTAAGGGAATAGGAGGATGGTTCATGGGGATACTGCAATCAGTGTTCCAAGTGTTACTCTGTTTACTAGTGGCTTATGTAGTGTTCAAATTGCTAATGGCTTTGTTTTCCCGCTGCTTGAAGCAATGTAGATACAATGATTATTCAGCACCCCTATGAAATCACTAATATGCCTTTTTTCTCTTCTCTACTCTTTCCTCTAGAAATCACCTTGGCGTATCATGATGAGACTCCTATCGAGAGGCATGCAGGCAGTCCTGGGTGACGGATGTGAGACGACACTCCCTGAGCAACCCGCGGCTCAGAAAGTATCTGGAGGCTAGCCTGCTCCCTCTATAGTCCACAGCTTCTCGATGGCCCCCAGGCCATCAATCACGCCAATAGGGGGGATTGTGAGGAAAGAGTTAACCTTTTACACTGACTCAGAAAAATAATAGAAATTCATTCTCCCTTGCAAGACCGAACCAGACTTATTTACGTAATAAACTCTGAGACCAACCTCAAGGACACAGAATGTTTTGACTTAGAGACGACTGAAAAACATCTTGTTATGGAAGAAGAAACGTCATAGACTGTTATGGGAGTATAAGTCATTATGTTAATTTCTCTTGCTGGGAATATGTAATTCACGCCTTTAATGAATGTTGATTAATGAATATGTATGTTGCATAGTTACGCCCTAATCAACTTTGTATAACATTGTAATGTAAACAAAATCAATACACTTTCTATTTCGGAGCCACACATCTCCAGTCTTATGTGTATAACAGCGTCTGCTTGTTTTCATTGAGATGGAGTAGCCGAGGCCAACCTAACACCGGTCACTTCTATAGTCACTGATTATCCTCCGGTATATACATACAGTTAGGTCCAGAAATATTTGGACAGTGACACAATTTTCGCGAGTTGAGCTCTGCATGCCACCACATTGGATTTGAAATGAAACCTCTACAACAGAATTCAAGTGCAGATTGTAACGTTTAATTTGAAGGTTTGAACAAAAATATCTGATAGAAATTGTAGGAATTGTACACATTTCTTTACAAACACTCCACATTTTAGGAGGTCAAAAGTAATTGGACAAATAAACCAAACCCAAACAAAATATTTTTATTTTCAATATTTTGTTGCGAATCCTTTGGAGGCAATCGCTGCCTTAAGTCTGGAACCCATGGACATCTCCAACCGCTGGGTTTCCTCCTTCTTAATGCTTTGCCAGGCCTTTACAGCCGCAGCCTTCAGGTCTTGCTTGTTTGTGGGTCTTTCCGTCTTAAGTCTGGATTTGAGCAAGTGAAATGCATGCTCAATTGGGTTAAGATCTGGTGATTGACTTGGCCATTGCAGAATGTTCCACTTTTTTGCACTCATGAACTCCTGGGTAGCTTTGGCTGTATGCTTGGGGTCATTGTCCATCTGTACTATGAAGCGCCGTACGATCAACTTTGCGGCATTTGGCTGAATCTGGGCTGAAAGTATATCCCTGTACACTTCAGAATTCATCCGGCTACTCTTGTCTGCTGTTATGTCATCAATAAACACAAGTGACCCAGTGCCATTGAAAGCCATGCATGCCCATGCCATCACGTTGCCTCCACCATGTTTTACAGAGGATGTGGTGTGCCTTGGATCATGTGCCGTTTCCTTTCTTCTCCAAACTTTTTTCTTCCCATCATTCTGGTACAGGTTGATCTTTGTCTCATCTGTCCATAGAATACTTTTCCAGAACTGAGCTGGCTTCATGAGGTGTTTTTCAGCAAATGTAACTCTGGCCTGTCTATTTTTGGAATTGATGAATGGTTTGCATCTAGATGTGAACCCTTTGTATTTACTTTCATGGAGTCTTCTCTTTACTGTTGACTTAGAGACAGATACACCTACTTCACTGAGAGTGTTCTGGACTTCAGTTGATGTTGTGAACGGGTTCTTCTTCACCAAAGAAAGTATGCGGCGATCATCCACCACTGTTGTCATCCGTGGACGCCCAGGCCTTTTTGAGTTCCCAAGCTCACCAGTCAATTCCTTTTTTCTCAGAATGTACCCGACTGTTGATTTTGCTACTCCAAGCATGTCTGCTATCTCTCTGATGGATTTTTTCTTTTTTTTCAGCCTCAGGATGTTCTGCTTCACCTCAATTGAGAGTTCCTTAGACCGCATGTTGTCTGGTCACAGCAACAGCTTCCAAATGCAAAACCACACACCTGTAATCAACCCCAGACCTTTTAACTACTTCATTGATTACAGGTTAACGAGGGAGACGCCTTCAGAGTTAATTGCAGCCCTTAGAGTCCCTTGTCCAATTACTTTTGGTCCCTTTAAAAAGAGGAGGCTATGCATTACAGAGCTATGATTCCTAAACCCTTTCTCCGATTTGGATATGAAAACTCTCATATTGCAGCTGGGAGTGTGCACTTTCAGCCCATATTATATATATAATTGTATTTCTGAACATGTTTTTGTAAACAGCTAAAATAACAAAACTTGTGTCACTGTCCAAATATTTCTGGACCTAACTGTATATATATTCCAGGTTCTTATGCTGTGCATTGGTCTTGTGCTCTGCTCTGTCTGTATACTACTTCACTCTCCTCATCTGCAGGACACCGGTCACTTCTATAATCACTGATTATCCTCCGGTATATACATTATATATATATATATGTATATATATATATTCCAGGTTCTTATGCTGTACATTGGTCTTGTGCTCCGCTCTGTCTGTATGCTACTTCACTCTCCTCATCTGCAGGACACCGGTCACTTCTGTAGTCACTGATTATCCTCCGGTATATACATATATATATATTCCAGGTTCTTATGCTGTGCATTGGTCTTGTGCTCCGCTCTGTCTGTATGCTACTTCACTCTTCTCATCTGCAGGACACCGGTCACTTCTGTAGTCACTGATTATACTCCGGTATATACATATATATATATATATATATATATATATATTCCAGGTTCTTATGCTGTGCATTGGTCTTGTGCTCCGCTCTGTCTGTATGCTACTTCACTCTTCTCATCTGCAGGACACCGGTCACTTCTATAGTCACTGATTATCCCCCGGTAAATACATATATATATATATATATTCCAGGTTCTTATGCTGTGCATTTTTCTTGTGCTCCGCTGTGTCTGTATACTACTTCACTCTCCTCATCTGCAGGACACCGGTCACTTATATAGTCACTGATTATCCCCCGGTAAATACATATATATATATATATTCCAGGTTCTTATGCTGTGCATTTTTCTTGTGCTCCACTCTGCCTGTATACTACTTCACTCTCCTCATCTGCAGGACACCGGTCACTTCTATAGTCACTGATTACCCTCGGTATATACATATATATATGTATATTCCAGGTTCTTATGCTGTGCATTGGTCTTGTGCTCCGCTCTGTCTGTATACGACTTCACTCTCCACATCTGCAGGACACCGGTCACTTCTATAGTCACTGATTACCCTCGGTATATACATATATATATATATATATATATATATATATATATATATATATATATTCCAGGTTCTTATGCTGTGCATTGGTCTTGTGCTCCGCTCTGTCTGTATACTACTTCACTCTCCTCATCTGCAGGACACCGGTCACTTCTATAGTCACTGATTATCCTCCGGTATATATATATATATATATATATATATATATATACATATATATATATATATATATATATATATATATATATATATATATATTCCAGGTTCTTATGCTGTGCATTGGTCTTGTGCTCCGCTCTGTCTGTATACGACTTCACTCTCCACATCTGCAGGACACCACAGCTTAAGATCTCTCAGCTCCCCACAGGTGAAGATTTCTTACCTCAGGGGGGCGGGTCGCTGACCAGGAGGGAAGCTACCGAGCAGTGATGGCTGCCTTCTTCTCTGACGTCGCAGGGTCCTGTTGAACGGCGGAGAGACGACACACCGAGTCCACATTAGCTTAGATAAGTCCTTTTTACTGGCTTCTGGTTTGTTTTGCACAGTTCACAGCAGCAACAGTTGTTACCAGAAGGCCAATGGTCACAAGTTTCAGAGGAGATTTAATGACAGAGTCTCTGAGGTAACCTTTCTTTGTCTCTTTCTCGGTCTCTGCTCTGAGGGCTCTGTGACTCCCTCTTTATCCCACTCGTTAGTCTTGTCACTGGTTTTCCCAGGGGTCTGATGCTGCACGATTTCTTTATCTATCCCGCAACAGCGTCGTGAACTCTGCTTGGGGTTAGTAGTCAGACTCTTGATGGGTACTGGGCCTCCTCTTATTTAGGATCCCAGGTTAACGGTCAATGGTTTTGGGGATAAACCTGACAAACCTCCTCGGTCCCGTTATACCGGTGTCGACCTGAACTCTTCAGCCTGCTCTCGCCAGACCTAAAGCGTCCCCTTTCCGTCTGGGTTACCCCTTTTCCAGTGCCTCTTTTCTTTTGGGGTACCCTCGCTCAGGACGTCGGGCCTATGTTATTTCTAGCCCTTCTTTCAGTCATCAATTTACTCTCATCTCTTCTTGTCACTCCTCACTGACTGACTGTTAATTCCCTAAGTGTCACCCAGTCGTCCCGGCAACCATGTCGTGTCTCACGCTCAGCTAGGCTCCACCCCCCTATGGACCTACTATATAAACAGTCCCAGGAATATGAAGGTAGGGGCTGCTGAGTCAATGTTACTCAATCTAATGTAAGACTCTGCATTTCCTCTCTCTTTCACCTGTGACCAAAGGGCACTGCACCTTGATGTTAAGGTGCTGTATTCCCCTGTAGCGCCTAACCACAGGGGCGCTACATACCCCCTTAGTTAATCACACTCGTCCCTGAGTGTGACAACAAGGTATAGGTTAAGCTAAACATTTTCTTATAATTTAACCATAACATGTTGGTAATATTTACTCTACTTTGTTAAAAAAAAAAAAAGAGTCTTAAATATAAAAACTACAAAAATTGAATAAGATAGGTCACCAGCTCATACAGCATTAGTCCATTGGCCGTAAGATGTTAAAGAAACTTTTGCCACACCCAGTCCTGTGGCTCGGTCTTTGCTTAAAGTGCATCAACACAAAGAAAAATATATCAACAGTTACGAGTGCTTTAGTTTAAGAGTTCTAAGTGTGGTGAGGTTCCATATCAGTCATACTCACTGTAGGCCTCTAGGCCCTGGAGTCACCTTCCTGGCCCCTATACAGCATTATGCAAACTTCCTTTACCCCTTTTATATATTAATACTATCTACCTATTCAACTATTTACATATTCCACTTTCTACATGTTATTTTCTGTATCTAAGCAGTGGACAGCCAAAGTTAATACGTGTTGACCTGCGTAAAATTGGTATACTTGAGGGTCTACTTACTCTCCTAGTGGAAATGGCAGGTACACCGACTGCAGGAATCTCTGACTCCATTACAACGGGTGGGTCTTCTGCTCTGGGCGTTTCACTAGGTTGTGGAAAAGTCACCATCGGTATCAAGTATACGCTATCTACTTGCGGCCAATCTGCAGGAAGTTCTCCTAAAATTGTCTTGACTGTTCTTTCTTTCTCTTCTTTTCTTTGAATAGGAACTCTCTCTACTGGTGGCAGCTCTTGAGGGTATTTCTCCAAATGATCCCTGGACACTGTTGCTGTTATTTCACCTTTGTCTTTACTAATCAAACAGGTTTTCTGATTGTTGAAGTTTGATGGTTGTACAGTGTGGGGTTCTGCCTCCCATTGATCATCTAACGTATGCAGTCGTCTTTTTCTCTTTAAGACTAATTCACCTGGTAGTAAGGGTGTTCCTTGAGCACTTTTGTTAAAGTTTGCTTCTTGTTTTTGCTTTGATTTTTCCAGGCTTCTCTCGACACATTCCTGTATTTTTTGATATTGCTCCTTTCTTTTTACTTCCCAATCTGCATCTGAGGTATTTTCTCCAGGAACTATTATGTCCATTTCCAAATCCACCGGCAACTTTCCTGGTCTTTCTCTCATAAGGTATGCAGTTGTGCAATTTGTTGAGCTTACTGGAATGTTGTTATACATGTCAACTAGATCTGGTAACTTCTCTGGCCATCTGTTCCGCTCCTCCAAGGGCAGAGTTTTTAGCAGCTCTATCACAATGTGATTCATTTTCTCACACATGCCATTAGTCTGAGGATGATAAGGCGTAGTGCGAATTTTCTTGCATCCGTATAATTTACAGAATTCTTGAAACAGTTCAGACTCAAAAGTTGGGCTTTGATCTGTTAATACCCATTCTGGATATCCATGTGGTCTGCAGAAATAGGTTTGGAATGTTTTTGCCGCTGTTCGAGCTGTTAAGTCCTTCACTGGAGCTACTACTAGGAACCTGGAATAGTGGTCCACCATGGTAAGAGCATAAGTATAACCGGATCTGCTGGGTATGAGCTTGACGTGATCAAGGACTACCAGCTCTAATGGCTGTTTGGTAATGATGGACTGTAGTGGTGCCTTCTGACTGTTACGGTCTTTTCTTCTTAATGAGCATGGTCCACAATCTCTGCACCATTTCTCTATAGTAGATCTCATGCCAATCCAGAAAAATCTTTCATGTAACAGGATCTCCAACTTCTTCCATCCAAAATGTCCTGATTGATTATGATACATATCTAACACCATTTGGGTGTCTCTTTTTGGAACCACAATTTGCCAAACCATCTCATGTGTACTAGGATTAACATATCTTCTGCACAGTGTATCTTGATGGATAAATAACATGCTTCTTTCTTTCCACAATTGCTTGGCCTCTAGTGGAGAATCTTCGTCAAGTTTGCAGTTTGGTTCGGTTACTAGCTTTTTCACTAGACTCACTGCTGGATCACTATCTTGGGTTTCTTTCCAATTATAGTGAGGCAACGGGTTCAATGCTATATTCTGCTGGTTTTGATAGATAACGGCCTCTGTCACTTCCCATTTTCTGTTCTTATGGAAAGCTGGGAGTTCTACTTCCTCCAAGTCATCCTCCTCTACTTCTGATCCTGGTAGATATGCCTGAGGATTCCTAGACAGGGCATCAGCATTGGCATTTTTACGGCCTGTCCGGTACTTGATGATAAAAACAAAATTTGACAATCTGGCCATCCAGCGTTGCTCCAATGCACCAGTTTTGCGGTGTCCAGATACGTTAATGGATTGTTATCCGTATAGGCGACGAATTTTGAAGCAGCCAGATAATGTTTAAACCTTTCCGTTATGGCCCAGACCAAGGCCAAAAACTCCAACTTAAAAGAACTATAATTTTCAGGGTTTCTTTCGGTGGGTCGAAGTTTCCTGCTGGCATAAGAAATTACCCTTTCTTTTCCATCTTGTACCTGAGATAATACTGCTCCTAGGCCTACATTACTTGCGTCGGTATACAGGACAAATGGTAGGTTATAATCAGGATATGCCAATATTTCCTCAGTCAGAGCTGTCTTCATCCGTTGGAAGGAATCTTCTTGCTCTTGTCTCCATACCAATGACGGTTCTGACCTTCTTCGTTTAGTTTGGCCTACCAGTAGGTCTTGTAAAGGTGCTGTCATTTTCGTATAGCCCCTTATAAATCTCCGGTAATTTCCTACCAAACCCAGGAATTGGCGTACTTCCCTGACGGTGGTTGCCAATCTTGGATAGCTGTTATCTTCTCCGGATCTGGTGCTATTCCATCTGCGCTAACTACATGTCCAAGATATTGGACTTTTGGTTTCAGCAGGTGACATTTTGCTGGTTTAAGCTTCATTCCATATTTTGCTAGAGATGAAAATACCTCAGCCAAGTGTTCCAGGTGATCTTCATAGGTCTTGGAGTATACGATTACATCGTCTAGGTACAAGAGTACGGTCTCAAAGTTCTTGTGTCCCAGGCAACATTCCATGAGCCTTTTAAATGTTCCTGGTGCTTTACATCATCCGAACGGCATCCTATTAAATTCACATAGGCCCATTGGTGTTGTATTTGCCGTCTTCTCTCGGTCTTCCTCTGCCATGGAGACCTGCCAATATCCACTAGTGAGATCTAATGTAGAAAAATAATTAGCAGTCCTCAATGCAGCAAGAGACTCCTCTATACGGGGTAACGGGTAAGCATCTTTGTGAGTGATCTTATTTATTTCCCTGTAATCCACACACATCCTCATAGTGCCATCCTTATTTTTTAACTAGGACTAAGGGTGCTGCCCAGGGGCTACAACTATCTCTTTTAACCCCTGCCTCTCTCATGTCCCGCAGCATCTCTTTTGCACACTGGTAGTGTTTTGGTGGCACGGGTCTATGTCTCAGTCTAATTGGGGGATGATTCCCTGTGGATATGTGATGACGTACCCCTTCGACCTTCCCAAAATCTAACAGATGCATACGAAATACCTGTTCGAATTCTTGTGCTACCCGACAGATTCCATGTTTTTGATAGGAAGGGGTGGTATCACTCCCTACTTGCAACTGCTGACACCATTCCTCCAGCTATCCCTTGGAGTTGTTGTCCTCTGCTTGATTTGATGGGGACAAGGTTTCTATTGCCTGTATATGGCTGTCACAGACAGTGTACAGCTTTGCTACTGTAGCGTACCTGGGTAATCTTACTTCCTCTTCCCCACAGTTTATGATACGAATTGGTACTCTTCCTTTGCGTACATCCATCACCCCTCTGGCTGTCATCAGCGTAGGTCTGTGCTCGGAGTATACCGGTTCTACAACTGCCTGGTATTCCTTTCCTCTAAGACCGATAGCTGCTCGACACCAGATCATCATTTCCCTTTTAGGTGGTAGCATAATAGGAAATTGGTCTGTAACCCGTACACTGCCAATTTCCCCTCCAGACAGATTTACCTGTTGTCTGTGTGTCAGGACTCGAATCTCACGATGTAGCACTCTCCTTTGTCCATGATCAGCAGTCACAGCAATCTGTTGGAGCAAAAACAATACTTCCCCAAGGCAGTTTTCAATTACATTTGTTCCAAGTACCATGGAGGGGCATATGTTGTTAGGGTCATCTTCTACCACACATAATCCTTGGTCCTTTAACTCTACTCTCCCCAGTTTTAATGTGACTTCCCTAAACCCAACCTGGTTTAGTGGTAGTCCATTGGCTGCTAGTATAACTAAACTAGAATCTGGGGGTCTAAGATCGTTATCAGACCAATAGTGTTTGTACAATGTATGTGGGATGGTGGTTACTTGTGACCCAGTGTCCAAAAGAACTGACGTGGGGATTCCTTCTAGTGTAATATTAAGGTACGGGCGGCCTCCCACGTACCGACTACTCTAGTCTTTCGGGGCCGACTGTCTTATTCCTGAGGCTCGGCCCTGGGCCCCAGGAATCGCCGGTTTAAAAGACATTCTCTTGCGAAATGGCCTGGCTTGTTACAACGAAGGCAGACGGGTTGTCCTGAAGAATCCGTGTGATCCATGGCTCTGCATTGGAATGGTGCGTTCGTCCCCTGAACGGGCGACATGTTGGTCCCCTCCACGGGCAACATGTGCCTTTTCTTCATCCATAGAAGAAAGCAGTGGAAAAATCCAGCTGGACTCCAAAGGGATAAATAAAAATGCTTCTTTATTTATATCAACTCGATTAAAAATATATATCCATTTCTCAAGTAAAGACACCGGCTTGTTCACACTGATGCATGGCAGATGTATACTACTACGCGTTTCGGCGGAACGCCTTCCTCAGGTCATAGTCAGTACAAGATTAAGAGGATATTTATAAATGTTTTTCCTGAGCAGCGAAGTAACTCACATGTTCTCAATAAATTAATTATATAGGGGAGTATACACTGCTCAGGTAAAATCACAAATTCACAAGAGGAAAGTACAAAAAGACCATGAAGTATTTATCTAACCTTAAATTACATAGGTATCCATCCAGACAAAACACAGAAAAAAACACATATATATCAATTAACATCTAGGCATGAAAATCCCATATATAGGTAAATATACATATCTTTTTTTCTTTCTTTTTTTTCCCATAAATGGACATGAAAATCAATAGACACAATAAAACCCCACTTTATAGATGTAGATAATCACATTCGTTTGTCAAAACACATTATAGGAAGCAAGACATATAAAAAGGACACTGCCCACAGGTATAAGAAGAGAGAGAGAGAAAGAAAAAAAAAAAAAAAAAAATTATAATGTCTCGCAGTTGTCAGCCGAGGCCTACCCGTATATGTAAGGCTCAAACAGAACACATATCAATATTAATGAGCGACAGAAATATCAGTGTTGAGATCTACAACAACAAATCAACCACGCTCATACAATGGAAGTGTAAAGTGCTGTTGTATTAGTCTCGCAGTTGTCAGCTAAAAAAAAAAAAAAAAAAAAAAAAAAAATTAAATTTCTCTCTTTTTTTCAAAAACCTCAATAGCATAAGATCAAATCATGTCTGCTATTTAATCCCTTTGGGAGGCGGGTATCCAACATAAAAATCCACCGACTTTCATGATTAAGTAGCTTTCTCCTATAGTCGCCTCCTCTCAATGGTTTAAAAACCTTCTCTATACCCTTGAATTTAAAAGCTGTCAAATTGCCCTTGTGGACTGTGGCAAAATGTCTAGATACCGCAGAGATACCAATGGTATTAGCGTTCACTGAATCGGACATGTGCTTGCGTATACGTTTTTTAAGTGGCCCCACTGTACAGCCTACGTACTGAATCTGGCATTGTTCACACTCTATCAGATATACCACATGATCACTATTACAGTTAATGAAAGTATTAATGTTAAAGCTATTACCATTGTGGAAAGATACAAAGGTATCACTCTTGCTAACAAAACTGCAGCATTTACATTTAGCGGCACCGCACTTAAAAAAACCTTTGACTTCTAACCACGTGGTAGATCTGACCGGCCGTGCAGAGACAAATGTGCTAGGAGACAAAATACTCTGCAAAGTGGGAGCTTTCGGGCAACAAATCTAACTGCATTCTTGCTCATGATTTCCTTCAATCTCAGATCTTGGTTCAGCAGAGGTAAGTATTTTTTTATGATATTTTTTATACTGTCAAATTGATCACTGAATTGCGTAGAGAAGGTAATAAAACAATTATCGTTGTCCCTCTGTTTAGATTTGTCGGCAAGGAGGTCTACTCTATTTACTCTATCAACTATATGCTCTGCTCTGTCTAATACCCACCCAGGATAATCTCGTGCTCTGAGTCTGTCTTTAACCCTTTGTGCCTCTTTTTTGTATGTAGCTGGGCTGGAACTATTTCTCTTAGTACGGATCAATTCTCCCACTGGAATATTTCTCAGAACATGTTTAGGATGGCAGGAAGATGCATTCAGTGTGTTATTAGTGGCCAGAGGTTTCCTAAATGGAGAAATACATACTCTGTTATCTTTGATGGAGAATTCAATGTCCAAAAAATTAATTTTTGTTTTATGTAGATTGTGTGTGAATTTCAGATTGAACTCATTATTATCCAAATATGAAAACAATTCCTCAGCTCTGGATTCTGTGCTCCTCCATACGAGTAACATGTCATCTATGTATCTCCCCAGCCACAAAATATCACTAAAAAAAGGTGAATTAGTACTGTATAAAAACCTCTCTTCCCAAACCGCCATAACAATGTTAGCAAGGGAGGGTGAGAAAACCGCTCCCATGCTAACACCACTCCGCTGCAAAAAAAAAACGTTTATCAAATGAAAAATAATTGTGACTGAGGAGATACTTGACCGCAATTAGCAAAAATTCGACAATAGAAGGGTTATAATTGCTGAAACTGTTCAAAAAATATTCCAAACAATTAATGGCTACATCATGAGGTATTGCCGGGTACAAACCAATAACATCTACTGTGATCCAGGTGTATTCTTTTTTCCATTCCATATTATCAAAAAGGGAAATAATCGATTTGGAATCTCTAATGTATTTCTCCATTTAGGAAACCTCTGGCCACTAATAACACACTGAATGCATCTTCCTGCCATCCTAAACATGTTCTGAGAAATATTCCAGTGGGAGAATTGATCCGTACTAAGAGAAATAGTTCCAGCCCAGCTACATACAAAAAAGAGGCACAAAGGGTTAAAGACAGACTCAGAGCACGAGATTATCCTGGGTGGGTATTAGACAGAGCAGAGCATATAGTTGATAGAGTAAATAGAGTAGACCTCCTTGCCGACAAATCTAAACAGAGGGACAACGATAATTGTTTTATTACCTTCTCTACGCAATTCAGTGATCAATTTGACAGTATAAAAAATATCATAAAAAAATACTTACCTCTGCTGAACCAAGATCTGAGATTGAAGGAAATCATGAGCAAGAATGCAGTTAGATTTGTTGCCCGAAAGCTCCCACTTTGCAGAGTATTTTGTCTCCTAGCACATTTGTCTCTGCACGGCCGGTCAGATCTACCACGTGGTTAGAAGTCAAAGGTTTTTTTAAGTGCGGTGCCGCTAAATGTAAATGCTGCAGTTTTGTTAGCAAGAGTGATACCTTTGTATCTTTCCACAATGGTAATAGCTTTAACATTAATACTTTCATTAACTGTAATAGTGATCATGTGGTATATCTGATAGAGTGTGAACAATGCCAGATTCAGTACGTAGGCTGTACAGTGGGGCCACTTAAAAAACGTATACGCAAGCATATGTCCGATTCAGTGAACGCTAATACCATTGGTATCTCTGCGGTATCTAGACATTTTGCCACAGTCCACAAGGGCAATTTGACAGCTTTTAAATTCAAGGGTATAGAGAAGGTTTTTAAACCATTGAGAGGAGGCGACTATAGGAGAAAGCTACTTAATCATGAAAGTCGGTGGATTTTTATGTTGGATACCCGCCTCCCAAAGGGATTAAATAGCAGACATGATTTGATCTTATGCTATTGAGGTTTTTGAAAAAAAGAGAGAAATTTAACTTTTTTTTTTTTTTTCTTTTTTTTTTGGCTGACAACTGCGAGACTAA
Organism: Anomaloglossus baeobatrachus; assembly: GCF_048569485.1. NCBI lineage: Eukaryota > Metazoa > Chordata > Amphibia > Anura > Aromobatidae > Anomaloglossus > Anomaloglossus baeobatrachus. The sequence goes on from NC_134353.1 coordinate 9,673,877, forward strand.
TACAACAGCACTTTACACTTCCATTGTATGAGCGTGGTTGATTTGTTGTTGTAGATCTCAACACTGATATTTCTGTCGCTCATTAATATTGATATGTGTTCTGTTTGAGCCTTACATATACGGGTAGGCCTCGGCTGACAACTGCGAGACATTATAATTTTTTTTTTTTTTTTTTTTTTTTTTTTTTCTTTCTCTCTCTCTCTTCTTATACCTGTGGGCAGTGTCCTTTTTATATGTCTTGCTTCCTATAATGTGTTTTGACAAACGAATGTGATTATCTACATCTATAAAGTGGGGTTTTATTGTGTCTATTGATTTTCATGTCCATTTATGGGAAAAAAAAGAAAGAAAAAAAGATATGTATATTTACCTATATATGGGATTTTCATGCCTAGATGTTAATTGATATATATGTGTTTTTTTCTGTGTTTTGTCTGGATGGATACCTATGTAATTTAAGGTTAGATAAATACTTCATGGTCTTTTTGTACTTTCCTCTTGTGAATTTGTGATTTTACCTGAGCAGTGTATACTCCCCTATATAATTAATTTATTGAGAACATGTGAGTTACTTCGCTGCTCAGGAAAAACATTTATAAATATCCTCTTAATCTTGTACTGACTATGACCTGAGGAAGGCGTTCCGCCGAAACGCGTAGTAGTATACACCTGCCATGCATCAGTGTGAACAAGCCGGTGTCTTTACTTGAGAAATGGATATATATTTTTAATCGAGTTGATATAAATAAAGAAGCATTTTTATTTATCCCTTTGGAGTCCAGCTGGATTTTTCCACTGCTTTCTTCTATTATCTTCTCGGCTTGCTGCCGTAATCCGTGCCGGACCAAAGGGGACTAACAGGAGGATATATTCAGGCTTGTCTCTGCAGTGGTGAGCGGTTTTGTTTGTTTTTTGTACTTTTCTTCATCCATGGAACATCCTCAGGAGAATCAGCTAACTGTATTTTACTGGGTAGTTGGGACCCTGGCTGGTTCTGCAATAGTGTTAACGCAAAGTCCATCTTTTTAGTCAGCTGCTATACTTGGTTTCTCAAATCATCCTCTCTGTTTGATGTCTCAGCCGGCTTTACAACCTTTACCAAATCTTTGGAAGCATTTGTTATGCCGGTGGGAGAAGTATCAACCTGCCCTGACGGGTCCACTGACTTGGCCGGCAACTTGTACTGTAATACTGTTATTGCTCTATCTTTTATAGCATCAAAGTCAACATCAGGGTGATCTAAGACCCACATGTGCACCTGCTGACGACTGACTTCTGACCTCAAGCCAGCTATGAACTGTTCGGCAAGCATTCTATCATCGTCGTCTACACTTGCTGGATCCACTTGCTTTAAGGACCGGAGTGCTACTTGTAAACGTAAGGCATAATCTCTGATGGTTTCCTTTGGCCCTTGTTCACATTGGTAGAATATCATCCTAAACTCAGCCCGGGTGCGTTTCTCAAAAGCAGCTTTTAACTTGGCAAATACATTTTCTACGGAGTCTCTGTCAGTATCTTTCCATGACTTCACCTCCAGCTCTGCTGCACCGATTAATTGTCCCAGCACCACAGCGGCTCGCTGTTTCCCGGTCATAGCATACATATCCAGCACCGCACATATTTTCCTCTTAAAATCTGCCAGAGTGCCTGGTTTCCCCTCATAGATTGGCAACCATTTTGCTCCGGGCATATATGGCAAGGTTATTGGCATTATTGAGGCTACTGGCGCGGCTCCTCCTTCTGCAGGGACCCAAGAATCATTGTCCTCACTCATGGCGGTGCCCCCTTAGTTAATTGCGGCTAGTTGCAAACCTTTAGATACAGTCAAAGTTCAGCACTCACTAGGCTTTTGCATAGACAGACCCGCCTTTTGTCAGTTCTCGGGTCTTTTCGGAACCAGCCACTGCACTTCGGGTAGTCTGAGCAGAGCGCTGAGTGGGACTTATCCTCGCTCTCCTTTTCACCTGTTGTGTGGCGCAGCTTCAATTTCTGTGGCAACTCGCACCTCTTTCAGACCGATGAGCAACGCCGTTTAATTACAATGACTATGGCGTTTCTGTGCGCACTTTACATAGCCAAGTCTTTTTAGGCACACATTGTTGGTTTTTAAGTACGATCCTGTTCGTGACGCCAATTGAGTTGACCATCAGGGTTTTCGGTAGGGGGGTACTCTGGCGCCGGGACTACAGATACTTTACTCTCGATTGCGTTATCACAGGTGGTCGGTCCCGGCTTTGTGCCCTGGGTGCTCACTCTGCGGCTGTGGAATGGGGTTCAGGGATGATTTTGGGGATATACGTGACGCCACCTGTGGTGTCTGGTAAGCGGGATATACCAGCGCTGCCCGCGGCCGACCTCTGAGGTGATGGTGACGGCAGCTTAAGATCTCTCAGCTCCCCACAGGTGGAGATTTCTTACCTCAGGGTGGCGGGTCGCTGACCAGTAGGGAAGCGACCGAGCGGTGATGGCTGCCTTCTTCTCTGATGTCGCAGGGTCCTGTCGAACAGTGGAGAGATGACACACCGAGTCCACATTAGCTTAAACAAGTCCTTTTTACTGGCATCTGGTTTGTTTTGCACAGTACATAGCAGAAACAGTTCGGTTACCAGAAGGCCAATGGTCACAAGTTTCGGAGGAGATTTAATGACAGAGTCTCTCTCTGAGGTAACCTTTCTTTGTTTTTTTCTCGGTCTCTGAGTCGCGGGCGGGGAGGAAGGTGCCGGCACCTCGCTCACCCCTCTGCTCGGGTCCGGCTGCTGCTGCTCAGTGGTGGCTCGAGCGGTGGGCCGGATCCCGGGGGTTTTCGAGCGGTGCTCCTCGCCCGTGAGTGAAAGGGGATTGGGTTTTGGGATATAGTCTATTGTCCGTGACGCCACCCACGGTTGTGGTGATTTGTAGCACCACCGCTGCTCAATATGGGGATCCCGGGAGTGGTGATGCGGAGCAGCCGGTTGTTGTGTTGCCCCTCCGTGGGTAGGGGTTGGTGATCCCGGGGCCCAGGGATGGTGTGGAAGGTGCAGGGCCTGGTGGGCGCAGGGACGCGGGGGCAGCGCGGTGCCTTGCGGCACTGTGGTACTCACTCAGCCTGAGACGTTGACACAGTTTTACGGTAAACCACACGGCTGGAAAGACGGTTCCCACGGACGGCTGCACTTGCTCTCCCAGTAGGTAACGGTGATGTCCCTCTGACCTGCACCTAGTGTTTCTGTGTTGGTAGCGATGGGTTCCCACCGGTAACCCGCTCCCCGGCTTGGATATGGGCCGGAGGAGGCCTGCTTTGCCCGCAGACGCTGGCCCCGAGGAACTGGTGCCCTGGCGGTGGCGGTGTTCCTCCTTAATGGTTGGACTTTTGCCTTCAGTCGGGACTTGGTTGTTGGGGGATCGACGTCCCCTTCACTGACGGATTTGGCAAATTATGGCGACTCCTAGCCTTGCCGGGGTCCGAGAGGCCCCTGCCCTGGTGCTGACTGTCCTTCGTATACTGCTCCAGACCGCCGGGCCACTACCCGTCCACGGTCCTTCCAGCAACCTCCGAGCAGTCCCCCTCCAGACGATCACTGCTGTTGCTGACCTTGCTGACCTTGCTGACACTGTCCTGCACTTAGCCGGACCAACTTCAGGGCTTTCTACGCTCACTTTTACTCCTTTCTTCTTTGCTCTACTACCACTTCACTTTAACTTAGCTCCTCTACCACTTCCTTCTACTTTCACTACCTTTTCTTAACTGCTTGGTTCTTCCCGCCTCCAGAGCTTTGAACTCCTCGGTGGGCGGAGCCAACCGCCTGGCCCACCCCCTGGTGTGAACATCAGCCCCTGGAGGAAAGCAACAAGGATTTTAGTAGCTTTGGTGTTCCTAACTGGGATGCAGGGTGTGGTGGTGTGATGACCTGTGACCCCTGGCTTGCCCAGGGTGTCACATCTGCTCTGAGGGCTCTGTGACTCCCTCTTTATCCCACTCGTTAGTCTTGTCACTGGTTTTCCCAGGGGTCTGATGCTGTACTATTTCTTTATCTATCCCGCAACAGTGTCGTGAACTCAAGTCAATGTTACTCAATCTAATGTAAGACTCTGCATTTCCTCTCTCTTTCACCTGTGACCAAAAAACACTGTATTCCCCTGTAGTGCCTAACCACAGGGGCGCTACAAATATATATATATTCCAGGTTCTTATGCTGTGCATTGGTCTTGTGTTCCGCTCTGTCTGTATACTACTTCACTCTCCTCATCTGCAGGACACCGGTCACTTCTATAGTCACTGATTATCCTCCGGTGTATATATATATATATATGTGTGTGTGTGAATACACCGGAGGATAATCAGTGACTAATTCTGAAGTGTACCGGGATATACTTTCAGCCCAGATTCAGCCAAATGCCGCAAAGTTGATCGGACGGCGCTTCATAGTACAGATGGACAATGACCCCAAGCATACAGCCAAAGCTACCCAGGAGTTCATGAGTGCAAAAAAGTGGAACATTCTGCAATGGCCAAGTCAATCACCAGATCTTAACCCAATTGAGCATGCATTTCACTTGCTCAAATCCAGACTTAAGACGGAAAGACCCACAAACAAGCAAGACCTGAAGGCTGCGGCTGTAAAGGCCTGGCAAAGCATTAAGAAGGAGGAAACCCAGCGTTTGGTGATGTCCATGGGTTCCAGACTTAAGGCAGTGATTGCCTCCAAAGGATTCGCAACAAAATATTGAAAATAAGTTTTTTTTTTTTGGGTTTGGTTTATTTGTCCAATTACTTTTGACCTCCTAAAATGTGGAGTGTTTGTAAAGAAATGTGACAATTCCTACAATTTCTATCAGATATTTTTGTTCAAACCTTCAAATTAAACGTTACAATCTGCACTTGAATTCTCTTGTAGAGGTTTCATTTCAAATCCAATGTGGTGGCATGCAGAGCCCAACTCGCCAAAATTGTGTCACTGTCCAAAGATTTCTGGACCTAACTGTATATATTCCAGGGTCTTATGCTGTGCATTGGTCTTGTGCTCCGCTCTGTCTGTATACTACTTCACTCTCCTCATCTGCAGGACACCGGTCACTTCTATAGTCACTGATTATCCTCCGGTATATTCATATATATATATTATATATATATTCCAGGTTCTTATGCTGTGCATGGGTCTTGTGCTCCGCTCTGTCTGTATACTACTTCACTCTCCTCATCTGCAGGACACCGGTCACTTCTATAGTTACTGATTATCCTCCGGTATATTCATATATATATATATATATATATATATTCCAGGTTCTTATGCTGTGAATTGGTCTTGTGCTCCGCTCTGCCTGTATACTACTTCACTCTCCTCATCTGCAGGACACCGGTCACTTCTATAGTCACTGATTATCCTCCGGTATATACATATATATATATATTCCAGGTTCTTATGCTGTGCATTGGTCTTGTGCTCCGCTCTGTCTGTATACTACTTCACTCTCTACATCTGCAGGACACCGGTCACTTCTATAGTCACTGATTATCCTCCGGTATATACATATATATATATATATATTCCAGGTTCTTATGCTGTGCATTGGTCTTGTGCTCCGCTCTGTCTGTATACTACTTCACTCTCCTCATCTGCAGGACACCGGTCACTTCTATAGTCACTGATTATCCTCCGGTATATACATATATATATATATATATATATATATATATATATATTCCAGGTTCTTATGCTGTGCATTGGTCTTGTGCTCCGCTCTGTCTGTATACTACTTCACTCTCCTCATCTGCAGGACACCGGTCACTTCTATAGTCACTGATTATCCCCCGGTATATACATATATATATATATTCCAGGTTCTTATGCTGTGCATTGGTCTTGTGCTCCGCTCTGTCTGTATACTACTTCACTCTCCTCATCTGCAGGACACCGGTCACTTCTATAGTCACTGATTATCCTCCGGTATATACATATATATATATATATATATAATCCAGGTTCTTATGCTGTGCATTGGTCTTGTGCTCCGCTCTGTCTGTATACTACTTCACTCTCCACATCTGCAGGACACCGGTCACTTCTATAGTCACTGATTATCCCCCGGTATATACATATATATATATATATATATATTCCAGGTTCTTATGCTGTGCATTGGTCTTGTGCTCCGCTCTGTCTGTATACTACTTCACTCTCCTCATCTGCAGGACACCGGTCACTTCTATAGTCACTGATTATCCTCCGGTATATACATATGTGGCGCCCCTGACCTGGTCAGGCACCACTGAGTACTGCACCCATGCTGGGGACAGTACAATACAGGTAATCCAGAAGGCTGACCGGGGTGTGGAACACAGGCGCATAGTGATCAGGTCTCACACATGTACCCATGAGAGGACCCCTGGGGATCCCAGGAGGGGGAAAAGCCTTCACCTTCACTGGAATAGTGGAGGGGGCCAAAAGCCTCCATCTCCTCTCAAGGGGTGTGGTAAGAGAGTCTGGTTGCTAGGTGGCGTAGGCAAGAACAGGAGAGGAGGAGCAGTGAGCCGGTTCAGTGCAGAGTCCAGGGAGCTCGAGTGAAGAGCTGACCCCTTCCCCTGGGCTGCTGTAGTCTGACAGCGTCCGCGCAGTGGCTACCGACGGGGGAGAACGGTCAACTAGGAGTGCTACCCGAAACCCATCTCCAGCTAGAGAGAGAGCACAGAGTGGGAAGTAAGGAGACTGCTAGGGAGAACCAGGCCCAAACGGGCGGCAGATCCCGAAGCGGAGATAGATCCAGCTTTCTTTTGCTAAACCTGCCGGTGTGGGGCTCTCAAAGCCCACGCCACAACACCACAAAAGCCGCAGCCACGTAGCCACAGTTAGGGCCCATAGGTCACAGGAGGCAAGAAGCTGGAGTGATCTGGCCCAGGCGACAAGCACACGGCAAACGAAGGGGAGAGAGGCTTCAGCATCTTCCCTGGGTGACCCCCATAGGGACTCAAAGTCGGGGTTACCCCAAACCACCAAGGGCTAAGGAAGGCGAGTTAGTAGTCACCCTCACAAGTCAGCCTGAAGGACACCTGGTTCCCACTTGGTTCATCCCAGCTACGCCCGGGTCACTCACCCTGCCATCAACTGTGAGTAAAAACCCTGAAAGACATCCTGCCTGTGTTGAGTCATTCTGCGCCTTGTAGTTCTACACATCTACACAGGGCCCTGGGGCTTGCCTCACTCTCAGGAGGCTATTCCAACTAACTGCACTCACCATCAGCCCCAGGCGTCCCTCAACCTGCAGTGGCGGTCCCTACTGGCCGCAATACTGAGAGTGGCGTCACGACAAGAAGAAGATCTCCTACCTGTGACCAGATCCAGCTGAGTGGAGTCCCTGAAGGTAATGCACCGACACAACACCTGTGGGGCTTCACATCTGGCGTCACGAACAGGATAAGGACTAGACCTGTTCAGACAGGTGACCATGTGCCTAGGCGGTCCGCTTGAAAAATTGGAAGCGCCGCCATATTGCCACCATGAAAAGCGCGCTGAAAAACAACAGCAGCCCGCGCTGGGAGAAGTTACCGCCCACGAAGAGGTGTGGTTACCCAGAGATCCCCTGCAGAGTTCTGACCTCGCTTGTGAAGAGAGCGGAAGCGTCCAGAGACGTCGGGACAGAAAGGGAGCCAGAAGCCTGCTGCTGGGAGAGGAGCTGCTGACAGAGGCAGAGCGGAAACTGAACAGCTTGCTACTAGAGGCAACGGCGAGTCCACTGCTGGGAAATCGTGCAGAAGAGGGCGCAGAAGAAATAGCGTCTGACCGCAGAAACCCAGAACCGGGCTCCGCTGCCTGGTGGTATCGGGAGCTGGCCCAGTTCTGCGACCGACTGGAGACCCGGGTCATGGAGCAGATCAGAGAAGAACGAATGGAACTTCTGGAGATGGCTGCCGCGGTTCAGGCCTATGAGAGGGGAACCGCACGACGAGTGCCAGACCGGACGGCGACGACTCAGACCCCGATGCTGCCACCGATGGGTGAGTCCAGTATTACCCCTGCCGGCCCGGATGCCCCGACCCCTGCTGCCACGCCCGCGGTCCCTGAAGAGGCGCCCGGCGCGGCGACGCTGAGCCAGGCCGCAGCCACGCCAGGTGCGGCCCGCCAAGCCCAGGCCGCCGCAGCGATGCCCTGCTCGGCCCGCCAAGCCCAGGCCGCCGCAGCGATGCCCTGCTCGGCCCCCCAAGCCCAGGCCGCCGCAGCGATGCCCTGCTCGGCCCGTCAAGCCCCGGCCGCCGCAGCGATGCCCTGCTCGGCCCACCAAGACCCGGTCCCTGCAGCGACGCCCAGCCCAGCCTGCACAGATCCCATCGCAGCTGCGACGCCGATCCAGGCCGCCGCCATACAGGGCGCGGCCCGCCAAGACCAGGCCGCCGCCATACAGGGCGCGGCCCGCCAAGACCAGGCCGCCGCCATACAGGGCGCGGCCCGCCAAGACCAGGCCGCCGCCATACAGGGCGCGGCCCGCCAAGAGATTGCATCACCATTTACCCCGGCCTGCAAGGCCAGAGCAGACACCGCTCCCCAGCCTAAGGAAGTCCCTACTAGGAAATCCCTGATAGGTGAAGACTCCGCATACTGGCAGCTGAAGGCTGACCTGGAGGCTAAGTTCCCACAGGAGATGGTGGTCCGATACATGCTCCCTCCGAACACCCCTAAGGCAACCCCTGCAGCAACCACGCTGAAGAGTCCACCGCCTGGGCCAGCTGAGGAACACTCATCCCCAGCGCTGCCACGACCAGAGTGCAGCGAAGAACTAAGGGGGAGAGGAGGGCAAGAAGCTGAGGAGTTGCCCCCGGAGCCAGCAGCAGTGCTAGTCCCAGAGCCGGAGATGCTGCCATATTCCCGCTGGGACGAGGAAGACCTGACACCTCCTGCTGACGAAGAAGACCTGCCCCAAAGCCTCACCTGGGAGCTTGTAAGCTGCACTTTGCAGAATCCAGCCCGCAAGACACAGCGCCGCAGTAGAACCCAGTCTTTCCCTGCACCGCCATCCCCAGAGCAGAGAGATGACATCACGGCCAGAGACCTACAAGAAAAAAGGTTCCTGAGAAGGTCCAAAGCCCAGGTCAGAGGACCCCTTTGCAGAGGAGTAGTGGAGGACTTCAGCCTCAAGTCAGGATACGGGTTCATCGTAGCACCTGGTATCAAAGAAGGCATTTTTGTCAATAGGAGAGACGTCAGAGCTAATCTGCCCAGAGGACACCCTGGCAGAAACTTAAAGATGGGAGACTCCGTACAGTTCACCATGCACCAAGGAGAAAGAGGGTGGTATGCGCTAGATGTAGTGCCATGTCCCAAAGAAGAAGAAAGAAAAGACAAAGGACCTACTGATGAGACAACTACAGATGAGGAAAAAGGTCAAGAAAGCAACAGGTGCCGCAGCCCTACAGGCCCAAGCCCTGGTGAAGAGGAGTCTGCATAAGTTCAAGTGAAGTACAGCAAGTTTTGACCAGTTTGGAAAGTTTGTTTTGCAACGTTTTAAAGTTCAAGAATGTGCCCACATAAACTATTGTGAGAAATAAACCTTAAGGCTATGAACTGGCTATAGCCACAAACTCTCGCAGTGTAAATAGTTACACCAGAGGGCACCACCACCACCAGAGTCAGCCTGTTTAGGGGCTTGGCTCGTCTGCAACCAGGGGGCCCGTCCGTATATAGGGCCTTGGCTCACCTGCAACCAGAGAGCATGCCTGTTTATGGGGCCTGGCTCTCCACCACAAAGAGGGTACCTGGTTAGCACCAACTGTGGAGGCCGCCTCTACATCCTGCCAGAAGAGGCTGAAGGCGCGGATCCACCAGGCCAGGTATACCCTGAAGACCACCAGACCATGAAAGCCGCCTCTACATCCTGCCAGAAGTGGCTGAAGGCGCGGCCAACGTGAGAGGGTTTTGGGTGGGTTAACGGACTTGTGGGTGGAGGGTGGTGATGTATGGTACCTGGTGCTTTTAAAAATGTTTTACATGTTTTAATGTTTTATGCATTTTAAAATGTTGTCTTGCAGCCCGAGGACGTGCTGGTGATAACTAAGGGGGAATGTGGCGCCCCTGACCTGGTCAGGCACCACTGAGTACTGCACCCATGCTGGGGACAGTACAACACAGGTAATCCGGAAGGCTGACCGGGGTGTGGAACACAGGCGCATAGTGATCAGGTCTCACACATGTACCCATGAGAGGACCCCTGGGGATCCCAGGAGGGGGAAAAGCCTTCACCTTCACTGGAATAGTGGAGGGGGCCAAAAGCCTCCATCTCCTCTCAAGGGGTGTGGTAAGAGAGTCTGGTTGCTAGGTGGCGTAGGCAAGAACAGGAGAGGAGGAGCAGTGAGCCGGTTCAGTGCAGAGTCCAGGGAGCTCGAGTGAAGAGCTGACCCCTTCCCCTGGGCTGCTGTAGTCTGACAGCGTCCGCGCAGTGGCTACCGACGGGGGAGAACGGTCAACTAGGAGTGCTACCCGAAACCCATCTCCAGCTAGAGAGAGAGCACAGAGTGGGAAGTAAGGAGACTGCTAGGGAGAACCAGGCCCAAACGGGCGGCAGATCCCGAAGCGGAGATAGATCCAGCTTTCTTTTGCTAAACCTGCCGGTGTGGGGCTCTCAAAGCCCACGCCACAACACCACAAAAGCCGCAGCCACGTAGCCACAGTTAGGGCCCATAGGTCACAGGAGGCAAGAAGCTGGAGTGATCTGGCCCAGGCGACAAGCACACGGCAAACGAAGGGGAGAGAGGCTTCAGCATCTTCCCTGGGTGACCCCCATAGGGACTCAAAGTCGGGGTTACCCCAAACCACCAAGGGCTAAGGAAGGCGAGTTAGTAGTCACCCTCACAAGTCAGCCTGAAGGACACCTGGTTCCCACTTGGTTCATCCCAGCTACGCCCGGGTCACTCACCCTGCCATCAACTGTGAGTAAAAACCCTGAAAGACATCCTGCCTGTGTTGAGTCATTCTGCGCCTTGTAGTTCTACACATCTACACAGGGCCCTGGGGCTTGCCTCACTCTCAGGAGGCTATTCCAACTAACTGCACCCACCATCAGCCCCAGGCGTCCCTCAACCTGCAGTGGCGGTCCCTACTGGCCGCAATACTGAGAGTGGCGTCACGACAAGAAGAAGATCTCCTACCTGTGACCAGATCCAGCTGAGTGGAGTCCCTGAAGGTAATGCACCGACACAACACCTGTGGGGCTTCACACATATATATATAAATATTCCAGGTTCTTATGCTGTGCATTGGTCTTGTGCTCCGCTCTGTCTGTATACTGCTTCACTCTCCTCATCTGCAGGACACCGGTCACTTCTATAGTCACTGATTATCCTCCGGTATATACATATATATATAAATATTCCAGGTTCTTATGCTGTGCATTGGTCTTGTGCTCCGCTCTGTCTGTATACTACTTCACTCTCCTCATCTGCAGGACACCGGTCACTTCTATAGTCACTGATTATCCTCCGGTATATACATATATATATATATATATATATATATATATATATATATATATAATCCAGGTTCTTATGCTGTGCATTGGTCTTGTGCTCCGCTCTGTCTGTATACTACTTCACTCTCCACATCTGCAGGACACCGGTCACTTCTATAGTCACTGATTATCCTCCGGTATATACATATATATATATTACAGGTTCGTATGCTGTGCATTGGTCTTGTACTCCGCTCTGTCTGTATACTACTTCACTCTCCTCATCTGCAGGACACCGGTCACTTCTATAGTCACTGATTATCCTCCGGTATATACATATATATATATATATTCCAGGTTCTTATGCTGTGAATTGGTCTTGTGCTCCGCTCTGCCTATATACTACTTCACTGTCCTCATCTGGAGGACACCGGTCACTTCAATAGTCACTGATTATCCTCCGGTATATACATATATATATATATATTCCAGGTTCTTATGCTGTGAATTGGTCTTGTGATCCGCTCTGCCTGTATACTACTTCACTCTCCTCATCTGGAGGACACCGGTCACTTCAATAGTCACTGATTATCCTCCGGTATATACATATATATATATATTCCAGGTTTTTATGTTGTGCATGGGTCTTGTGCTCCGCTCTGCCTGTATACTACTTCACTCTCCTCATCTGGAGGACACCGGTCACTTCTATAGTCACTGATTATCCTCCGGTATATACATATATATATATTCCAGGTTCTTATGCTGTGCATTGGTCTTGTGCTCCGCTCTGTCTGTTTACTATTTCACTCTCCTCATCTGCAGGACACCGGTCACTTCTATAGTCACTGATTATCCTCCGGTATATACATATATATTCCAGGTTCTTATGCTGGGCATTGGTCTTGTGCTCCGCTCTGTCTGTATACTACTTCACTCTCCTCATCTGCAGGACACCGGTCACTTCTATAGTCACTGATTATCCCCCGGTATATACATATATATATATATATTCCAGGTTCTTATGCTGGGCATTGGTCTTGTGCTCCGCTCTGTCTGTATACTGCTTCACTCTCCTCATCTGCAGGACACCGGTCACTTCTATAGTCACTGATTATCCTCCGGTATATACATATATATAAAAATATTCCAGGTTCTTATGCTGTGCATTGGTCTTGTACTCCGCTCTGTCTGTATACTACTTCACTCTCCTCATCTGCAGGACACCGGTCACTTCTATAGTCACTGATTATCCTCCGGTATATACATATATATATATATTCCAGGTTCTTATGCTGTGAATTGGTCTTGTGCTCCGCTCTGCCTATATACTACTTCACTGTCCTCATCTGGAGGACACCGGTCACTTCAATAGTCACTGATTATCCTCCGGTATATACATATATATATATATATTCCAGGTTCTTATGCTGTGAATTGGTCTTGTGCTCCGCTCTGTCTGTAAACTACTTCACTCTCCTCATCTGCAGGACACCGGTCACTTCTATAGTCACTGATTATCCTCCGGTATATACATATATATATATTCCAGGTTCTTATGCTGTGCATTGGTCTTGTGCTCCACTCTGTCTGTTTACTACTTCACTCTCCTCATCTGCAGGACACCGGTCACTTCTATAGTCACTGATTATCCTCCGGTATATACATATATATTCCAGGTTCTTATGCTGTGCATTGGTCTTGTGCTCCGCTCTGTCTGTTTACTATTTCACTCTCCTCATCTGCAGGACACCGGTCATTTCTATAGTCACTGATTATCCTCCAGTAAATACGTATATATATATATATTCCAGGTTCTTATGCTGTGCATTGGTCTTGTGCTCCGCTCTGTCTGTATACTACTTCACTCTCCTCATCTGCAGGACACCGGTCACTTCTATAGTCACTGATTATCCTCCGGTATATACATATATATATATATATATTCCAGGTTCTAATGCTGTGCATTGGTCTTGTGCTCTGCTCTGTATGTATACTGCTTCACTCTCCTCATCTGCAGGACACCGGTCACGTCTATAGTCACTGATTATCCTCCGGTATATACATATATATATATTCCAGGTTCTTATGTTGTGCATTGGTCTTGTGCTCCGCTCTGTCTGTTTACTTTTTCACTCTCCTCATCTGCAGGACACCGGTCACTTCTATAGTCACTGATTATCCTCCGGTATATACATATATATATATATATATTCCAGGTTCTTATGCTGTGCATTGGTCTTGTGCTCCGCTCTGTCTGTATACTACTTCACTCTCCTCATCTGCAGGACACCGGTCACTTCTATAGTCACTGATTATCCTCCGGTATATACATATATATTCCAGGTTCTTATGCTGTGCATTGGTCTTGTGCTCCGCTCTGTCTGTATACTACTTCACTCTCCACATCTGCAGGACACCGGTCACTTCCATAGTCACTGATTATCCTCCGGTATATACATATATATATATATTCCAGGTTCTTATGCTGTGCATTGGTCTTGTGCTCTGCTCTGTCTGTATACTGCTTCACTCTCCTCATCTGCAGGACACCGGTCACTTCTATAGTCACTGATTATCCTCCGGTATATACATATATATATATATATATTCCAGGATCTTATGCTGTGCATTGGTCTTGTGCTCCGCTCTGTCTGTATACTACTTCACTCTCCTCATCTGGAGGACACCGGTCACTTCTATAGTCACTGATTATCCTCCGGTATATACATATATATATATATATATTCCAGGTTCTTATGCTGTGCATTGGTCTTGTACTCCGCTCTGTCTGTATACTGCTTCACTCTCCTCATCTGCAGGACACCGGTCACGTCTATAGTCACTGATTATCCTGCGGTATATACATATATATTCCAGGTTCTTATGCTGTGCATTGGTCTTGTGCTCCGCTCTGTCTGTATACTACTTCACTCTCCACATCTGCAGGACACCGGTCACGTCTATAGTCACTGATTATCCTCCGGTATATACATATATATATATATTCCAGGTTCTTATGTTGTGCATTGGTCTTGTGCTCCGCTCTGTCTGTTTACTTTTTCACTCTCCTCATCTGCAGGACACCGGTCACGTCTATAGTCACTGATTATCCTCCGGTATATACATGTATATATATATATTCCAGGTTCTTATGCTGTGCATTGCTCTTGTGCTCCGCTCTGTCTGTATACTACTTCTCTCTCCACATCTGCAGGACACCGGTCACTTCTATAGTCACTGATTATCCCCCGGTATATACATATATATATATATTCCAGGTTCTTATGCTGTGCATTGGTCTTGTGCTCCGCTCTGTCTGTATACTACTTCACTCTCCACATCTGCAGGACACCGGTCACTTCTATAGTCACTGATTATCCTCCGGTATATACATATATATATATATATATATTCCAGGTTCTTATGCTGTGCATTGGTCTTGTGCTCCGCTCTGTCTGTATACTACTTCACTCTCCTCATCTGCAGGACACCGGTCACTTCTATAGTCACTGATTATCCCCCGGTATATACATATATATATATATTCCAGGTTCTTATGCTGTGCATTGCTCTTGTGCTATGCTCTGTCTGTATACTACTTCACTCTCCTCATTTGCAGGACACCGGTCACTTCTATAGTCACTGATTATCCTCCGGTATATACATATATATATATTCCAGGTTCTTATGCTGTGCATTGGTCTTGTGCTCCGCTCTGTCTGTATACTACTTCACTCTCCACATCTGCAGGACAACGGTCACTTCTATAGTCACTGATTATCCTCCGGTATATACATATATATATATATATATATATATATATATATATTCCAGGGTCTTATGCTGTGCATTGGTCTTGTGCTCCGCTCTGTCTGTATACTACTTCACTCTCCTCATCTGCAGGACACCGGTCACTTCTATAGTCACTGATTATCCTCCGGTATATACATATATATATATATATTCCAGGGTCTTATGCTGTGCATTGGTCTTGTGCTCTGCTCTGTATGTATACTGCTTCACTCTCCTCATCTGCAGGACACCGGTCACTTCTATAGTCACTGATTATCCCCCGGTATATACATATATATATATATTCCAGGTTCTTATGCTGTGCATTGGTCTTGTGCTCCGCTCTGTCTGTATACTACTTTACTCTCCTCATCTGCAGGACACCGGTCACTTCTATAGTCACTGATTATCCTCCGGTATATACATATATATATATATATATTCCAGGTTCTTATGTTGTGCATTGGTCTTGTGCTCCACTCTGTCTGTATACTACTTCACTCTCCTCATCTGCAGGACACCGGTCACGTCTATAGTCACTGATTATCCTCCGGTATATACATATATATATATATTCCAGGTTCTTATGTTGTGCATTGGTCTTGTGCTCCGCTCTGTCTGTTTACTTTTTCACTCTCCTCATCTGCAGGACACCGGTCACTTCTATAGTCACTGATTATCCTCCGGTATATACATATATATATATATATTCCAGGGTCTTATGCTGTGCATTGGTCTTGTGCTCCGCTCTGTCTGTATACTACTTCACTCTCCTCATCTGCAGGACACCGGTCACTTCTATAGTCACTGATTATCCTCCGGTATATACATATATATATATATTCCAGGTTCTTATGCTGTGCATTGGTCTTGTGCTCTGCTCTGTCTGTATACTGCTTCACTCTCCTCATCTGCAGGACACCGGTCACTTCTATAGTCACTGATTATCCTCCGGTATATACATATATATATATTCCAGGATCTTATGCTGTGCATTGGTCTTGTGCTCCGCTCTGTCTGTATATTACTTCACTCTCCTCATCTGCAGGACACCGGTCACTTCTATAGTCACTGATTATCCTCCGGTATATACATATATATATATATATTCCATGTTCTTATACTGTGCATTGGTCTTGTGCTCTGCTCTGTCTGTATACTACTTCACTCTCCTCATCTGCAGGACACCGGTCACTTCTATAGTCACTGATTATCCTCCGGTATATACATATATATATATATATATTCCAGGTTGTTATGCTGTGCATTGGTCTTGTGCTCCGCTCTGTCTGTATACTACTTCACTCTCCTCATCTGCAGGACACCGGTCTCTTCTATAGTCACTGATTATCCTCCGGTATATACATATATATATACATATATATATATATATATATATATATATATATTCCAGGTTCTTATGCTGTGCATTGGTCTTGTGCTCTGCTCTGTCTGTATACTACTTCACTCTCCTCATCTGCAGGACACCGGTCACTTCTATAGTCACTGATTATCCTCCGGAATATACATATATATATATATATATATATATATATATATATATATATATATATATATATATATATATATATATATATATATATATATATGCCAGGTTCTTATGCTGTGCATTGGTCTTGTGCTCCGCTCTGTCTGTATACTACTTCACTCTCCACATTTGCAGGACACCGGTCTCTTCTATAGTCACTGATTATCCTCCGGTATATACATATATATATATATTCCAGGTTCTTATGCTGTGCATTGGTCTTGTGCTCCGCTCTGTCTGTATACTACTTCACTCTCCTCATCTGCAGGACACCGGTCACTTCTATAGTCACTGATTATCCCCCGGTATATACATATATATATATATTCCAGGTTCTTATGCTGTGCATTGGTCTTGTGCTCCGCTCTGTCTGTATACTACTTCACTCTCCACATCTGCAGGACACCGGTCACTTCTATAGTCACTGATTATCCTCCGGTATATACATATATATATATATATATTCCAGGTTCTTATGCTGTGCCTTGGTCTTGTGGTCCGCTCTGTCTGTATACTACTTCACTCTCCACATCTGCAGGACACCGGTCACTTCTATAGTCACTGATTATCCTCCGGTATATACATATATATATATATATATATATATATATATATATATATTCCAGGTTCTTATGCTGTGCATTGGTCTTGTGCTCTGCTCTGTCCGTATACTACTTCACTCTCCTCATCTGCAGGACACCGGTCACTTCTATAGTCACTGATTATCCTCCGGTATATACATATATACATATATATATATATATATATATTCCAGGTTCTTATGCCGTGCATTGGTCTTGTGCTCCGCTCTGTCTGTATACTACTTCACTCTCCACATCTGCAGGACACCGGTCACTTCTATAGTCACTGATTATCCTCCGGTATATACATATATACATATATATATTCCAGGTTCTTATGCTGTGCATTGGTCTTGTGCTCTGCTCTGTCCGTATACTACTTCACTCTCCACATCTGCAGGACACCGGTCTCTTCTATAGTCACTGATTATCCTCCGGAATATACATATATATATATATATATATATATATATATTCCAGGTTCTTATGCTGTGCATTGGTCTTGTGCTCCGCTCTGTCTGTATACTACTTCACTCTCCACATCTGCAGGACACCGGTCACTTCTATAGTCACTGATTATCCTCCGGTATATACATATATATATATATATATATATATATATATATATATTCCAGGTTCTTATGCTGTGCATTGGTCTTGTGCTCCGCTCTGTCTGTATACTACTTCACTCTCCTCATCTGCAGGACACCGGTCACTTCTATAGTCACTGATTATCCTCCGGTATATACATATATATATATATATATATATTCCAGGTTCTTATGCTGTGCATTGGTCTTGTGCTCCGCTCTGTCTGTATACTACTTCACTCTCCTCATCTGCAGGACACCGGTCATTTCTATAGTCACTGATTATCCTCCGGTATATACATATATATATATATATTCCAGGTTCTTATGCTGTGCATTGGTCTTGTGCTCCGCTCTGTCTGTATACTACTTCACTCTCCTCATCTGCAGGACACCGGTCACTTCTATAGTCACTGATTATCCTCCGGTATATACATATATATATATATATATTCCAGGTTCTTATGCTGTGCATTGGTCTTGTGCTCCGCTCTGTCTGTATACTACTTCACTCTCCTCATCTGCAGGACACCGGTCTCTTCTATAGTCACTGATTATCCTCCGGTATATACATATATATATATATTCCAGGTTCTTATGCTGTGAATTGGTCTTGTGCTCCGCTCTGCCTGTATACTACTTCACTCTCCACATCTGCAGGACACCGGTCACTTCTATAGTCACTGATTATCCTCCGGTATATACATATATATATATATTCCATGTTCTTATGCTGTGCATTGGTCTTGTGCTCCGCTCTGTCTGTATACTACTTCACTCTCCTCATCTGCAGGACACCGGTCACTTCTATAGTCACTGATTATCCTCCGATGTATACATATATATATATATATGTATTCCAGGTTCTTATGCTGTGCATTGGTCTTGTGCTCCGCTCTGTCTGTATACTACTTCACTCTCCTCATCTGCAGGACACCGGTCACTTCTATAGTCACTGATTATCCCCCGGTATATACATATATATATATATATATATATATATATATATATATATATATATATATATATATATATATATATATATATTCCAGGTTCTTATGTTGTGCATGGGTCTTGTGCTCCGCTCTGCCTGTATACTATTTCACTCTCCTCATCTGCAGGACACCGGTCACTTCTATAGTCACTGATTATCCTCCGGTATATACATATATATATATTCCAGGTTCTTATGCTGTGAATTGGTCTTGTGCTCCGCTCTGCCTGTATACTACTTCACTCTCCACATCTGCAGGACACCGGTCACTTCTATAGTCACTGATTATCCTCCGATATATACATATATATATATATATATTCCAGGTTCTTATGTTGTGCATTGGTCTTGTGCTCCGCTCTGTCTGTATACTACTTCACTCTCCTCATCTACAGGACACCGGTCACTTCTATAGTCACTGATTATCCTCCGGTATATATATATATTCCAGGTTCTTATGTTGTGCATGGGTCTTGTGCTCCGCTCTGCCTGTATACTATTTCACTCTCCTCATCTGCAGGACACCGGTCACTTCTATAGTCACTGATTATCCTCCGGTATATACATATATATATATTCCAGGTTCTTAGGCTGTGAATTGGTCTTGTGCTCCGCTCTGTCTGTATACTACTTCACTCTCCTCATCTGCAGGACACCGGTCACTTCTATAGTCACTGATTATCCCCCGGTATATACATATATATATATATTCCAGGTTCTTATGCTGTGCATTGGTCTTGTGCTCCGCTCTGTCTGTATACTACTTCACTCTCCTCATCTGCAGGACACCGGTCACTTCTATAGTCACTGATTATCCTCCGGTATATATATATATATATATATATATATATATATATATATATATATAATCCAGGTTCTTATGCTGTGCATTGGTCTTGTGCTCCGCTCTGTCTGTATACTACTTCACTCTCCTCATCTGCAGGACACCGGTCACTTCTATAGTCACTGATTATCCCCCGGTATATACATATATATATATATATATTCCAGGTTCTTATGCTGGGCATTGGTCTTGTGCTCCGCTCTGTCTGTATACTACTTCACTCTCCTCATCTGCAGGACACCGGTCACTTCTATAGTCACTGATTATCCTCCGGTATATACATATATATATAAATATTCCAGGTTCTTATGCTGGGCATTGGTCTTGTGCTCCGCTCTGTCTGTATACTACTTCACTCTCCTCATCTGCAGGACACCGGTCACTTCTATAGTCACTGATTATCCTCCGGTATATATATATATATATATATTCCAGGTTCTTATGCTGTGCATTGGTCTTGTGCTCCGCTCTGTCTGTATACTACTTCACTCTCCTCATCTGCAGGACACCGGTCACTTCTATAGTCACTGATTATCCCCCGGTATATACATATATATATATATTACAGGTTCTTATGCTGGGCATTGGTCTTGTGCTCCGCTCTGTCTGTATACTACTTCACTCTCCTCATCTGCAGGACACCGGTCACTTCTATAGTCACTGATTATCCCCCGGTATACACATATATATATATAATCCAGGTTCTTATGCTGGGCATTGGTCTTGTGCTCCGCTCTGTCTGTATACTACTTCACTCTCCTCATCTGCAGGACACCGGTCACTTCTATAGTCACTGATTATCCTCCGGTATATACATATATATATATATATTCCAGGTTCTTATGCTGTGAATTGGTCTTGTGCTCCGCTCTGTCTGTATACTACTTCACTCTCCTCATCTGGAGGACACCGGTCACTTCAATAGTCACTGATTATCCTCCGGTATATACATATATATATATATATTCCAGGTTCTTATGTTGTGCATGGGTCTTGTGCTCCGCTCTGTCTGTAAACTACTTCACTCTCCTCATCTGCAGGGCACCGGTCACTTCTATAGTCACTGATTATCCTCCGGTATATACATATATATTCCAGGTTCTTATGCTGTGCATTGGTCTTGTGCTCCGCTCTGTCTGTTTACTATTTCACTCTCCTCATCTGCAGGACACCGGTCATTTCTATAGTCACTGATTATCCTCCAGTAAATACGTATATATATATATATTCCAGGTTCTTATGCTGTGCATTGGTCTTGTGCTCCGCTCTGTCTGTTTACTATTTCACTCTCCTCATCTGCAGGACACCGGTCACTTCTATAGTCACTGATTATCCTCCGGTATATACATATATATTCCAGGTTCTTATGCTGTGCATTGGTCTTGTGCTCCGCTCTGTCTGTTTACTATTTCACTCTCCTCATCTGCAGGACACCGGTCATTTCTATAGTCACTGATTATCCTCCAGTAAATACGTATATATATATATATTCCAGGTTCTTATGCTGTGCATTGGTCTTGTGCTCCCCTCTGTCTGTATACTACTTCACTCTCCTCATCTGCAGGACACCAGTCACTTCTATAGTCACTGATTATCCTCCGGTATATACATATATATATATATATATATTCCAGGTTCTAATGCTGTGCATTGGTCTTGTGCTCTGCTCTGTCTGTATACTACTTCACTCTCCTCATCTGCAGGACACCAGTCACTTCTATAGTCACTGATTATCCTCCGGTATATACATATATATATATATATATTCCAGGTTCTTATGTTGTGCATTGGCCTTGTGCTCCGCTCTGTCTGTATACTACTTCACTCTCCTCATCTGCAGGACACCAGTCACTTCTATAGTCACTGATTATCGGTATATACATATATATATATATATATTCCAGGTTCTTATGTTGTGCATTGGCCTTGTGCTCCGCTCTGTCTGTATACTACTTCACTCTCCTCATCTGCAGGACACCAGTCACTTCTATAGTCACTGATTATCCTCCGGTATATACATATATATATATATATATTCCAGGTTCTAATGCTGTGCATTGGTCTTGTGCTCTGCTCTGTCTGTATACTGCTTCACTCTCCTCATCTGCAGGACACCGGTCACGTCTATAGTCACTGATTATCCTCCGGTATATACATATATATATATATTCCAGGTTCTTATGTTGTGCATTGGTCTTGTGCTCCGCTCTGTCTGTTTACTTTTTCACTCTCCTCATCTGCAGGACACCGGTCACTTCTATAGTCACTGATTATCCTCCGGTATATACATATATATATATATATATATTCCAGGTTCTTATGCTGTGCATTGGTCTTGTGCTCCGCTCTGTCTGTATACTACTTCACTCTCCTCATCTGCAGGACACCGGTCACTTCTATAGTCACTGATTATCCTCCGGTATATACATATATATATATATATTCCAGGTTCTTATGCTGTGCATTGGTCTTGTGCTCTGCTCTGTCTGTATACTCCTTCACTCTCCTCTTCTGCAGGACACCAGTCACTTCTATAGTCACTGATTATCCTCCGGTATATACATATATATATATATATATTCCAGGTTCTTATGTTGTGCATTGGCCTTGTGCTCCGCTCTGTCTGTATACTACTTCACTCTCCTCATCTGCAGGACACCAGTCACTTCTATAGTCACTGATTATCCTCCGGTATATACATATATATATATATATATTCCAGGTTCTAATGCTGTGCATTGGTCTTGTGCTCTGCTCTGTCTGTATACTGCTTCACTCTCCTCATCTGCAGGACACCGGTCACGTCTATAGTCACTGATTATCCTCCGGTATATAATAATAATTAATAATAATTTTATTCATTTATATAGCGCTATTAATTCCACAGCGCTTTACATACATTGGCATATATATATTCCAGGTTCTTATGTTGTGCATTGGTCTTGTGCTCCGCTCTGTCTGTTTACTTTTTCACTCTCCTCATCTGCAGGACACCGGTCACTTCTATAGTCACTGATTATCCTCCGGTATATACATATATATATATATATATATTCCAGGTTCTTATGCTGTGCATTGGTCTTGTGCTCCGCTCTGTCTGTATACTACTTCACTCTCCTCATCTGCAGGACACCGGTCACTTCTATAGTCACTGATTATCCTCCGGTATATACATATATATATATATATTCCAGGTTCTTATGCTGTGCATTGGTCTTGTGCTCTGCTCTGTCTGTATACTCCTTCACTCTCCTCTTCTGCAGGACACCGGTCACTTCTATAGTCACTGATTATCCTCCGGTATATACATATATATATATATTCCAGGATCTTATGCTGTGCATTGGTCTTGTGCTCCGCTCTGTCTGTATACTACTTCACTCTCCTCATCTGGAGGACACCGGTCACTTCTATAGTCACTGATTATCCTCCGGTATATACATATATATAGATATATATATTCCAGGTTCTTATGCTGTGCATTGGTCTTGTGCTCTGCTCTGTATGTATGCTACTTCACTCTTCTCATCTGCAGGACACCGGTCACTTCTATAGTCACTGATTATCCTCCGGTATATACATATATATATATATTCCAGGGTCTTATGCTGTGCATTGGTCTTGTGCTCCGCTCTGTCTGTATACTGCTTCACTCTCCTCATCTGCAGGACACCGGTCACGTCTATAGTCACTGATTATCCTCCGGTATATACATATATATATATATTCCAGGGTCTTATGCTGTGCATTGGTCTTGTGCTCCGCTCTGTCTGTATACTACTTCACTCTCCTCATCTGCAGGACACCGGTCACTTCTATAGTCACTGATTATCCTCCGGTATATACATATATATATATATATATATATATATATATATATATAATCCAGGTTCTTATGCTGGGCATTGGTCTTGTGCTCCGCTCTGTCTGTATACTACTTCACTCTCCACATCTGCAGGACACCGGTCACTTCTATAGTCACTGATTATCCTCCGGTATATACATATATATATATTACAGGTTCTTATGCTGTGCATTGGTCTTGTACTCCGCTCTGTCTGTATACTACTTCACTCTCCTCATCTGCAGGACACCGGTCACTTCTATAGTCACTGATTATCCTCCGGTATATACATATATATATATATATATTCCAGGTTCTTATGCTGTGAATTGGTCTTGTGCTCCGCTCTGTCTGTATACTACTTCACTCTCCTCATCTGGAGGACACCGGTCACTTCAATAGTCACTGATTATCCTCCGGTATATACATATATATATATATATATTCCAGGTTCTTATGTTGTGCATGGGTCTTGTGCTCCGCTCTGTCTGTAAACTACTTCACTCTCCTCATCTGCAGGGCACCGGTCACTTCTATAGTCACTGATTATCCTCCGGTATATACATATATATTCCAGGTTCTTATGCTGTGCATTGGTCTTGTGCTCCGCTCTGTCTGTTTACTATTTCACTCTCCTCATCTGCAGGACACCGGTCACTTCTATAGTCACTGATTATCCTCCGGTATATACATATATATTCCAGGTTCTTATGCTGTACATTGGTCTTGTGCTCCGCTCTGTCTGTTTACTATTTCACTCTCCTCATCTGCAGGACACCGGTCATTTCTATAGTCACTGATTATCCTCCAGTAAATACGTATATATATATATATTCCAGGTTCTTATGCTGTGCATTGGTCTTGTGCTCCGCTCTGTCTGTATACTACTTCACTCTCCTCATCTGCAGGACACCAGTCACTTCTATAGTCACTGATTATCCTCCGGTATATACATATATATATATATATATTCCAGGTTCTAATGCTGTGCATTGGTCTTGTGCTCTGCTCTGTATGTATACTGCTTCACTCTCCTCATCTGCACGACACCGGTCACTTCTATAGTCACTGATTATCCTCCAGTAAATACGTATATATATATATATTCCAGGTTCTTATGCTGTGCATTGGTCTTGTGCTCCGCTCTGTCTGTATACTACTTCACTCTCCTCATCTGCAGGACACCAGTCACTTCTATAGTCACTGATTATCCTCCGGTATATACATATATATATATATATATTCCAGGTTCTAATGCTGTGCATTGGTCTTGTGCTCTGCTCTGTATGTATACTGCTTCACTCTCCTCATCTGCAGGACACCAGTCACTTCTATAGTCACTGATTATCCTCCGGTATATACATATATATATATATATTCCAGGTTCTTATGTTGTGCATTGGTCTTGTGCTCCGCTCTGTCTGTTTACTTTTTCACTCTCCTCATCTGCAGGACACCGGTCACTTCTATAGTCACTGATTATCCTCCGGTATATACATATATATATATATATATATTCCAGGTTCTTATGCTGTGCATTGGTCTTGTGCTCCGCTCTCTCTGTATACTACTTCACTCTCCTCATCTGCAGGACACCGGTCACTTCTATAGTCACTGATTATCCTCCGGTATATATATATATATATATATATATATATATTCCAGGTTCTTATGCTGTGCATTGGTCTTGTGCTCCGCTCTGTCTGTATACTACTTCACTCTCCTCATCTGCAGGACACCGGTCACTTCTATAGTCACTGATTATCCTCCGGTATATACATATATATATATATTCCAGGTTCTTATGCTGTGCATTGGTCTTGTGCTCTGCTCTGTCTGTATACTCCTTCACTCTCCTCTTCTGCAGGACACCGGTCACTTCTATAGTCACTGATTATCCTCCGGTATATACATATATATATATATTCCAGGATCTTATGCTGTGCATTGGTCTTGTGCTCCGCTCTGTCTGTATACTACTTCACTCTCCTCATCTGGAGGACACCGGTCACTTCTATAGTCACTGATTATCCTCCGGTATATACATATATATAGATATATATATTTCAGGTTCTTATGCTGTGCATTGGTCTTGTGCTCTGCTCTGTATGTATACTGCTTCACTCTCCTCATCTGCAGGACACCGGTCACGTCTATAGTCACTGATTATCCTCCGGTATATACATATATATATATATTCCAGGGTCTTATGCTGTGCATTGGTCTTGTGCTCCGCTCTGTCTGTATACTACTTCACTCTCCACATCTGCAGGACACCGGTCACTTCTATAGTCACTGATTATCCTCCGGTATATATATATATATATATATTCCAGGTTCTTATGTTGTGCATTGGTCTTGTGCTCCGCTCTGTCTGTTTACTTTTTCACTCTCCTCATCTGCAGGACACCGGTCACGTCTATAGTCACTGATTATCCTCCGGTATATACATATATATATATTCCAGGTTCTTATGTTGTGCATTGGTCTTGTGCTCCCCTCTGTCTGTATACTACTTCACTCTCCTCATCTGCAGGACACCGGTCACTTCTATAGTCACTGATTATCCTCCGGTATATACATATATATATATATTCCAGGTTCTTATTCTGTGCATTGGTCTTGTGCTCCGCTCTGTCTGTATACTACTTCTCTCTCCACATCTGCAGGACACTGGTCACTTCTATAGTCACTGATTATCCTCCGGTATATACATATATATATATATTCCAGGTTCTTATGCTGTGCATTGGTCTTGTGCTATGCTCTGTCTGTATACTGCTTCACTCTCCTCATCTGCAGGACACCGGTCACGTCTATAGTCACTGATTATCCTCCGGTATATACATATATATATATATTCCAGGGTCTTATGCTGTGCATTGGTCTTGTGCTCCGCTCTGTCTGTATACTACTTCACTCTCCTCATCTGCAGGACACCGGTCACTTCTATAGTCACTGATTATCCTCCGGTATATACATATATATATATATTCCAGGTTCTTATGTTGTGCATTGGTCTTGTGCTCCGCTCTGTCTGTTTACTTTTTCACTCTCCTCATCTGCAGGACACCGGTCACTTCTATAGTCACTGATTATCCTCCGGTATATACATATATATATATATATATTCCAGGTTCTTATGCTGTGCATTGGTCTTGTGCTCCGCTCTGTCTGTATACTACTTCACTCTCCTCATCTGCAGGACACCGGTCACTTCTATAGTCACTGATTATCCTCCAGTATATACATATATATTCCAGGTTCTTATGCTGTGCATGGGTCTTGTGCTCCGCTCTGTCTGTATACTACTTCACTCTCCACATCTGCAGGACACCGGTCACTTCTATAGTCACTGATTATCCTCCGGTATATACATATATATATATATATATATATATATATTCCAGGGTCTTATGCTGTGCATTGGTCTTGTGCTCCGCTCTGTCTGTATACTACTTCACTCTCCACATCTGCAGGACACCGGTCACTTCTATAGTCACTGATTATCCTCCGGTATATATATATATATATATATATATATATATATATATATATATATATATATATATGCCAGGTTCTTATGCTGTGCATTGGTCTTGTGCTCCGCTCTGTCTGTATACTACTTCACACTCCTCATCTGCAGGACACCGGTCACTTCTATAGTCACTGATTATCCTCCGGTATATACATATATACATATATATATATATATATATATATATATATATATATATATTCCAGGTTCTTATGTTGTGCATTGGCCTTGTGCTCTGCTCTGTCTGTATACTACTTCACTCTCCACATCTGCAGGACACCGGTCACTTCTATAGTCACTGATTATCCTCCGGTATATATATATATATATATATATATATATATATGCCAGGTTCTTATGCTGTGCATTGGTCTTGTGCTCCGCTCTGTCTGTATACTACTTCACACTCCTCATCTGCAGGACACCGGTCACTTCTATAGTCACTGATTATCCTCCGGTATATACATATATACATATATATATATATATATATATATATATATATATATATTCCAGGTTCTTATGCTGTGCCTTGGTCTTGTGGTCCGCTCTGTCTGTATACTACTTCACTCTCCACATCTGCAGGACACCGGTCACTTCTATAGTCACTGATTATCCTCCGGTATATACATATATATATATATATATATATATATATATATTCCAGGTTCTTATGCTGTGCATTGGTCTTGTGTTCCGCTCTGTCTGTATACTACTTCACTCTCCACATCTGCAGGACACCGGTCACTTCTATAGTCACTGATTATCCTCCGGTATATACATATATATATATTCCAGGTTCTTATGCTGTGCATTGGTCTTGTGTTCCGCTCTGTCTGTATACTACTTCACTCTCCACATCTGCAGGACACCGGTCACTTCTATAGTCACTGATTATCCTCCGGTATATACATATATATATATTCCAGGTTCTTATGCTGTGCATTGGTCTTGTACTCCGCTCTGTCTGTATACTACTTCACTCTCCTCATCTGCAGGACACCGGTCACGTCTATAGTCACTGATTATCCTCCGGTATATACATATATATATATATTCCAGGGTCTTATGCTGTGCATTGGTCTTGTGCTCCGCTCTGTCTGTATACTACTTCACTCTCCACATCTGCAGGACACCGGTCACTTCTATAGTCACTGATTATCCTCCGGTATATATATATATATATATATTCCAGGTTCTTATGTTGTGCATTGGTCTTGTGCTCCGCTCTGTCTGTTTACTTTTTCACTCTCCTCATCTGCAGGACACCGGTCACGTCTATAGTCACTGATTATCCTCCGGTATATACATATATATATATTCCAGGTTCTTATGTTGTGCATTGGTCTTGTGCTCCCCTCTGTCTGTATACTACTTCACTCTCCTCATCTGCAGGACACCGGTCACTTCTATAGTCACTGATTATCCTCCGGTATATACATATATATATATATTCCAGGTTCTTATTCTGTGCATTGGTCTTGTGCTCCGCTCTGTCTGTATACTACTTCTCTCTCCACATCTGCAGGACACTGGTCACTTCTATAGTCACTGATTATCCTCCGGTATATACATATATATATATATTCCAGGTTCTTATGCTGTGCATTGGTCTTGTGCTCCGCTCTGTCTGTTTACTTTTTCACTCTCCTCATCTGCAGGACACCGGTCACTTCTATAGTCACTGATTATCCTCCGGTATATACATATATATATATATATATTCCAGGTTCTTATGCTGTGCATTGGTCTTGTGCTCCGCTCTGTCTGTATACTACTTCACTCTCCTCATCTGCAGGACACCGGTCACTTCTATAGTCACTGATTATCCTCCAGTATATACATATATATTCCAGGTTCTTATGCTGTGCATGGGTCTTGTGCTCCGCTCTGTCTGTATACTACTTCACTCTCCACATCTGCAGGACACCGGTCACTTCTATAGTCACTGATTATCCTCCGGTATATACATATATATATATATATATATATATATATTCCAGGGTCTTATGCTGTGCATTGGTCTTGTGCTCCGCTCTGTCTGTATACTACTTCACTCTCCACATCTGCAGGACACCGGTCACTTCTATAGTCACTGATTATCCTCCGGTATATATATATATATATATATATATATATATGCCAGGTTCTTATGCTGTGCATTGGTCTTGTGCTCCGCTCTGTCTGTATACTACTTCACACTCCTCATCTGCAGGACACCGGTCACTTCTATAGTCACTGATTATCCTCCGGTATATACATATATACATATATATATATATATATATATATATATATATATATATATTCCAGGTTCTTATGTTGTGCATTGGCCTTGTGCTCTGCTCTGTCTGTATACTACTTCACTCTCCACATCTGCAGGACACCGGTCACTTCTATAGTCACTGATTATCCTCCGGTATATATATATATATATATATATATATATATATATATATATATATATATATATATGCCAGGTTCTTATGCTGTGCATTGGTCTTGTGCTCCGCTCTGTCTGTATACTACTTCACACTCCTCATCTGCAGGACACCGGTCACTTCTATAGTCACTGATTATCCTCCGGTATATACATATATACATATATATATATATATATATATATATATATATATATATATTCCAGGTTCTTATGTTGTGCATTGGCCTTGTGCTCTGCTCTGTCTGTATACTACTTCACTCTCCACATCTGCAGGACACCGGTCACTTCTATAGTCACTGATTATCCTCCGGTATATACATATATATATATATATATATATATATATATATATATATTCCAGGTTCTTATGCTGTGCCTTGGTCTTGTGGTCCGCTCTGTCTGTATACTACTTCACTCTCCACATCTGCAGGACACCGGTCACTTCTATAGTCACTGATTATCCTCCGGTATATACATATATATATATATATATATATATATATATATTCCAGGTTCTTATGCTGTGCATTGGTCTTGTGTTCCGCTCTGTCTGTATACTACTTCACTCTCCACATCTGCAGGACACCGGTCACTTCTATAGTCACTGATTATCCTCCGGTATATACATATATATATATTCCAGGTTCTTATGCTGTGCATTGGTCTTGTGTTCCGCTCTGTCTGTATACTACTTCACTCTCCACATCTGCAGGACACCGGTCACTTCTATAGTCACTGATTATCCTCCGGTATATACATATATATATATTCCAGGTTCTTATGCTGTGCATTGGTCTTGTACTCCGCTCTGTCTGTATACTACTTCACTCTCCTCATCTGCAGGACACCGGTCACTTCTATAGTCACTGATTATCCCCCGGTATATACATATATATATATATATATATATATATATATATATATATATATTCCAGGTTCTTATGCTGTGCATTGCTCTTGTGCTCCGCTCTGTCTGTATACTACTTCACTCTCCACATCTGCAGGACACCGGTCACTTCTATAGTCACTGATTATCCTCCGGTATATACATATATATATATTCCAGGTTCTTATACTGTGCATTGGTCTTGTGTTCCGCTCTGTCTGTATACTGCTTCACTCTCCTCATCTGCAGGACACCGGTCACTTCTATAGTCACTGATTATCCCCCGGTATATACATATATATATATATATATATATATATATATATATATATATATATATATATATATATATTCCAGGTTCTTATGCTGTGCATTGGTCTTGTGCTCCGCTCTGTCTGTATAATACTTCACTCTCCTCATCTGCAGGACACCGGTCACTTCTATAGTCACTGATTATCCCCCGGTATATACATATATATATATATATATATATATATATATATATATATATATATATATATATTCCAGGTTCTTATGCTGTGCATTGCTCTTGTGCTCCGCTCTGTCTGTATACTACTTCACTCTCCTCATCTGCAGGACACCGGTCTCTTCTATAGTCACTGATTATCCTCCGGTATATACATATATATATATATATATATATATATATATATTCCAGGTTCTTATGCTGTGCATTGCTCTTGTGCTCCGCTCCGTCTGTACACTACTTCACTCTCCACATCTGCAGGACACCGGTCACTTCTATAGTCACTGATTATCCTCCAGTATATACATATATATATATATATATATATATATATATATATATATATATATATATATATTCCAAGTTCTTATGCTGTGCATTGGTCTTGTGCTCCGCTCTGTCTGTATACTACTTCACTCTCCTCATCTGCAGGACACCGGTCTCTTCTATAGTCACTGATTATCCTCCGGTATATACATATATATATATATATATATATATATATATATATATTCCAGGTTCTTATGCTGTGCATTGGTCTTGTGCTCCGCTCTGTCTGTATACTACTTCACTCTCCTCATCTGCAGGACACCGGTCTCTTCTATAGTCACTGATTATCCCCCGGTATATACATATATATATATATATATATATATATATATATTCCAGGTTCTTATGCTGTGCATTGGTCTTGTGCTCCGCTCTGTCTGTATACTACTTCACTCTCCACATCTGCAGGACACCGGTCTCTTCTATAGTCACTGATTATCCTCCGGTATATACATATATATATATATCATAGTATCATAGTATCATAGTTTTTAAGGTTGAAGGGAGACTCTAAGTCCATCTAGTTCAACCCGTAGCCTAACATGTTGATCCAGAGGAAGGCAAAAAAAAACCCAATGTGGCAAACAGGTTCCAATGGGGAAAAATGTCCTTCCTTCGTCCACATCCGGCAATCAGACTAGTTCCCTGGATCAATACCCTGTCATAAAATCTAATATACATAACTGGTAATATTACATTTTTCAAGAAAGGCGTCCAGGCTCTGCTTAAATGTTAGTAGTGAATCACTCATTATAACATCATGCGGCAGAGAGTTCCATAGTCTCACTGCTCGTACAGTAAAGAATCCTCGTCTGTGAACCTTCTTTCCTCAAGACGTAGCGGATGCCCCCGTGTTCCAGTCGCAGGCCTAGGTGTAAAAAGATCTTTGGAAAGGTCTCTGTACTGTCCCCTCATATATTTATACATTGTGATTAGATCCCCCCTAAGCCTTCGTTTTTCCTGTCTTGGTATTGCAGCCCACCCATTCCTCTAATAATCTTGGTCGCTCTTCTCTGCACCCTCTCCAGTTCAGCTATGTCCTTCTTATATATCGGTGAGCAGAATTGTACACAGTATATAAGTGCGGTCGCACTAGTGACTTGTACAGAGGTAGAACTATATTTTTTTCATGAACACTTCTACCTCTTTTAATACATCCCATTATTTTATTAGCCCTGGCAGCAGCTGCCTGACACTGGCCACTAAAGTGAAGTTTACCATCCCCCCATACACCCAAGTCTTTTTCTGTGTCTGTTTTACCCAGTGTTCTACAATTAAGTACATAATCATAAATGTTATTTCCTCTACCCAAGTGCATGACCTTACATTTATCTACATTAAACTTCAATTGCCACTTCTCAGCCCAATCCTCCAATTTACATAAATCTCCCTGTAATATAAAATTATCCTCCTCTGTATTGATTACCCTGCAGAGTTTAGTATCATCTGCAAATATTGAAATTCTACTCCGCATGCCCCCAACAAGGTCATTTATAAATATGTTGAAAAGAAGCGGGCCCAATACTGACCCCTGTGGTACCCCACTATGAACTGAGACCCAGTCCGAGTACGTACCATTAATAACCACCCTTTGTTTCCTATCACTGAGCCAGTTTTTAACCCAGTTACACATATTTTCCCCTATCCCCATTATTCTCATTTTATGTACCAACCTTTTGTGTGGCACCGTATCAAAAGCTTTTGAAAAGTCCATATACACAACATCCACTGCATTTCCCTGGTCCAGGCTTGAACTTACCTCTTCATAGAAGCTGATCAGTTTGACAGGATCGATCCCTCATAAACCCATGTTGATACTCTGTCATAAGGTTATTTTTCTTGAGATACTCCAATATAGCATCTCTCAAGAACCCCTCAAGGATTTTACCAACCGTAGAGGTTAAACTTACCGGCCTATAATTTCCCGGCTCAGTTTTTGTCCCCTTTTTGAATATTGGCACCACATTTGCTATGCGCCAGTCCTGCAGTACCGACCCTGTTATTAAGGAATCTGAGAAGATTAAAAATAATGGTCTATCACAGAACTCAATTCCTGTAGTACTCTGGGGTGTATGCCATCCGGGCCCGGAGATTTGTCAACCTTAGTGATTTCGAGGCGGAGGCGTACTTCCTGCTGGGTTAAGCAGGTAATATTCAAGGGTGAATTTATGGTATTACTGGTCATGTCATCTGCCATGGCATTTTCTTGTATAAAAACCGTAGAAAAAAAGTCATTCAGCAGGTTGGCTTTACCCTCATCCCCTTCCACCATTTCACCAAGACTATTTTTAAGGGGGCCAACACTATCGCTTTTCAGTTTTTTACTGTTTATGTAGTTAAAGAATATTTTAGGATTATTTTTACTTTCTCTCGCAATGAGTCTCTCTGTCTCAAACTTAGCTAACTTAATTTGCTTTTTACATATTTTATTTAATTTTCTATAATTATATAATGCCTCATCACTACCTACCCTCTTTAATTCTTTTAAGGCTTTCTGTTTTTCTTTTATTGCTTCCCTTACAGCTCTATTTAGCCATAGGGGTTTCCTCCTATTTCTAGCATGTTTGTTCCCATAGGGTATATTTTCTGCACAAGCCCTATTCAGGATGCTCATAAAAGTCTCCCATTTGCTTTGTGTACTTTTATTACTTAGTACATCATCCCAGTTTATTGCACTAAGATCATCTCTCAACCGTTTAAAATTTGCTTTCCTGAAGTTTAGTGTCCTTGTAGCCCCTCTACTAGACATCTTACTAAAGAATACATGAAAACTTATTATTTTGTGATCACTATTCCCCAAGTAACCCCCAACTTGTATATTTGATATGCGGTCTGGCCTATTGGTTAGTACAAGGTCTAGTAGTGCTCCCGCTCTTGTGGGGTCCTGTACCATTTGTGAAAGGTAATTATCTTTCATTGTTATCAAAAATCTATTTCCTTTGCTGGAACTGCAAGTTTCTGTTCCCCAATTTATATCAGGATAGTTAAAGTCCCCCATAATAATTACCTCTCCGAGACTCGCTGCTTTATCAATTTTCTTTATGAGGAGATTCTCTACCTCTTCCATAATATTCGGCGTCTTATAACACACCCCTATCAGTATTTTATTATTCATTCTCCCCCCCCTTATCTCCACCCATAGGGACTCTACATTCTCAGTACCCTCACATATGTTGTCACGCAGGATGGGTTTTAAGGATGATGTTACATATAGACACACACCTCCCCCTCGCTTATTTGTATGGTCATTCCTGAATAGGCTATAACCCTGTAAATTAACAGCCCAGTCATAGCTCTCATCCAGCCATGTCTCTGATATCCCCACTATATCATCATTTTCTTCCAACAATATAAATTCTAATTCCTCCACCTTATTTGTGAGGCTTCGGGCATTAGTGTACATGCACGTTACGTATGACTCTGTACCTGTATTCCTGCTTACTGTATTAACTGTCCTAACCCTTCCCCCCGTACCACCCCCAATTTCATTACTTGTGCCCTGGTCACTATCTGCACTACATTCCCCTTCTATAAAGTGAATACCCTCGCCCCCCATTCCTAGTTTAAACACTCCTCCAACCTTCTAGCCATTTTCTGCCCCAGCAGAGCTGCACCTTCCCCATTAAGATGCAGCCCATCCCTAGCATAGAATCTGTAGCCAACTGAAAAGTCGGCCCAATTCTCCAGGAACCCAAAACCCTCTTTCCTACACCAATTCCTGAGCCACCTGTTAACCTCCCTGATCTCTCTTTGCCTCTCTGGTGTGGCTCGTGGCACAGGTAGTATTTCCGAAAATACCACCTTTGAGGTCCATGCTTTAAGCTTACAACCTAATTCCCTGAAATCATCTTTAAGGACCTTCCACCTACCTCTAACTTTGTCATTTGTGCCAATGTGTACAATGACTGCTGGGTCCTCCCCAGCCCCTCCCAGTAATCTATCAACCCGATCAGCGATGTGCCGAACTCGAGCGCCAGGAAGACAACACACTGTTCGGCGATCCCTGTCTTTGTGACAGATTGCCCTATCTGTCCCCCTAATAATTGAGTCCCCCACTACCAGTACCTGTCTTGCCTGCCCTGCACTCCTATTCCCCCCCTTACTGGAGCAGACACTCCTCTGGCATTCAGAGGTCATGCCTTGCTGCAGCAATGCTACCCCTGTAATGACATCCCCCTCATCTGCCAAGTTTGCAAACCTATTGGGGTGTGTCAGTTCAGGACTAGCCTTCCTAGCACTTTTCCCTTTACCCCCCTTTCTAACTGTCACCCAGCTACCTACCTCACCGTCCTGCCGCTCCCTACTACGATCCTCCCCCACATCTGACCCAGCAAGCTGCTGCTCAGTGAGCAGAAGACTCCTTTCCATATTGCTAATGCATCTCAGAGTTGCCAGCTGCTCATTTACATCCAGTATCTGGGCTTCCAAACGTGCAACTTGCGCACAGCTCGAACAACAGTATGCACCCTCGAACGGCTTTTCAAGGACTGCATACATGAGACAAGATGTACACTGGATCGCATTAGCAATAGTGGAGCACATTTTTTAATGGGGATAGCACTAAACAAATGTTAAGTAATTAAACAACTAAATACAAACAATTCTACTCACACTTATTTTTGCTCACTCACGCTCACAATGAAGAAGACAGGCTAAAATTCGCGCGCCGCCAGGCGCGCGGTTTTCAGAAGTCTTCCTTCCGGCTGTAACGGCTAAAACCCGGTTCTCCTTGAGCTCGCGGTGACTCTTCACTTATCCCAGAAGGCACTGGGAATATGCAAATTATCCTCGCAAGACTCCTTCCCTGGCTTTCAGAAGTCTTCCTTCCGGCTGTAACGGCCAAAACCCGGTTCTCCTTGAGCTCGCGGTGACTCTTCACTTATCCCAGAAGGCACTGGGAATATGCAAATTATCCTCGCAAGACGCCTTCCCTGGCTTTCAGAAGTCTTCCTTCCGGCTGTAACGGCCAAAACCCGGTTCTCCTTGAGCTCGCGGTGACTCTTCACTTATCCCAGAAGGCACTGGGAATATGCAAATTATCCTCGCAAGACTCCTTCCCTGGCTTTCAGAAGTCTTCCTTCCGGCTGTAACGGCCAAAACCCGGTTCTCCTTGAGCTCGCGGTGACTCTTCACTTATCCCAGAAGGCACTGGGAATATGCAAATTATCCTCGCAAGACGCCTTCCCTGGCTTTCAGAAGTCTTCCTTCCGGCTGTAACGGCCAAAACCCGGTTCTCCTTGAGCTCGCGGTGACTCTTCACTTATCCCAGAAGGCACTGGGAATATGCAAATTATCCTCGCAAGACTCCTTCCCTGGCTTTCAGAAGTCTTCCTTCCGGCTGTAACGGCCAAAACCCGGTTCTCCTTGAGCTCGCGGTGACTCTTCACTTATCCCAGAAGGCACTGGGAATATGCAAATTATCCTCGCAAGACGCCTTCCCTGGCTTTCAGAAGTCTTCCTTCCGGCTGTAACGGCCA
The DNA here is from genome assembly GCF_048569485.1 of Anomaloglossus baeobatrachus. Lineage (NCBI taxonomy): Eukaryota > Metazoa > Chordata > Amphibia > Anura > Aromobatidae > Anomaloglossus > Anomaloglossus baeobatrachus. The sequence goes on from NC_134353.1 coordinate 9,710,644, forward strand.
AAACCCGGTTCTCCTTGAGCTCGCGGTGACTCTTCACTTATCCCAGAAGGCACTGGGAATATGCAAATTATCCTCGCAAGACTCCTTCCCTGGCTTTCAGAAGTCTTCCTTCCGGCTGTAACGGCCAAAACCCGGTTCTCCTTGAGCTCGCGGTGACTCTTCACTTATCCCAGAAGGCACTGGGAATATGCAAATTATCCTCGCAAGACTCCTTCCCTGGCTTTCAGAAGTCTTCCTTCCGGCTGTAACGGCCAAAACCCGGTTCTCCTTGAGCTCGCGGTGACTCTTCACTTATCCCAGAAGGCACTGGGAATATGCAAATTATCCTCGCAAGACTCCTTCCCTGGCTTTATTCCAGGTTCTTATGCTGTGCATTCGTCTTGTGCTCTGCTCTGTCTGTATACTACTTCACTCTCCACATCTGCAGGACACCGGTCACTTCTATAGTCACTGATTATCCTCCGGTATATACATATATATATATATTCCAGGTTCTTATGCTGTGCATTGGTCTTGTGCTCTGCTCTGTCCGTATACTACTTCACTCTCCACATCTGCAGGACACCGGTCACTTCTATAGTCACTGATTATCCTCCGGTATATACATATATATATATATTCCAGGTTCTTATGCTGTGCATTGCTCTTGTGCTCTGCTCTGTCCGTATACTACTTCACTCTCCACATCTGCAGGACACCGGTCACTTCTATAGTCACTGATTATCCTCCAGTATATACATATATATATATATTCCAGGTTCTTATGCTGTGCATTGCTCTTGTGCTCTGCTCTGTCCGTATACTACTTCACTCTCCTCATCTGCAGGACACCGGTCACTTCTATAGTCACTGATTATCCTCCGGTATATACATATATACATATATATATATATATATATTCCAGGTTCTTATGCTGTGCATTGGTCTTGTGCTCTGCTCTGTCCGTATACTACTTCACTCTCCACATCTGCAGGACACCGGTCACTTCTATAGTCACTGATTATCCTCCGGTATATACATATATACATATATATATATATATATATATATTCCAGGTTCTTATGCTGTGCATTGGTCTTGTGCTCCGCTCTGCCTGTATACTACTTCACTCTCCACATCTGCAGGACACCGGTCACTTCTATAGTCACTGATTATCCTCCGGTATATACATATATATATATATATTCCAGGTTCTTATGCTGTGCATTCGTCTTGTGCTCTGCTCTCTCTGTATACTACTTCACTCTCCACATCTGCAGGACACCGGTCACTTCTATAGTCACTGATTATCCTCCGGAATATACATATATATATATATATATGCCAGGTTCTTATGCTGTGCATTGGTCTTGTGCTCTGCTCTCTCTGTATACTACTTCACTCTCCTCATCTGCAGGACACCGGTCACTTCTATAGTCACTGATTATACTCCGGTATATACATATATATATATATATATTCCAGGTTCTTGTGCTGTGCATCGGTCTTGTGCTCCGCTCTGTCTGTATACTACTTCACTCTCCTCATCTGCAGGACACCGGTCACTTCTATAGTCACTGATTATACTCCGGTATATACATATATATATATATATTCCAGGTTCTTATGCTGTGCATTGGTCTTGTGCTCCGCTCTGTCTGTATACTACTTCACTCTCCTCATCTGCAGGACACCGGTCACTTCTATAGTCACTGATTATCCTCCAGTATATACATATATATATATATTCCAGGTTCTTATGCTGTGCATTGGTCTTGTGCTCTGCTCTGTCTGTATACTACTTCACTCTCCTCATCTGCAGGACACCGGTCACTTCTATAGTCACTGATTATCCTCCGGTATATACATATATATATATATATATATTCCAGGTTCTTATGCTGTGCATTGGTCTTGTGCTCTGCTCTGTCTGTATACTACTTCACTCTCCTCATCTGCAGGACACCGGTCACTTCCATAGTCACTGATTATCCTCCAGTATATACATATATATATATATATATATTCCAGGTTCTTATGCTGTTCATTGGTCTTGTGCTCTGCTCTGTCTGTATACTACTTCACTCTCCTCATCTGCAGGACACCGGTCACTTCCATAGTCACTGATTATCCTCCAGTATATACATATATATATATATGTATATTCCAGGTTCTTATGCTGTGCATTGGTCTTGTGCTCTGCACTGTCTGTATACTACTTCACTCTCCTCATCTGCAGGACACCGGTCACTTCTATAGTCACTGATTATCCTCCGGTACATACATATATATATATATATATATATATTCCAGGTTCTTATGCTGTGCATTGGTCTTGTGCTCCGCTCTGTCTGTATACTACTTCACTCTCCTCATCTGCAGGACACCGGTCACTTCTATAGTCACTGATTATCCTCCGGTATATATATATATATATATATATATTCCAGGTTCTTATGCTGTGCATTGGTCTTGTGCTCCGCTCTGTCTGTATACTACTTCACTCTCCTCATCTGCAGGACACCGGTCACTTCTATAGTCACTGATTATCCTCCGGTATATACATATATATATATATATATTCCAGGTTCTTATGTTGTGCATTGGTCTTGTGCTCTGCTCTGTCTGTATACTACTTCACTCTCCTCATCTGCAGGACACCGGTCACTTCTATTGTCACTGATTATCCTCCGGTATATACATATATATGATGAACTGAAGAAAGGAATGAAGGACCGCACGCCATCCACTATGCAGGAATAGGATTTATTTAAATTTGCAGGGTAAAAAGCCGGGGACGCACTGTGAGCTGGCTCCCAAACAAAGGACGACGGCCGTTTCGCCTAATCAGGCTTCCACGGGTCCATGTGTGGAGTTACACCACCGTCCCTTATAAAGGAGAGCTCACAGGTGCGTCGCTAGCCACATAAAAACAATCATGGAGAATGTAATACAATTTAAATGCATGGAACATACCATGCAACAGTGTAACATGATAAACATCAACAGTACAAAGTATTTTTATCCAAAACAAAAAATACATACACATATACAAATAAAAATAAAACTCAAAGACACAGAGGTATAAATAAAAGGTAAATCTACAAAAACAAGACATCAGGGTTACCATCATGATGTTCGCGGATATGAGTAATCAGCCTGGGAGAGCCTTTTCCTGACGTAACAGAGTTATAATGCTCCCTAAATCTGATGTATAGACACCTAATCGTCTTGCCTATGTAAAACCTGCCACACGGGCAGAGAATCACATAGACAATGAATTTAGTCTTGCAAGAGATAAACTGGCGCACCGAATGGAAATACGGGCCAACTTGCAAGGATTGGCCCGTGAGGTGTACGTTACAAAACCTGCAACTACCACATCGGTAATTGCCCGGGGGGCAACATCTATCAAGCCACATCACGGGGTAGTAAGTCTATTCTTTACCAGTTTATCCCGCAGGTTGCTACATCGCCTGAAAGTTACCAAAGGATTAGCTTTGGTCATTTCACACAAGGTAGGATCCCTCTCCAGGATGTGCCAATGCCTACATAAAGTTCTCCGTATGACATGTTCCAACGGTCCAAAACGAAAACTGAAGACAAACCTGTTCAAATCACTAGCCCTCTTCACAGAGGGACTTTCAAGATCAGGGGAACAAGCACCAGATCTCACCTTCTCAAAAGCAGAATCAATCAATTTATTCGGATACCCCCTCTGCTGCAGCCTCTCCTTTAACTCACATGACTGCCGGAGAAAAGTCCCCTCAGAACTGTTAGCCCTACGTACCCGTAAAAATTGACCATAGGGTAAAGCCATTTTGGTATGGAGAGGATGTGCGCTCTGAAAATGCAAGAGTGAGTTGGATGCCGTAGGTTTCCTGAACAATTGAGTGTGAATAGTACCATTCCTGATGGAAACCTCAATATCCAAAAAATTGAGGTTGTCGCCACCAAAAGACGAAGTGAAAGACATATTCATTGTGTTGGAGTTGTTAAGATGTGACACAAAATCCGAGAATAAATCCTCCGTGCCATCCCACACAATGAATATGTCGTCCACATACCTCAAATAGTGGCGAATATATCTCAAAAAGGGATTGGTGTCCGAAAACACGTATTTGCTTTCGAAGGAGCCCAAGAATATATTAGCCATGGCACATGAGACAGGGGTACCCATGGCGGTACCCCCGCACTGCAAGTACCACCGGTCCAAGAAAGTAAAAGCGTTCTAGGAAAGAACAAAACCCAGGGCCTCCTCCACAAAATTGCAATAACAGGCATCCTTCCCACTCTGCGCCACCATCTCCCTCACGGCTTGGACACCCAAGTCCTGAGGGATACGGGTATACAGGCTCTCCACATCAATTGATGTCAATTGAAAGCCCTGCTGCCACGTTATACCCTTCAACAGTGCAAGGAGCTCCCCACTATCCCAAACATATGAGGGAATGTGACTGAGCAAAGGTCTCAGTAGCCAATCTAGATAGTGCGATAAAGGCTCGGTTAAGGAGCCAATACCAGCCACTATCGGGCGGCCGGGGGGGTCAATCCTGCACTTATGAATCTTGGGTATACAATACCAGCACGGCTTCGTGGGGTAGGGGGGAATTAACTTCTCCACCTGTGCCTTTGTGAGGAAACCTAGGCCTACATACTTGCCCAAAAGCCGAACCAAAGATTTCTTGAAATCATGGATAGGATTACTAGGTAAGGGGGTATAGGTAGCTCTATCAGACAACTGCCTAAGGCACTCCTGCACGTACTGCTGCCGGGTCAGGAGGACCACGTTGCCCCCCTTGTCCGCCTCACGGAACACCGTGTCCTCCCAACCCTGCATAGTACGAACAGCAGCCAATTCTCCCTGACTCAGATTCTGAATGGGGGTATCGTAAATCAAAGCCTCAATATCTTTTAAGACAGTGTCCTGATACAAATCAACCAAATTCCCTGGCACCGTGGGAGGATAGAAATCAAATTTAACACCCTTAGTGAACCTGCCCGTTTGAAAATCAGTAGTGATTTCAACAGGGCTAGACCCTTGGTGGGGTTCGTTCAAGCTCAGCAAAAGCTCAGCATCCTGAACCACATCAGGGTCAAAAGCACCTGTGATATCAAAACGGTCGTTACTCACGGTGCATGGGACGTGTCCCTCAGGAATAAAACCCGAACTACCAGGTGCAGATTGAAAATGTTTGTACAAATGAATCTTTCTAATAGCTTTGAACAGATCAACCTTGAATTCAGCAAATTTAAACGGTTCTGGGACACAAAACTTTAACCCCTTAGAGAGTACAGACACCATGTCAGGAGACAAAACATGAGAAGAAAGGTTGATAATAGTATCCACACCAGACTGTGAAACAGAGGGACCACTTAATTTCTCCAGGACACCGACTTCCTCTTGCGCCCCCGGCCTCTTATGCCTCTTCCTGCCCCCCCGGCGGGTGCGTTTTCTAAAGGGGAAGTGGCTCTAACCACACCGACATTGCCACCAGATGGGCCTGAGACCACATCCTCGGAGCCACTGGACTCCGAATCAGTGGTCCAGTACCCCCTATTGGTACCAAAAGAGCCCTTCCTCTTAACATATGGCCTCTGCCTATAATTTTTAGTACTATCTTTAACCCAACAGAAAATCTGCTTACTTTCATAGTCCCTCTTATCTCTGAGAAATTTTTCTCTTTTTTATTTTTAATATCAGTCTGAACAAACACCTACCTTTTATCAAGTTTTAAACAAAATGCAGTCCAATCATCATTTGACATTCTCAAACGTGTATCCTGTTTTAATGAATCCAGTTCTGTATTTAGAACAGTATAGTCCTTATTTTTTTCCAAGACAAGATATAATAACTTTCTCGAGCATTCCAACTGTATATTCTCCCATTGCGGGGTAAATGCAGGGTCATCCTGGAAGTGTGACAGTGTCTTGATAATCTGTAATCCACGTGGAACACGGTCACAATCAACATAAGATTGTAATGACTGAATAGTCCAAAAGAGTCGCACCTCCTTCTCAGCCAGGGTTTGAATGCGATATTCTAAGGTTTTAACTCCCAAAACCTCTGTGTCCTTCTTAGAATTACACTCTTCAAAAAGGAGCCGGCATCTGCCCGCCCAGCCAGCAACCCCGTCGCACCAGCAGGTAAATCATTACAGCTGTCAGTAACCTCCATAATAGCGCCTAACATGCGCTCAGAGCCACACTTATCTAGAACAAACAGTGATAACAAGCAGTGTGCCAAGGGACCAGAACACAGTCAATATGGCAACAAAATAGATGTGATCCAGCACCACCGCATATCACCTTACGGTAACGCACGTGTGCTCATGGAGGGCTGTAAATTACCGTATCCTGGGTGGGGGTGCTCGTCCAGAGAAACAAAGTCCAAGTATCGATGAACTGAAGAAAGGAATGAAGGACCGCACTCCATTCACTGTGCAGGAATAGGATTTATTTAAACTTGCAGGGTAAAAAGCCGGGGACGCACTGTGAGCTGGCTCCCAAACAACGGACGATGGCCGTTTCGCCTAATCAGGCTTCCACGGGTCCATGTGTAAGACCTGTTAACATTTATATGTATATATATATATATAGGTTAAAAGACTGTTTGGTGGACTTCCTTGTGTTATGCTGCCACCTGCTGCTCAAGTGACTAGATTGAGTCTGGAACAGGAGGAGGAGGAGTCTACTTGTGGCTGTGTTTTGCTGAGAGGAGTGTGCTGGAGTGGGCTGTAAGATAGAAGGCCTCAGTCTGCCCTGTTTTTCCGAGGTCCAAGTACCTCAGAGTGTTGCGTGGTGTCTCCCCCAAGACACAGATCCAAAGAGGCTGGATGTGGAGCAAGGAGCCAGGCAGCACGTGCAAATTACAAAATTACAGATCCAAAGAGGCTGGATGTGGAGCGAGGAGCCAGGCAGCACGTGCAAGTTACAGACCCGGGACAAAGACTGAACTTTAGAGGTGTCTGCCAGCGGAATACAGGCCCCAACGGTGACGAGGTACCCCACGCTGAAACCTGCAGTTAAGTGTGCACACTACTTTTAGTTAGGGACAGATAGGAAAAGACTGCACTGTGTTATACGAGTAAGATAACAAGGACTCTGCCTTTTTTTGTTTAATAAGGATTTCTGTGTTTTGCTTTTGGGAGTACAATCTGAGGCTTCCTATCCTTGACAAGTTATTCAAAGTAGTTGTATGTATATTGCATTATATGTACTGCTGTGCACATTCCCGCTTTTCTTCCCCCTCCTTTCCCGCACTATTCCTCCACCTGTGTTGTGCAATACATTATTAAATTTGCATTGATTAACCCCCGTGGTTCCGTGCAGTCCTTGCGTATCCCGTTACCTGCAGTATTACATTTGGCGTAGTCGGCAGGATACGCAGGCTGGTACGGAACAATGGACGGACAGGGGGGTGTCGCTGATGGAGGTGTACTAATACAACCTGATGGGGGAATACCAGCAAGGCAGCTGTCCCTGGGGGCTATGCTGACCCATATACCAAAATTTACTGGCAGCAATGTACCTCTCCATGACTGGGCGCAGAGAGTGAGGGGCATGTTGAGAGTAGCAGGAGTGACTGCAGAAAATCAAGGGGAGATATTGTTGATTGCCCTTGAAGGCCATGCTCAAGAGACTATTTTATTGCGCCCTGAGAGTGAACGAAAGACGTTAGAGCAGGTGGTGAAGATTCTTGAGAGAGTGTATGGCGGGAAACCAGAAGCAGGAGATTTACAGGCGCAACTGTTCTACAGGCTGCAGGGTGAAGAAGAAGGTCTGCCACAGTATGCAAATGCACTCCAGAGAATAATGAGACAAATGCTTACAGTAGAGCCAGAGCTAGCACAAACCCCCGGTTATGCTGACCGTACCCTGCGAGATCAATTCCTCCGTGGATTACATAACCCCAAGATCAAAGGTGCCCTCCGTGAACGGCTCAGGGTAGAAAAAAAACTAACTTTCCAGGAAATATTGGAAGAAGCAGTCTCCCGCACACAAACTGAAAATTGCGACCCGCAGAACGCCTTGGGTGAAGTTTGTATGCATAAGGTAGTCCCGGGTGAGAAAAACCGAGAACCGAGCCAACTTGAGGCTAAAGTGGATCAGTTACAAGAGACTGTTACTGCTCTACAAGAGTTGCTGAAGAATATGCAAGCCCCGGCGTCAGAAGTAAGAACGACAGCACCGCGGCCAAATACCCGCACGCATACCTATCAAGAAGAGAGGGGACAGATCGAGCAGAGACGACCGAGACCCGCTGAAGACTACCGGTGTTGGAACTGTGGAAATCGGAACCATTTATTCCGACACTGTCCGGAGAGGAAGACTTCTCAAGAAAGACCGCCGTTAAACTAGTGCCTCCCTCCATGGATGGGCACATGGCGGGGAGACCAACTGAGCTTAGAGAAAACCAACGCCCTGAAGATATAGCAGCCTGCACGCCGACGATCACGGCCGAATTTGAAGGGAAAGAAGTAAAATGCCTGATGGATACTGGGTCCCAAGTGACCACCATGCCAGAACAGTTCTTCTACCAACATTTTGGACAAACTGTATCCATTGACAAAGGGGCACATATCAAACTGAGGGCTGCAAACAATCTTCCCATTCCGGTTGTAGGGGTCGTGTGGATGAACATACGTGCCTGTGGCCAGAACTTAGGCAAAAAAGGGATTGTGTTAACGGAGGGCCGGTATGACAGAGAGGTGCCAGCTATCGTGGGCATGAACGTCCTGAAAGAATTAGACCAGTTGCTCTTCAACAAGGGGGGCTGTGATTACTGGAAGACGACAGTTGCTAACAGGCCTGCCCAAAAGGTCTTCCAACACCTTATCCGTGCCCGAGGACTGTGGAAGAATGGTGGGAGCCGCTACCCGGTGGGGAGGGTTCGAGTCCCAAGACAGACAACAATTACTCTACCTCCAAATCGTGAGACAGTCCTCACCTTGCCAGTCGGGGCCCACCGTACACTCGAGGGGATGGAGGTGTTGGTGGAGCCTTACCGTGGTGAAGAGAACGGAGACGAATCGTTGGTGGCTCACACTTTAGCAACAGTAAGAAATGGAAGGGTCACTTTCCGTTGCGTGAACACCGGTGAACAGGCCTACACCTTGACCTCGGGAGTTGTTCTGGCCCATGTCTACCTGGCGCCCGAAGAGGTGGCGACTGCAGAATCGATTGAATTGCAGCCCATGGCAGGGGAAGCCTGGACTTGGGCTCTTTCTATGGAAAGAAAAGAGAAACCCACTGATCAATGGAACAGTCGCGTCATCTTAGGGCAGATGGGAGTGGACCTGAGCCCCTTCGATTCGGAGCAAGCCCAAGCCATAGAGGACTTTATTTGGGAGAATCAAGCCACGTTCTCCCGTCACGCAGAAGATTTCGTCTGTACTGACAAGATTCAGCACGAAATACCCACAGGAGATGCCCCACCGATCATGGAAAGGTACAGGCAAATACCCCCAAAGTACTACCAAGAGGTAAAAGAGCTTTTGGCGCAGATGCTGAAGAGCGGGGTGGTAAGAGAAAGTCAGAGTCCATGGGCTGCCCCAATCGTGCTGGTCAAGAAAAAGGATGGGTCTACCCGATTCTGTGTTGACTACCGCAAGCTTAATGGATGCACGGTTCGTGATTCCTACCCTCTGCCCCGGATAGAGGAGTCCCTGTCGGCGTTGGGAAAGGCACGTTACTTCTCCTCCCACGATCTGGCCAGCGGATATTGGCAGGTCCCTGTGGCAGAGAAAGCCAAGGCCAAGACCGCATTTATTGTACCCATGGGACTCTTCGAGTTCAATCGCATGCCGTTTGGACTAAATAATGCCCCAGGAACTTTTCAGCGCCTCATGGAAAGTTGCCTTGGAGACATGAACTTCGAGGCCACATTGATTTACCTGGACGACATAGTAGTGTATTCTGCAACCTTTGAGAAACATCTAGAAAACCTGGGCCAAGTGTTTCAGCGGTTACGGGCCCATGGGCTTAAACTAAAACCAAAAAAATGTCGGATCTTTCAGGAAGAGATTGAATATCTCGGACACAAGGTGTCGGAAGCCGGCGTACAGCCCTCCGATGGGAAAGTGAGAGCAGTGCTAGAATGGCCCACACCCAGCACAGTGCGGGAGGTTCGAGCTTTCCTGGGGCTAGCCGGATATTACCGTCGCTTTATCAAAGATTTCGCGAAGGAGGCAGAACCTTTGCACGAATTGCTCCGAGGCACTGCGAAAGGACCAAAAGCACAGAAAATTTGCTGGGGACCAAGACAAGCAGAAGCCTTACACCGATTGAAAGAGGCCTTGGTTAGCGCCCCTGTGCTTGCCTATGCAGACTATAACCTCCCCTTTCGGTTGTATACAGACGCGAGCCTCTACGGCCTGGGTGCAGTACTGGCCCAGGTACAGAATGGTACTGAACGGGTGATTGCATATGGAAGTCGGACGTTGCGAGAAGCCGAGCGCAACCCCGAGAATTACAGTTCCTTTCGGTTGGAATTACTGGCACTAGTATGGGCAATAACCGAAAGGTTCTCGGAATATCTCACGGGAGCTCAAATTGAAGTCTATACGGATAATAACCGCCTGGCTCACATCTCCACCGCCAAACTGGGAGCAATGGAACAGAGGTGGCTGGCACGACTGTCCAGATACAATTATCATGTGCAGTACCGCTCTAAGCATGAAAATCAGAATGCGGATGCCCTTTCTCGTGTTACCACCGAAGCCCCAGTGGGGGAGAGAGATGAACAGTTGGAGGAAGACGAAATTCCGGACTTTAGTAAATTCACCGCTCAAGTGGTAGAGGCTCGTATGCTGGAAATTACGTCGGGCACGACATCACGCCTGCTTGGCCAAACCAGAGAGGAATGGGTGAAAATCCAGTCATCTGACCCAGAACTGCTTCAAGTGAAAGAGTGGGTGATCCAGCAGCGCAAGCCTAGAAAGGAAATACGGGCCACGCTGTCGCACGTGGCCCTCCAGATTCTCAGCCAGTGGGATAAGCTGTCGGTGCAAGAAGGGATGCTGTATCGGAAGGTGCACCTAGCTACAGAGTTGGAAGTACGGTGGCAAGTAGTGATACCCCAGAAGATGGCAGTACCATTGGCCCGAGAGGCGCATGAGAAGGGAGCCCATTTCGGACCGGACAAGACCTACCAGTGGTTGCAAAGAATAGTATACTGTCCTCAGATGCTTCGGGCAGTAGAGAAGGCCTGTAAACTGTGCCGTTCCTGCGAGTTAAGTAAGGCTCCCCCACAGCAAGCACCAGTACAGACTATTGTAACCAAAGAGCCGTTGGAAGTACTCATGATCGATTATCTCAAGATTGGCCACTCCCACCGGGGCTATCAGTTCTGCCTTGTGATGACAGATCACTTCTCCAAATTTGCGGTGGTGACGCCCACCAGAGATCAGACGGCTGAATCAGCTGCTCGAGCCATCAGTGATGACTTTATCCGGGTGTACGGCTGCCCCAAAAGAATACATTCTGACCAAGGAGCTTGCTTTCAGGGCAGTGTCATGAGAGAGCTGCAAAGGATTTACGGAATGCAGAAGTCAAGGACTACGCCTTATCATCCGCAGGGCAACGGAGCCAGCGAGAGATTTAACCGGACCCTCCTACAAATGCTACGCATGTTGGAGGATGATCGTAAGAATCACTGGCCCGGCTATCTCGCAGAACTCGTGTGGGCGTACAATAATCGTGTCCACTCCATCACTGGGTACACCCCATACGTGCTACTGTTTGGAAGAGCCGGAAGAGGCATTGAAGAGCTGAACCTAGCTCCCCCCGAGATCAGTGAAGGTCAGAGCGTAGGTTCCTGGGTTGATTGTCACCGTCGACGGCTGGAGACTATCCATCGAATTGTCACCAAGCGGTTGCAAGAAAAGACACACCCGCAGCGGAAACCTGTGTGTGAAACCCCGTTCTTACCAGGAGACAGAGTACTAGTTGCAGAGAAACACCCGAGACACAAGTTGAGCGAGCGCTGGAAAACAGAGCCGTACATTGTGATCAGAAGAATCTCGCCCCATGGATCAGTATACAAAGTGAGAGGCGAGCAAAGAGGCGGCACCCTCATCCTGCATCGTAATATGCTGAGGCCCTGCTATTCAGAAGACAGGACCAGACAAAGTACCCCGGAGACGGTGCCTGTGCCTGTTCCTGTTACCTTCGAAGAGGGCTCTGATGATGAAGAATGGTGGCGGGCCCCGACCAACCCAACAGACTGGGAGAGATCCACACCCCCATCCGTTCAAGACACAGGTGCCACCCCTACAGAGCAGGAGTCACTAATCTCCAGAGATGGGGACGAGAATACTGTACTCCCTGATACGGCGCCGACGTCTGGCGAGTTAGCTGTGGTGCCACGCCGGACTGAGCGGGCTAATGCTGGTATTCCCCCTGATCGGTACTTGGCAGATGAATTTGTGTGTTCTGTCACTGAATCCTGTTTTACGACATTGGCTCCCAAGCAACAGGTTGTGAAGCAGGGCAGGAGTTGCCACCGTGTGCCCCTTTGCAGAGTGCCTCAGGAGTGTATCGGCCGGGACGGCCGAGGTTAAAGAGGGGGGGAAATGTAAGACCTGTTAACATTTATATGTATATATATATATATAGGTTAAAAGACTGTTTGGTGGACTTCCTTGTGTTATGCTGCCACCTGCTGCTCAAGTGACTAGATTGAGTCTGGAACAGGAGGAGGAGGAGTCTACATTTGGCTGTGTTTTGCTGAGAGGAGTGTGCTGGAGTGGGCTGTAAGATAGAAGGCCTCAGTCTGCCCTGTTTTTCCGAGGTCCAAGTACCTCAGAGTGTTGCGTGGTGTCTCCCCCAAGACACAGATCCAAAGAGGCTGGATGTGGAGCAAGGAGCCAGGCAGCACGTGCAAATTACAAAATTACAGATCCAAAGAGGCTGAATGTGGAGCGAGGAGCCAGGCAGCACGTGCAAGTTACAGACCCGGGACAAAGACTGAACTTTAGAGGTGTCTGCCAGCGGAATACAGGCCCCAACGGTGACGAGGTACCCCACGCTGAAACCTGCAGTTAAGTGTGCACACTACTTTTAGTTAGGGACAGATAGGAAAAGACTGCACTGTGTTATACGAGTAAGATAACAAGGACTCTGCGTTTTTTTGTTTAATAAGGATTTCTGTGTTTTGCTTTTGGGAGTACAATCTGAGGCTTCCTATCCTTGACAAGTTATTCAAAGTGGTTGTAAGTATATTGCATTATATCTACTGCTGTGCACATTCCCGCTTTTCTTCCTCCTCCTTTCCCGCACTATTCCTCCACCTGTGTTGTGCAATACATTATTAAATTTGCATTGATTAACCCCCGTGGTTCCGTGCAGTCCTTGCGTATCCCGTTACCTGCAGTATTACACATGTGTGGAGCTACACCACCGTCCCTTATAAAGGAGAGCTCACAGGTGCATCGCTAGCCACATAAAAACATTTTTTGTGGCTAGCGACGCACCTGTGAGCTCTCCTTCATAAGGGACGGTGGTGTAGCTCCACACATGGACCCGTGGAAGCCTGATTAGGCGAAACGGCCATCGTCCGTTGTTTGGGAGCCAGCTCAGTCAGTCAGTAAATACGTATATATATATATATTCCAGGTTCTTATGCTGTGCATTGGTCTTGTGCTCCGCTCTGTCTGTATACTACTTCACTCTCCTCATCTGCAGGACACCAGTCACTTCTATAGTCACTGATTATCCTCCGGTATATACATATATATATATATATATATTCCAGGTTCTTATGCTGTGCATTGGTCTTGTGCTCCGCTCTGTCTGTATACTACTTCACTCTCCACATCTGCAGGACACCGGTCACTTCTATAGTCACTGATTATCCTCCGGTATATACGTATATATATATATATCTATATATATATTCCAGGTTCTTATGCTGTGCATTGGTCTTGTGCTCCGCTCTGTCTGTATACTACTTCACTCTCCACATCTGCAGGACACCGGTCACTTCTATAGTCACTGATTATCCTCCGGTATATACATATATATATATATATATATATATATATATATATATATATATATATATATATATATATTCCAGGTTCTTATGCTGTGCATTGGTCTTGTGCTCCACTCTGTCTGTATACTACTTCACTCTCCTCATCTGCAGGACACCGGTCACTTCTATAGTCACTGATTATCCTCCGGTATATACATATATATATATATATTCCAGGTTCTTATGCTGTGCATTGGTCTTGTGCTCTGCTCTGTCTGTATACTACTTCACTCTCCTCATCTGCAGGACACCGGTCACTTCTATAGTCACTGATTATCCTCCGGTATATACATATATATATATATTCCAGGTTCTTATGCTGTGCATTGGTCTTGTGCTCCGCTCTGTCTGTATACTACTTCACTCTCCTCATCTGCAGGACACCGGTCACTTCAATAGTCACTGATTATCCTCCGGTATATACATATATATATATATATATTCCAGGTTCTTATGCTGTGCATTGCTCTTGTGCTCCGCTCTGTCTGTATACTACTTCACTCTCCACATCTGCAGGACACCGGTCACTTCTATAGTCACTGATTATCCTCCGGTATATACATATATATATATATTCCAGGTTCTTATGCTGTGCATTGGTCTTGTGCTTCGCTCTGTCTGTATACTACTTCACTCTCCACATCTGCAGGACACCGGTCACTTCTATAGTCACTGATTATCCTCCGGTATATATATATATATATATATATATTCCAGGTTCTTATGCTGTGCATTGGTCTTGTGCTTCTCTCTGTCTGTATACTACTTCACTCTCCACATCTGCAGGACACTGGTCACTTCTATAGTCACTGATTATCCTCCGGTATATACATATATAAATATATATATATTCCAGGTTCTTATGCTGTGCATTGGTCTTGTGCTTCGCTCTGTCTGTATACTACTTCACTCTCCACATCTGCAGGACACCGGTCACTTCTATAGTCACTGATTATCCTCCGGTATATATATATATATATATATATTCCAGGTTCTTATGCTGTGCATTGGTCTTGTGCTCCGCTCTCTCTGTATACTACTTCACTCTCCACATCTGCAGGACACCGGTCACTTCTATAGTCACTGATTATCCTCCGGTATATACATATATATATATAATCCAGGTTCTTATGCTGTGCATTGCTCTTGTGCTCCGCTCTGCCTGTATACTACTTCACTCTCCACATCTGCAGGACATCGGTCACTTCTATAGTCACTGATTATCCCCCGGTATATACATATATATATATATATATATTCCAGGTTCTTATGCTGTGCATTGGTCTTGTGCTCCGCTCTGTCTGTATACTACTTCACTCTCCACATCTGCAGGACACCGGTCACTTCTATAGTCACTGATTATCCCCCGGTATATACATATATATATATATATATATTCCAGGTTCTTATGTTGTGCATTGGTCTTGTGCTCCGCTCTGTCTGTATACTACTTCACTCTCCACATCTGCAGGACACCGGTCACTTCTATAGTCACTGATTATCCTCCGGTATATATATATATATATATATATTCCAGGTTCTTATGTTGTGCATTGGTCTTGTACTCCGCTCTGTCTGTATACTACTTCACTCTCCACATCTGCAGGACACCGGTCACTTCTATAGTCACTGATTATCCTCCGGTATATATATATATATATATATATATATATATATATTCCAGGTTCTTATGCTGTGCATTGGTCTTGTGCTCCGCTCTGTCTGTATACTACTTCACTCTCCACATCTGCAGGACACCGGTCACTTCTATAGTCACTGATTATCCTCCGGTATATATATATATATATATATTCCAGGTTCTTATGCTGTGCATTGGTCTTGTGCTCCGCTCTGTCTGTATACTACTTCACTCTCCACATCTGCAGGACACCGGTCACTTCTATAGTCACTGATTATCCTCCGGTATATATATATATATATATATATATATATATATTCCAGGTTCTTATGCTGTGCATTGGTCTTGTGCTCCGCTCTGTCTGTATACTACTTCACTCTCCACATCTGCAGGACACCGGTCACTTCTATAGTCACTGATTATCCTCCGGTATATACATATATATTTATATATTCCAGGTTCTTATGCTCTGCATCGGTCTTGTGCTCCGCTCTGTCTGTATACTACTTCACTCTCCTCATCTGCAGGACACCGGTCACTTCTATAGTCACTGATTATCCTCCGGTGTATACACATATATATATATTCCAGGTTCTTATGCTGTGCATTGGTCTTGTGCTCCGCTCTGTCTGTATACTACTTCACTCTCCTCATCTGCAGGACACCGGTCACTTCTATAGTCACTGATTATCCTCCGGTATATACATATATATATATTCCAGGTTCTTATGCTGTGCATTGGTCTTGTGCGCCGCTCTGTCTGTATACTACTTCACTCTCCACATCTGCAGGACACCGGTCACTTCTATAGTCACTGATTATCCTCCGGTATATACATATATATATATTCCAGGTTCTTATGCTGTGCATTGGTCTTGTGCGCCGCTCTGTCTGTATACTACTTCACTCTCCACATCTGCAGGACACCGGTCACTTCTATAATCACTGATTATCCTCCGGTATATACATATATATATATATGCCAGGTTCTTATGCTGTGCATTGGTCTTGTGCTCCGCTCTGTCTGTATACTACTTCACTCTCCTCATCTGCAGTACACCGGTCACTTCTATAGTCACTGATTATCCTCCGGTATATACATATATATATATATATTCCATGTTCTTATGCTGTACATTGGTCTTGTGCTCCGCTCTGTCTGTATACTACTTCACTCTCCTCATCTGCAGGACACCGGTCACTTCTATAGTCACTGATTATCCTCCGGTATATACATATATATATATATATATATTCCAGGTTCTTATGCTGTGCATTGGTCTTGTGCTCCGCTCTGTCTGTATACTACTTCACTCTCCTCATCTGCAGGACACCGGTCACTTTCATAGTCACTGAGTACGGGACCACCTCTATCACATTAGGTCACTCTATAACACACATACCCCCTTTTCCCCTTCACTCTTCGGGTTCTTCATTGATCCAGTCATCATTATCATCATCCGGATCCCTGGATCTTGTCAGGATGTTCTGACTTTTTTAACCCTTTTAACTCTTTATAACTTATTTATATGGAATAAACATATCTTGTAAATTTCAAACAATATTACATTTCTCTCCTTTTCTAATGTAATTATAACTTTAATCGAATACATGACCTGTAGTATTTTATCTTGAATACCCTACTGCAGAGGCATTCTTTATCGTCTCAGCAGAATCCCCCACAAAACCCCCCTTTTTCCCAACCGCTAATAAAAACACAACACCCTTCTTTGGATAAATTGGCAAAATCGGCCTGGTTTATTAACAAACATTATAACAAATAAATAACCATAAATAACCATTTTTCCAATGCAAGGGCGGTTCTTGGAGCCCCAAAACCTGGCAGACACCAAATATTGTTACCAAACCATCCGGCATATTTTGCCCCCAGCCGCGCCCACAAGCTCGGGGGCACCACCTTTGCCGAAAAACCGTGTCCCTAACCGACTCTCAGGGGACCCCACCCCTGGAGAGCCCCCCAAGTCCGCCAGGCAATTACCATAACAGAATAAACAAAGGGGGGTGGCCCCCCATCTATCCGATGTACCACCCCCCACCCCGAATTTCCACCGACTCCAAGAACCCCCCTCGCCACCGCCACCACGAGCATTACCTGACACCTCATAATGCGAGTCACCCCACCAAAACGAGTGCCAGCTCCACTCCTTCTTGAATGCTCAAGGTCCATAAATCAATACCCACGGCAGTCAGATGCACACCATCTGATCGCCAAAAATTCCCCTCCCCCGACTCCAAGTCCCTGTGCCGAACCACAACTCCTCCATTCCTGGCCACAAAATTCCCAACCACCCTGTTGACCTTTATTCTGGTCTTGTCGATCCCCTGCAAGGACCGAGCCCCCTGCCAAACCTTTCTGGGAACAATGTCCAACCAAACCACCCTCAGGTTAGGGCAAACTGACCAAAGGCGGATCAGGTCGTACCGTATATCCCGAATCAATTCCGGACAGGGGCGGGCCCCTAAATCGTTTCCCCCAATGTGCAACTCCAGCACATCTGGGGTGCGATCCAATCGAGCGAACCGGTGAAAATCAACCAACACTTGCCGCCAGCGCATGCCCCTCACCCCGATCCAACGTACAATTATCTCGTCTCTGGACCAACCCAACTGACGACCATTGCGCTGCACATCAGCACTCAGTGCCCCCCAATAAATAAATCAATGGCCGAAAATCCAGACCAGGGTCGCACCACCTATAGAAGGAAACAAAACAAGAAAAAGAGGGGGGGGGGTACAACAACCGCAAATCAGACACACTCCAGTAACTACCATTAACTTTAGAACAACATTACAAGGTTTTTTGTTGTTTTTTTTTTTTTTAAATACACCACTAGACCAGACTAGCCCCGACTTTTACAACAAATGGGGGCGGACGTACAGCCTGAACCTCCTCGACTCCCACCTGCCTATCCTCTTCACTGTCTCCGCTGGAAGCCCCCACCTGTCGGCCTCTGTCGCCACCCCAATGCGAAAAGAGTGGGCTGAAAACTTGTCCGCCTCCAACCCCAACCTCTCCAGGCATTTCCGAAAGACTGCCACAAACTGATACCTGGACAAAAACGATCCGTCCTGATGCTTCAACAAAGGGCCCAGGCAGCCAGGCCCCAATTCTAAATACTGTTTAAAACAAGAGACAGGGCACATCAAGGACCCCGCCAATGCCCATAAAGTGACCCTTCTTCCACGACCAAGTTGATCCGTTTTAGACCGCTGGATCCAAAATTCCACAGAGTCTCCTAAATCAACTGTGTCTTCTCCCAAAACACCCCCCCCATGGGATGACGCTGGGGACACCAATTCGCCTATCCTCGTAGCTCCGAAGATAGCCCAGGAAAACGCCAACCGAAACAAAACCAATTCAAAATAGGAAACACAAACTCGCTCCACATGAACTCCCAGCTCTTCCAGCAGCTGGAATGACACCGGCCTCCGACTATCCAGTCTATGAACCCCCTTTCTCAAGCCCCTCACAGCTTGTCGAACCAAAAAATTCTTTATGTAAACAGCTCCCCGCAATTTACAACCAAACGCAACCCCCGCCATAAAGCGATTAACCCTGGAAAAAGACCACTGACCTGAAGCCATCCGACACATCCAACAAAGCAAAGTGCCTACAGAATCCTCGGCAGACTCCCCCGCCCCAAATTCCTGCCTCCAATTCATCCAGTCCATCCAGGCTGCTTCATATGCAGCCCACGTGCCAGGGGCCAATGATGCTCTGATCAACGAACTCGCCTCTCGAACACCAATTCCAAGAGCTCCGCCGGCCAGATGCTGCCAGCGGACTCCGCTTCCGGTGCCAGGCTCCAAAAACGATCCCACTGCAAGCGAGAAAGGGAATCAGCAATGGAGTTCTCAACCCCCGGTACATGCACTGCCACAACCCACGCATTAAGACAAAGGCACCGCAACACAAAGTACCGCAACAAGCGGACCACTGGAGGAGACGCGCCCGACAGGTTATTAATTGCCATGACCACCGACATATTATCACAGTGAAAACAAATTTTTCTGTTGCTGAAATGCTCTCCCTAAACAGACACTGCCACCACAATTGGAAAAAACTCCAACAATGTCAAATTTCGTGTAAACCCTGCTTCATGCCAAGCCGCTGGCCACTCTCCCACACACCATCTGCCGCCGAAGTAAGCTCCAAAGCCCTTACCCCCCGCTGCATCGGTGAAGAGCTCACAATCAAAATCATCTAAGACTTCCGCAATCATTAGCGACCGGCCATTGTACTTCTCTAAAAAACTGCCCCATACCGCCAAATCCTCCCTAAGGTCCCTAGTTGTTACGGTTGCTGCGAGCACGGTTGCTGCGAGCACTGGAGACTAAGTCCAGATTTCTTGCTACTGCACATGTGCGAGCGCCGGAGACTAAGTCCAGAATTCTTGCTACTGCACATGTGCGAGCGCCGGAGACTAAGTCCTATCTTGGAGCCATTGCACATGTGCGGGTGACATCATCGCTGACACGAGGTCACATGTCTCTGACACCTTCTATGCCGATTGGTCGCTGGTCATGTGCTTGTGATGCCTTGCTCGGTGATAGGCCAGCATGATGTCACTCCTGTCGTTCTGGCAGCGGATTGGCTCTGGTGTCCTCCATCTTGGATGAGGCACAGAGTCTATATAAGACCCTGACACACGCCGCATGGCGCTCAGTCCTCTTGGTTCATGCATAAGAGTAGACGCTCTGTGCGCGTTCCTCTAGGCATTCCTCTGTCTATGCTAGGTGAGCGCTACCGGCAGGGTAGCATTCTTATACCTTACAGCTTCGGCTGCTGTCCGTATCCTTACCTCTTAGGGGAGCGGACATAGGCAGGTGCCTGAGGCACATGGTCTGGCTTGTCCTTGTGGTTCGACTCGTAGGTGGACGTTGCCGCTAGGGTAACGTTCCTTATACTGCGACTAGCAGTTGTTCGTATCCTCGCACACTAGGGGAGCGAACAGAGGTAGGAGCTTTGTGCGGCTTACGCTGCTGTTCGTCTCTTTTGCACCACTAGAAGAGCGGACCTAGGCAGGTGCCATATCTAGTGGTTCGTGTCCTCGCACACTAGTGGAACGAACTCAGGTAGGAGCTTTGTGCGGCTTACGCTGCTGTTCGTCTCTTTTGCACCACTAGAAGAGCGGACCTAGGTAGGTGCCATTTCACACACATTGCCTTTGTCTCTGTGATTATTAACAGAGATCATTCCACACACCCTCCAAGTAAGGGAGGAATTGCTTTACTTTCTTATTATATCCTTCTGTGAGTTAACAGAGGTATTGCACTCTGCCATAGTCTGCAGCAGAGTCTTTGCACGGTGGACCCTGACTGTCTGATACTCCTTTAGGTTATTATCAGACAGCCCCCCGTAACATTAGGACTGAGCCAAGGGTCTGGCAGTTATGGCAGAATATCAGCAGTTACACCGTTACATACAAGTACTTGAGTCACGGCTCAAGAGTATAGAGGATAAACCTCAGACCATGGTGACATCTGCACATGATCCTCGACTTGCTCTGCCAAACAGATATTCTGGCGATGTCAGATCATGTCGTGGTTTCATTAGTCAGTGTCAGATACACCTAGAGGTCAACTCTTCTCGCTTGTCTACGGAGAGGTCCAGAGTAGGCTTTATCATCTCCTTACTTCAGGACAAAGCCTTAGAATGGGCGACTCCCCTATGGGAGCGCTCTGATGTGGTTACTCTGAGACATCAAGACTTTCTTGATGCTCTTAAGGCGGTATTCATGGGTCCGCAGGTTACCCATGATGCGGCCCTGAGACTGTTAGATCTATCTCAGGGTTCGTTATCCACTAGTTCTTATGCCATTGCTTTTAGAACTCTGGTGGCAGAACTAGATTGGCCAGAGAAGGTGTTGATTCCTATCTTCTGGAGAGGGTTGGCAGGCTATGTCAAGGATGCTCTTGCTACTCGTGAGGTCCCTGCTTCTCTGGAGGACTTGATCACAGTAGCAACGAGGATCGATGTACGCCATAAGGAACATAGACTCGAGGTCTCTTCCTCACGCCCTAAGCATCGGGCTATTCCAGTTGTTGAGGGTCCACTACCATCTTCCTCAGCATCTGAAACATCTCCCACTCCTATGGAGTTAGGTCATACGTCTTCCAGACTACGCAAGTCTGGTCCTCCTATATGTTACGTATGTCGTCAGGCTGGGCACTATGCCAACAAGTGTCCTAGTCGTCAGGGAAACTCCCTGGCCTAGTAACCATTAGAGGGGGGTTACTAGAGACGTCTTCTGCACCCTCTAAGTGTTGTATCCCAGGTCAGCTCTCGTTATCTGAGAATACATGGCCTATTATGGCTTTTGTGGATTCCGGAGCTGACGGGACTTTTGTGTCCTCAGGATTTGTAAAGGGACACAATTTTCCCTCTATCATGTTAGAGGCGCCTATTCCTGTCCGTGTTGTTAATGGAACTATGTTGTCTGACTCCATTACATTGAGGACAGTTCCCTTGCGCCTTTCCCTGTCTCAGGGTCACATAGAGGAGATTTCTTTTCTTGTTTTGCCTGAGGGTATAGACGACGTCCTTCTGGGTCTCCCATGGCTTCGGACTCATGCTCCTCACATTGACTGGGAGTCTGACAGCATTATTAGTTGGGGTTCGAAATGTCAGTCCCGATGTCTTCCCTTACCACCTAAGGTCATTGCGGTTGCATCTACTGATCTCTCTCCCATACCTACACCCTATCTGGATTTCGCTGACGTGTTCTCCAAACAGGGTGCTGAGGTTCTTCCACCCCATAGGCCATATGACTGTGCCATAGACCTTATCCCAGGTTCGGTTCCACCTAAAGGCAGGGTTTACCCCCTGTCGATACCTGAGTCGGAGGCCATGTCGACCTATATAAGAGAGAGTTTAGAGAAGGGGTTCATTCGTAAGTCTGTCTCTCCCGCGGGAGCTGGGTTTTTCTTTGTTCGGAAGAAAGAGGGTGATTTGCGTCCCTGCATAGATTACAGGGGTCTCAACGCAATCACAATAAAGAACAAATACCCATTACCTTTAATTTCGGAGCTCTTTGACAGACTGAGAGGAGCTCAAGTTTTTACGAAGTTGGATCTGCGGGGTGCGTATAACTTGGTACGAATTCGAAAGAGTGACGAATGGAAGACCGCTTTTAACACCCGAGACGGTCACTATGAATACCTCGTCATGCCTTTTGGGTTATGTAATGCACCGGCAGTATTTCAGGACTTCGTAAACGATGTGTTCAGGGATTTACTGTTATCCTCAGTAGTGGTGTATCTGGACGACATCCTGATTTTTTCTCCTGATCTGGAGACTCATCGTCAGGATGTCGTTCGTGTCCTTTCCCGTTTAAGGGAGCACTGATTGTTTGCTAAACTCGAGAAATGTGTATTCGAGCAGTCCTCATTGCCTTTTTTGGGTTACATTATCTCACAAGAGGGCCTGGCTATGGATCCTGCGAAGCTCTCTGCTGTCCTGCAATGGTCCGAACCTCATTCCTTGAAGGCGGTGCAACGCTTCTTAGGATTCATAAATTATTACAGGCAGTTCATACCCCATTTTTCTACTTTGGTGACCCCTTTGGTGGCCTTGACTAAGAAAGGTGCTAATCCCAAAGCCTGGTCTACTGAGACATCTCAGGCTTTTGAGGCAGTAAAAAGACACTTTTCAACTGCACCCGTTCTTCAAAGACCCGATGAGAGTAAGCCCTTCCTCTTAGAGGTTGATGCCTCTTCAGTGGGTGCTGGTGCGGTCTTGTATCAAAAGAACGGTGCAGGTAGAAAAAGGCCGTGTTTCTTCTTTGCAAAAACCTTTTCACCGGCAGAGAGAAACTATACCATTGGGGATAGGGAACTGCTCGCCTTGAGATTAGCCTTGGAGGAGTGGCGTCACTTGCTGGAAGGAGCGAAACATCCTTTCCAGGTCTATACAGACCATAAGAATCTGACGTACTTACAAACCGCTCAGCGTCTGAATCCTCGCCAAGCCCGCTGGTCCTTGTTTTTCTCCCGCTTTCACTTCTCCATCAACTATCTGTTTGGGAGTAAGAATAACAAGGCAGACGCCCTGTCTCGCTCTATGCTTTCTACCCAGGAAGAGATTGACGAACCTCGTCTTATCCTTCCCTCCAGGGTTTCTCATACGCTCTCCCCTGTGACATTAGACCAAATCCCACCGGGCAAGACCTTTGTTCCGCCTGATCGACAGAATGATATACTGTCATGGGCCCACACCTCAAAGGTGGGTGGGAATTTTGGTATTAGGCGGACACGAGAGTTACTGGAGAGGTGGTATTGGTGGCCACACTTAGCCAGCCACGTCAAGAGATATGTCGGTTCCTGCTACTCGTGTGCTCGCAACCGTCCATCACGGCAGAGACCGGCTGGGCTCTTGCATCCTTTACCAGTGCCAGATAGACCATGGGAGGTGGTAGGCATGGACTTTGTGGGTGATCTTCCATGTTCACAGGGACATAGATTTGTGTGGGTCATTACGGACCATTTCTCCCAGATGGTTCATCTCGTACCGTTATCGAGAATCCCATCTTCCAGGGTACTAGCCAAACTATTCCTCAAGCATGTCTTTAGGCTTCACGGGATGCCAGATCGTATCATTTGTGATAGAGGCCCGCAATTTACTTCCCGTTTCTGGCGAGATCTTTGTAGCCTTCTGCAAATTGAGTTGAATCTCTCTTCGGCATACCATCCGGAGACCAATGGTTTGGTTGAGCGTACCAATTAATCTATGATTATATACCTTCGACACTTTGTTGCTGAGAACCACGATAACTGGGCCTCCCTCCTACCCTGGGCAGAATTTGCCCTTAACAATTCGCTGGCTGAGGCCACTGGGCAGACACCGTTTGTACTCAATAATGGGCAACACCCTAGGGTACCGGTACCGTTTCCCGCTGCTGCACCTCCTCCTCTTGTGGCCGACTGGGCAACTAATGCCAGAGAGGTTTGGGATCGGACTCAAGAGTCGATCCAAGCAGCTAAGGACCGTATGAAGACGGTGTCCGATCGGTTTCGTCGCCCGGCTCCTGTCTTTTCTCCAGGGGACTTTGTGTGGCTCTCTGCAAAACACGTGAGACTTAGAGTGAGCTCTGTCAAATTTGCTCCTCGCTTCCTGGGTCCTTATGAGGTTCTTCGACAGGTAAATCCTGTAGTCTACCAATTGAAGTTACCTGTCCATCTTAGGATTCATAACAAATTCCATGTCTCACTGCTAAAGCCGGCTATTTTACCTCACGCTCGTGAAGTGCACTCTCCTGCCTCTGATTCCTCTCGCTCTAGCTATGAGGTACGAGCCATAGTTGGTTCTAAGATGGTTAGAGGGCGCAGGTTCTTCTTGATAGATTGGGAGGGTTACGGCCCGGAACATCGCTCTTGGGAGCCTGAGGAGGCTGTCCATGCTCCCGACTTAGTTGCCAATTACCTGCGTCGCCGGGAGGGGGGCCCTTGAGGGGGCGGTACTGTTATGGTTGCTGCGAGCATGGTTGCTGCGAGCACTGGAGACTAAGTCCAGAATTCTTGCTACTGCACATGTGCGAGCGCCGGAGACTAAGTCCTATCTTGGAGCCATTGCACATGTGCGGGTGACATCATCGCTGACACGAGGTCACATGTCTCTGACACGAGGTCACATGTCTCTGACACCTTCTATGCCAATTGGTAGCTGGTCATGTGCTTGTGATGCCTTGCTCGTTGATAGGCCAGCATGATGTCACTCCTGTCGTTCTGGCAGCGGATTGGCTCTGGTGTCCTCCATCTTGGATGAGGCACAGAGTCTATATAAGACCCTGACACACGCCGCATGGCGCTCAGTCCTCTTGGTTCATGCATAAGAGTAGACGCTCTGTGCGCGTTCCTCTAGGCATTCCTCTGTCTATGCTAGGTGAGCGCTACCGGCAGGGTAGCGTTCTTATACCTTACAGCTTCGGCTGCTGTCCGTATCCTTACCTCTTAGGGGAGCGGACATAGGCAGGTGCCTGAGGCACATGGTCTGGCTGGGCCTTGTGGCTCGACTCGTAGGTGGACGTTGCCGCTAGGGTAACGTTCCTTATACTGCGACTAGCAGTTGTTCGTATCCTCGCACACTAGGGGAGCGAACAGAGGTAGGAGCTTTGTGCGGCTTACGCTGCTGTTCGTCTCTTTTGCACCACTAGAAGAGCGGACCTAGGCAGGTGCCATATCTAGTGGTTCGTGTCCTCGCACACTAGTGGAACGAACGCAGGTAGGAGCTTTGTGCGGCTTACGCTGCTGTTCGTCTCTTTTGCACCACTAGAAGAGCGGACCTAGGTAGGTGCCATTTCGCACACATTGCCTTTGTCTCTGTGATTATTAACAGAGATCATTCCACACACCCTCCAAGTAAGGGAGGAATTGCTTTACTTTCTTATTATATCCTTCTGTGAGTTAACAGAGGTATTGCACTCTGCCATAGTCTGCAGCAGAGTCTTTGCACGGTGGACCCTGACTGTCTGATACTCCTTTAGGTTATTATCAGACAGCCC
Source organism: Anomaloglossus baeobatrachus (assembly GCF_048569485.1). Taxonomy (NCBI): domain Eukaryota; kingdom Metazoa; phylum Chordata; class Amphibia; order Anura; family Aromobatidae; genus Anomaloglossus; species Anomaloglossus baeobatrachus. The sequence goes on from NC_134353.1 coordinate 9,736,820, forward strand.
CCCGTAACATTAGGACTGAGCCAAGGGTCTGGCAGTTATGGCAGAATATCAGCAGTTACACCGTTACATACAAGTACTTGAGTCACGGCTCAAGAGTATAGAGGATAAACCTCAGACCATGGTGACATCTGCACATGATCCTCAACTTGCTCTGCCAAACAGATATTCTGGCGATGCCAGATCATGTCGTGGTTTCATTAGTCAGTGTCAGATACACCTAGAGGTCAACTCTTCTCGCTTCTCTACGGAGAGGTCCAGAGTAGGCTTTATCATCTCCTTACTTCAGGACAAAGCCTTAGAATGGGTGACTCCCCTATGGGAGCGCTCTGATGTGGTTACTCTGAGACATCAAGACTTTCTTGATGCTCTTAAGGCGGTATTCATGGGTCCGCAGGTTACCCATGATGCGGCCCTGAGACTGTTAGATCTATATCAGGGTTCGTTATCCACTAGTTCTTATGCCATTGCTTTTAGAACTCTGGTGGCAGAACTAGATTGGCCAGAGAAGGTGTTGATTCCTATCTTCTGGAGAGGGTTGGCAGGCTATGTCAAGGATGCTCTTGCTACTCGTGAGGTCCCTGCTTCTCTGGAGGACTTGATCACAGTAGCAACGAGGATCGATGTACGCCATAAGGAACGTAGACTCGAGGTCTCTTCCTCACGCCCTAAGCATCAGGCTATTCCAGTTGTTGAGGGTCCACTACCATCTTCCTCAGCATCTGAAACATCTCCCACTCCTATGGAGTTAGGTCATACGTCTTCCAGACTACGCAAGTCTGGTCCTCCTATATGTTACGTATGTCGTCAGGCTGGGCACTATGCCAACAAGTGTCCTAGTCGTCATGGAAACTCCCTGGCCTAGTAACCATTAGAGGGGGGTTACTAGAGACGTCTTCTGCACCCTCTAAGTGTTGTATCCCAGGTCAGCTCTCGTTATCTGAGAATACATGGCCTATTATGGCTTTTGTGGATTCCGGAGCTGACGGGACTTTTGTGTCCTCAGGATTTGTAAAGGGACACAATATTCCCTCTATCATGTTAGAGGCGCCTATTCCTGTCCGTGTTGTTAATGGAACTATGTTGTCTGACTCCATTACATTGAGGACAGTTCTCTTGCGCCTTTCCCTGTCTCAGGGTCACATAGAGGAGATTTCTTTTCTTGTTTTGCCTGAGGGTATAGACGACGTCCTTCTGGGTCTCCCATGGCTTCGGACTCATGCTCCTCACATTGACTGGGAGTCTGACAGCATTATTAGTTGGGGTTCGAAATGTCAGTCCCGATGTCTTCCCTTACCACCTAAGGTCATTGCGGTTGCATCTACTGATCTCTCTCCCATACCTACACCCTATCTGGATTTCGCTGACGTGTTCTCCAAACAGGGTGCTGAGGTTCTTCCACCCCATAGGCCGTATGACTGTGCCATAGACCTTATCCCAGGTTCGGTTCCACCTAAAGGCAGGGTTTACCCCCTGTCGATACCTGAGTCGGAGGCCATGTCGACCTATATAAGAGAGAGTTTAGAGAAGGGGTTCATTCGTAAGTCTGTCTCTCCCGCGGGAGCTGGGTTTTTCTTTGTTCGGAAGAAAGAGGGTGATTTGCGTCCCTGCATAGATTACAGGGGTCTCAACGCAATCACAATAAAGAACAAATACCCATTACCTTTAATTTCGGAGCTCTTTGACAGACTGAGAGGAGCTCAAGTTTTTACGAAGTTGGATCTGCGGGGTGCATATAACTTGGTACGAATTCGAAAGGGTGACGAATGGAAGACCGCTTTTAACACCCGAGACGGTCACTATGAATACCTCGTCATGCCTTTTGGGTTATGTAATGCACCGGCAGTATTTCAGGACTTCGTAAACGATGTGTTCAGGGATTTACTGTTATCCTCAGTAGTGGTGTATCTGGACGACATCCTGATTTTTTCTCCTGATCTGGAGACTCATCGTCAGGATGTCGTTCGCATCCTTTCCCGTTTAAGGGAGCACTCATTGTTTGCTAAACTCGAGAAATGTGTATTCGAGCAGTCCTCATTGCCTTTTTTGGGCTACATTATCTCACAAGAGGGTCTGGCTATGGATCCTGCGAAGCTCTCTGCTGTCCTGCAATGGTCCGAACCTCATTCCTTGAAGGCGGTGCAACGCTTCTTAGGATTCATAAATTATTACAGGCAGTTCATACCCCATTTTTCTACTTTGGTGGCCCCTTTGGTGGCCTTGACTAAGAAAGGTGCTAATCCCAAAGCCTGGTCTACTGAGACATCTCAGGCTTTTGAGGCAGTAAAAAGACACTTTTCAACTGCACCCGTTCTTCAAAGACCCGATGAGAGTAAGCCCTTCCTCTTAGAGGTTGATGCCTCTTCAGTGGGTGCTGGTGCGGTCTTGTATCAAAAGAACGGTGCAGGTAGAAAAAGGCCGTGTTTCTTCTTTGCAAAAACCTTTTCACCGGCAGAGAGAAACTATACCATTGGGGATAGGGAACTGCACGCCTTGAGATTAGCCTTGGAGGAGTGGCGTCACTTGCTGGAAGGAGCGAAACATCCTTTCCAGGTCTATACAGACCATAAGAATCTGACGTACTTACAAACCGCTCAGCGTCTGAATCCTCGCCAAGCCCGCTGGTCCTTGTTTTTCTCCCGCTTTCACTTCTCCATCAACTATCTGTCTGGGAGTAAGAATAACAAGGCAGACGCCCTGTCTCGCTCTATGCTTTCTACCCAGGAAGAGATTGACGAACCTCGTCTTATCCTTCCCTCCAGGGTTTTTCATACGCTCTCCCCTGTGACATTAGACCAAATCCCACCGGGCAAGACCTTTGTTCCGCCTGATCGACAGAATGATATACTGTCATGGGCCCACACCTCAAAGGTGGGTGGGCATTTTGGTATTAGGCGGACACGAGAGTTACTGGAGAGGTGGTATTGGTGGCCACACTTAGCCAGCCACGTCAAGAGATATGTCGGTTCCTGCTACTCGTGTGCTCGCAACCGTCCATCACGGCAGAGACCGGCTGGGCTCTTGCATCCTTTACCAGTGCCAGATAGACCATGGGAGGTGGTAGGCATGGACTTTGTGGGTGATCTTCCATGTTCACAGGGACATAGATTTGTGTGGGTCATTACGGACCATTTCTCCCGGATGGTTCATCTCGTACCGTTATCGAGAATCCCATCTTCCAGGGTACTAGCCAAACTATTCCTCAAGCATGTCTTTAGGCTTCACGGGATGCCAGATCGTATCATTTGTGATAGAGGCCCGCAATTTACTTCCCGTTTCTGGCGAGATCTTTGTAGCCTTCTGCAAATTGAGTTGAATCTCTCTTCGGCATACCATCCGGAGACCAATGGTTTGGTTGAGCGTACCAATCAATCTATGATTATATACCTTCGACACTTTGTTGCTGAGAACCACGATAACTGGCCCTCCCTCCTACCCTGGGCAGAATTTGCCCTTAACAATTCGCTGGCTGAGGCCACTGGGCAGACACCGTTTGTACTCAATAATGGGCAACACCCTAGGGTACCGGTACCGTTTCCCGCTGCTGCACCTCCTCCTCTTGTGGCCGACTGGGCAACTAATGCCAGAGAGGTTTGGGATCGGACTCAAGAGTCGATCCAAGCAGCTAAAGACCGTATGAAGACGATGTCCGATCGGTTTCGTCGCCCGGCTCCTGTCTTTTCTCCAGGGGACTTTGTGTGGCTCTCTGCAAAACACGTGAGACTTAGAGTGAGCTCTGTCAAATTTGCTCCTCGCTTCCTGGGTCCTTATGAGGTTCTTCGACAGGTAAATCCTGTAGTCTACCAATTGAAGTTACCTGTCCATCTTAGGATTCATAACAAATTCCATGTCTCACTGCTAAAGCCGGCTATTTTACCTCACGCTCGTGAAGTGCACTCTCCTGCCTCTGATTCCTCTCGCTCTAGCTATGAGGTACGAGCCATAGTTGGTTCTAAGATGGTTAGAGGGCGCAGGTTCTTCTTGATAGATTGGGAGGGTTACGGCCCGGAACATCGCTCTTGGGAGCCTGAGGAGGCTGTCCATGCTCCCGACTTAGTTGCCAATTACCTGCGTCGCCGGGAGGGGGGCCCTTGAGGGGGAGGTACTGTTACGGTTGCTGCGAGCACGGTTGCTGCGAGCACTGGAGACTAAGGCGGGCTTTGCACGTTGCAACATCGGTAACAATGTGTTACCGATGCTGCAGCGATAGTCCCGCCCCCGTCGCACGTTCGATATATATAGTGAAAGCTGCCGTAGCGATTATTATCGCTACGGCAGCTTTACACGCACATACCTGCCGTGCGACGTCCCTCTGGCCGGCGACCCGCCTCCTTCCTTAGGGGGCGGGTCGTGCGGCGTCACAGTGACGTCACACGGCAGGCGGCCAATTGAAGTGGAGGGGCGGAGATGAGCAGGATGTAAACATCCCGCCCACCTCCGTCCTTCTCATTGCAGCCGGGAGGCAGGTAAGGTGAAGTTCCTCGCTCCTGCGGCTTCACACACAGCGATGTGTGCTGCTGCAGGAGCGAGGAACTACATCGTACCTGTCGCTCCCCCGGCATTATGGAAATGTCGGAGGCTGCAGTTATGATACGATGACGACGATTTTGCGCTCGTTCATCGTATCATCTAGGATTTACACACTACGACATCGCAAGTGACGCCGGATGTGCGTCACTTTCGATTTGACCCCACCGACATCGCACCTGCGATGTCGTAGTGTGCAAAGCCCGCCTAAGTCCAGAATTCTTGCTACTGCACATGTGCGAGCGCTGGAGACTAAGTCCAGATTTCTTGCTACTGCACATGTGCGAGCGCCGGAGACTAAGTCCTATCTTGGAGCCATTGCACATGTGCGGGTGACATCATCGCTGACACGAGGTCACATGTCTCTGACACCTTCTATGCCGATTGGTCGCTGGTCATGTGCTTGTGATGCCTTGCTCGGTGATAGGCCAGCATGATGTCACTCCTGTCGTTCTGGCAGCGGATTGGCTTTGGTGTCCTCCATCTTGGATGAGGCACAGAGTCTATATAAGACCCTGACACACGCCACATGGCGCTCAGTCCTCTTGGTTCATGCATAAGAGTAGACGCTCTGTGCGCGTTCCTCTAGGCATTCCTCTGTCTATGCTAGGTGAGCGCTACCGGCAGGGTAGCGTTCTTATACCTTACAGCTTCGGCTGCTGTCCGTATCCTTACCTCTTAGGGGAGCGGACATAGGCAGGTGCCTGAGGCACATGGTCTGGCTGGGCCTTGTGGTTCGACTCGTAGGTGGACGTTGCCGCTAGGGTAACGTTCCTTATACTGCGACTAGCAGTTGTTCGTATCCTCGCACACTAGGGGAGCGAACAGAGGTAGGAGCTTTGTGCGGCTTACGCTGCTGTTCGTCTCTTTTGCACCACTAGAAGAGCGGACCTAAGCAGGTGCCATATCTAGTGGTTCGTGTCCTCGCACACTAGTGGAACGAACGCAGGTAGGAGCTTTGTGCGGCTTACGCTGCTGTTCGTCTCTTTTGCACCACTAGAAGAGCGGACCTAGGTAGGTGCCATTTCGCACACATTGCCTTTGTCTCTGTGATTATTAACAGAGATCATTCCACACACCCTCCAAGTAAGGGAGGAATTGCTTTACTTTCTTATTATATCCTTCTGTGAGTTAACAGAGGTATTGCACTCTGCCATAGTCTGCAGCAGAGTCTTTGCACGGTGGACCCTGACTGTCTGATACTCCTTTAGGTTATTATCAGACAGCCCCCCGTAACACTAGTCAACCTTATGTAATGCCTTGGGGAGCGCGCCCCAGAAGTCGCCGACTCCAACCTTCGTGAGAAAACCCGGCACATGGGCATGATGCGGCAAGCAAAATTAAGCTTGCCCAACAAAGACTGGAGGTCGCTCAACTGAATTTTTTTAAGACGAACAGCCGATCCCACCTCTGCCCGCAAAGCTGGGATCTTTTCTTCAGGCAGCCTGCACTCCATCAACACAGTATCAATAGTGATAACGAAAAAATTCAGACAAGTACACGGGCCTTCCGTCTTATCCTGAGCCAAGGGGACCCCGAACCGGCCAGACAACCACTCCATAGTCCCCAACAACGTCTGAAATACTGCCGACTCAGCGGGGCCGATAAACAAAAAATCGTCAAGATAATGAATCGCCGACAAGAGCTGCGCCACATCACACACTGCCCATTCTAAAAAAGAACTGAACGCTTCAAAATAAGCACAAGAAATGGAACACCCCATTGGTAAACAACGATCAACAAAATAGGAACCGTCCCAAAAACAATCCAACAGATGCATGCTCTCAGGATGCACCGGCAGCAAGCGGAATGCCGATTCGATGTCCGTCTTTGCTAGCATTGCTCCCCTACTACATTTTCGAACCCAGCTGACGGCTGCGTCAAACGAGGTATAAACCACCGAGCAAAGTTCTGGGTCAATGCCATCATTCACCGACAAACCCTTGGGGAACGACAAATGCTGAATGAAACGAAATTTGTTCGGCTCCTTCTTTGGGACGACCCCTAACGGAGATACTACCAGATTAGGAATGAGGGGGGGATGCAAATGGACCCGCCATCCGCCCACAAGCAACCTCCCCAAAAAGCTTTTTAGTCACAACCTCTGGGTGTCACCGCGCCGATAACAAATTCTTTAACTGAAACGGAACAACATGAGGAGGGGGGGGATCCTGAAACCAACACAAAAACCGTCCTCCAACAATACTGCCTTATCCCGCTTAGGGTATCTATCTAGATAAGGGGCCATCTCGTGAAGCCTCACCAGGCTCCCCCCCTTTTCCAGGATCTTCCCCTGCCTTGGGCCTTCCCTTCTTAAAGCAACGAGCCGCTCTGTGGGAGTAACCTCCACAACCTGAACACTGATGCTTAAACTTGCAGGAGTTTCCAAACTTGCACTGGCTGTCGTTAATCTGCCAGCACACCCCTTCCTTTGCTCCAACCCCCCCCTGCCTGGGTCCCCGCTCCCCCAACAGTATGTTGGGCGGCCGACCCGGCCCCCCCGTGAAAGGGCTGACCATAACAAGCCGGTGCCATGACTTTCAACCATAAACCAATATCCTTCTGATCCCAACGGATACTGGGCCGCACAGCTTTCCGCTGCCTAAATTGTTCATCGTACCGCAACCAAGTCTGCCAACCATAAATCCTAGGAGCTTCCGCTATAGCATCCATGTAGCAGAATAGCCCAGAACAATTATCCGGCGCCTTTTCGCCAATGACGCTAGCTAGGATCGCAAAAGCCTGCAACCAGTTAACAAACGTTTGAGGGATTAGCCGCCACCTCCGCTTTTCTTCCTCCTCCTTCTTGCTATCATCCTTTTTTCTCTTATCTAAATTAAACTTCTCCAAAGGAAGGAGGGAAAAAATCTCCACGTATTCATCCTTCCAAATCTTCTCCTTCACTTCCTTCTTTAAATGCGCCCCCAGAGGGCCCTCAAAGCAAACGTACACCTCCACTCTGGTCCTATCATCCAAAATAATCCTATCTCCTTCCTTATCCTTCTCCTTTTGCCCGGGATCCGCCACACCATCCCCAGCAACCACCTCGCTCTCCGCCGGTACCACAACCACGGCCGATGCTGCCGCCCCAGAACCCGGCACCCACGCTGGGACAGGGGACCCGGTAACCCCCTGACTCGCCCTATCCAACTGCGCCAACAAATCACGCACACCCTACAAAACATTGCTCAGACCACCGACATCAAACCCCGCCGCGCTCGGCCCCGCGACCCCCAGATCCCCCATGACGCCCTGCACCTTGCCACCTCTCACTCCCGGGGAAACTAAACTAGGTGGGGACGTACAAAACATAGCAGCGTACTCACCAAGCTGCGTCGGTACATGAGACGCACCAGCCGAAAATCTTGACTCCAGACGACGATCTCCTCCAGAATGGCCCAGCACGGAAACGTCTTCGGCAGCTCGACCAGGGGGGACCTGGGAACCCGCCGCGCTCGACCCTGGTAGGATGACCCGGGAGCGAACCGGATAATGAGATGCAGGACGACTCCCCTCAGATGCCGACCATGAAGGCGACCTCCTCCTGGATCGCGACCTCGACCGGGATGACGCAGGCCCCTGCTGTGCGGGCGAATTTCTCCCCGTCGCTGACCTCCCTGATGGCGACCTGCTCCTCCGTGTCGAAGGAGACCTGAACCTGGACCGCGACCTCCTCTCTGGTGATGATCTCCGCAGCTGCGATGCCCCACTCCTGGCAGTATCCTCCAACCCAGCGTGCGCTGTCCTCCTGGAACATGAATCCATCCCGGGCTCCACAGGTGATGTTCCTTGAAGGGTCGTACTCCCAATTCCCGGCCTCGGAGGCCCCGCAGCAACACCATCTCCGTGCTGTCTAGCAGTCCCCCCGACAGGAGCATCGCCAGGGAGGACCGCCACCATTTTGTTGTAGCCTGAAGCAATAGAGGCAGCTGAGCCGGTCACATGACCCCTGGAGGGACCGCCCACCGCCGCAGGTCCTGAACGCCGAGAAGGATTCCTCCCTCGCCTGCTCCTGCCAGCTGCTGCAGGTGGATTCTTCTGGCGAAGAGGGTCCCCGGAGGAGCTCCTGCGGCGCCGCTGAGGACCAGGAGCAGCATCAGGCGAAAACCTTTCCGGTGCCCTCGCCCTGCGCCCACTCTGGAGCGGTGGGGGGTCAGCATCAGACACCACATCCGGACCTCCCAGGATCTCCCTCAACGCTGTCCTGACCGCCGCTCCATCCGTGCCGCCAGCAGCAGCCCGAAGCTGCTCCAGGAGTCCTGCAACCGATGCCATCAGATCAGGGGGAGACCAAGGTGAGGTGACACGGGGACCTTCTCTAACGGTACCTCGCGCTGAAGTAGTGCCCCCCCCTTTCTCCCTGGACATATATACAGCCCCCACTCTGTCCCCTCCCCTGGCCCTATAAATCCACCCCCCTAAACTCTTGACCCCGCAGAAAGCCCGCTCGTTCTATAAAATTATCATTAACCCCTTGCTGCCCTGCAAAGGTGAGTCATGGTTCACTACGCCCATGGCTCTGCCCTGGCTCCGTTCAGCCTTTATTCACACTCATGCATCTAGTGTACACACCTATCCCCGGCCAGGTAGCGCGGTGCTGCACTTTTTCACTTTTGTTAGTGTTTATCACTCCCGCACAGGTTATTAGCGGACCCTGTCTACTACCTGCAGCTTTTCTGGCAGCTCCCCATCTTTCTGGTTTGGCAAATAGGTCAACAGGTATTACCAAAAAACCTGTCCCTAATCCAGCAATAACCAACCAGTTACACAACTCCCTGATTGTGAGCGCGAGTGTCCCTGTAGTTTTATTTCTGGAAGAAGCCCATACAATCTAGCATCTACCAAGGCGAGGCAGCAGAAAGGGTCGGGAAAAGGTAGAAAAACACGACCCACATATTAGCTATTCAGCAGCTCCTGTCAATCAAACAGCAATGCACTTCTGTAACTTTACTTGCAGATATCTCTGAAATAAAACATCCAATCTCATAACAAAAGCTAAGCTTACATTCAGCCTCCGAGCACCAGTATAGCACTGGCTTTACTTTCTATATGAAATCCTGATGGTTGGTTCTCTATAATGGTCATCTTTACTTCAGTCAAGTGTCTGATTGTCTTCCCTGATTCTCCTTTCTACACTCCATGAACCACCTCCTGCTTCCAGGCTGACTCCAGCATCTCATGTGCTATTGCACTCTCAGCTCTGCTGTGTCTGCTCATCTCTACACCATTGTCTTCTCTGCTATTCCTATGTAGAACTGCGGCTCTGCAACCGAGATTCCAGCTTGTCTCCCCACCTCAGCTATAGACAAAAAGACTGACGGGAGGGGTGCACGGTCAGAAGATATGACCCTCTTAATATAGACAAAGACAGAGGCGTCAGCATAGTATAGGTACCCAGTTATGAGATATGCCGTGACGTCGTAACTGGGCAGATATAAAAATGGCCATTTCTATATGCTAAATATCTCATTTTTCTTAGCTTTTCCTTAGCAGTAATGCAGGTCCATGTTCACACACTCATGGTTTCCAAACTTTAGCATTATCAGAGTGCAAACTGTCTTTTTTTGTATTCTACCTCAGCTATGTGTGTGTGTATCCACTGACACGCCCGACCCAGGGCCAGGGGCACTTGGAACCGGACCAGACTAGTCCGGGATTGTCAGCGGGGGCGGGGGTCCAGTCCGTGACCCTGGCAGTGACTTTTATTAATAAAGGGGAGACGATGATGGGAGTTGTAGTTAATATTTAGTAAAATGCGTGACGCCACCTGTGGTTTTTGCGGCTATGTGAGCCGCCGCTGCGCTATGGGAAGTTGTGGTGGCGCAGCTGTGGTGATCTCACTCCCCACAGGTAGGGCGAGATCCTGTGGCACGGTTGCAAAGTCTATTTTGGGAACCCGACGAACTTCAGGGTGCAGGGTTGGGATACACATAATTAGTAGAGATGAGCCACCCCCCTAGAGTTTGAGTTTGGTTCGTCCAACGGAGGCTCCGTTCGGCGAACGTTCATCAAACGTTTGACGAACCCCTTCGCACCCCATTGAAAACAATGTCAGGCAAACACAAACACATAAAAACACATTATACATGTACACATACAGTTAACAAAGATTGCCATTACACTTACAGGTTCCTGCACTCGGTCTCCTGCCGCTTTTCCTTCCGATCATCGCTGCATCCTCCCGGTAACCAGCACTGATGATAGGACCTTCCGTGACGTCAAAATACCATGTGATTAGTCATGTGTCTATTATCTCATTGGCTACAGACTGGTTACATGGCTAGTTGTCATTGCTAGGTCCTGTCAATGCATCTCTCCGGTACGCGGTAGTTGTTTGTGCATCCCCGTGTATCGGCGAGATGCTTTGGTACATGGTCAGCTTCCATGTTCCTGCATGTGGGCGCTCTTTACAGAGTCAGCCCACATGCAAGGACTGGCTGCCACAGCCGGTGAATTGCGGCACCGGGAATCACGTGATCGGAGCACCGTTGATATAGTAACCGCCTGTCAGATTACTTGAGCAACGGTGGCAGCGGTGACGTCACCGCTTACAGCCCGCAGCTTCTGCTCACTCTCACTGAGTGATTAGACTGCACGGGGAGCAGCAGCGTCTTCCTCCCATGCAGTGCTGTCTGATGTAGCAGAGCTGCATGGGTTGAAGAGAAAGAAGACAGAAGACCAGGATCGTGGAGGGATGAGAGGGAGTAATAAACATGGAGTCTCTAAGTGTGTCTGTGTATTTATTTCTATTAAAGTATTTTTTCTGTGTGGTGTCTTTTTTTTAACCCTTACTGGAGATTCTTAATGGCCGGGTCAAACTTGCCTGACATTAAGAATCTCTGGCTTAATACTAGCTAGAAAAACAAAGCTAGTATTAGCCCATTATTACCCAGTGAGCCACCCGTCACCAGGGCAGCTGGAAGAGTTGGATACAGCGCTAGATGATGGCGCTTCTATGAAAGAGCCATTTTCTAGGGTGGCTGCGGACTGCAATTCGCAGCAGAGAGGCCCAGAAAGCTCGGGCCAACCTGTTCTGTGGATTTCAATCCCCAGCGGCCTAGTTGTACCTGGCTGGACGCAAAAATGGGGCTAAGCCCATGTCGATTTTTTTTCAATTATTTCATGAAATTCATCAAATAATTAAAAAAAAGGACTTCCCTATTTTTTAGTTCCCGGCCGGGTACAAATAGGCAGCTGGGATTTGGGGGCAGCCGTACCTGCCTGCTGTACTAGGCTAGCATACTAAAATATGGCGAAGCTCATATCATTTTTTGGCGGGGGCAAAAAACTCCTGCATACAGTCCTGGATGGAGTATGCTGAGCCTTGTAGTTCTGCAGCTGCCATCTGCTGTCTGTCTGTATGGAGAAGAGCAGACAGCAGCTGCAGAACTACAAGGCTCAGCATGCTCAATTCACTAGTGTATGCAGGAGAGCAGACAGCAGCTGCAGAACTACAAGGCTCAGCTTACTCAATCCAGGACTGTATGCATGAGTTTTTTGCCCCCCAAAAAAATTACGTGGGCTTCGTCATGATTTTGTATGCTAGCTATGTACAGCAGGCAGCTACGGGCTGCCCCTAAGCCCCAGCTGCCTATTTGTACCCGGCTGGGAAACAAAAATATAAGGAAGACCTTTTTTTTTAATTGTTTCATGAATTTCATGAAATAATTTAAAAAAAAACGACTTTTTCTTTGCCCAATGTTTGTGTCCAGCCAGGTACAAATAGGCAGCTGGGGATTGGAATCTTCAGCGCAGGATGCCAAAGCTTTCTGGGCACCCCTGCTGTGAATTGCAGTCCGCAGCCGCCACAGGAAATGGCGCTTTCATAGAAGTGCCATCTTCTGGCGCTGTCACCAACTCTTCTAGCTGGCCTGGTGACGGGTGGCTCGCTGGGTAATAATGGGGTTAGGGCTAGCTGTATATTATCAACTGGTCCTAAGCCTGAAATTCATGGTGTCACGCCAATATTAGACATGGCCACCATGAATTTCTAGTACAGATAAAAAAAAACACAACACACAGAAAAATATTTTTATTAGAAATAAACACAACACAATTAGTGACTCCATCTTTATTGAAATAAAGAACCCCCATCCACAGTAATCCTGGGTCAAGGGTCCCGCGTCGTCCAATCCAGATTCAATATAATCTGATTGTTTGCTGGAAGGCAAAGCGATCAGATGATGTGTCAGGTTCAAGGGCCTGAATCACATGACACAGCAGCTGATTGTATAAACAGCTTTTATACAATCAGCTGATGCATCAGTGCAAAAAAAACCCCAAAAAACTACACACTTCTGTGCAGACTCCTGTCCGACAGCAGCAGCTGATAGTTTGGCCAGCCGGGTGGTAAAAAGCCGGCCTTCCGTCAGGTGCCCGCATCAGCTGATCATCGCCAGGTCTGAGAGAAAGAAAATAGAGAGTAAAGAGAAGAGAGAGAAAAGAAAGAGAAAAGAGAAGAGAGAGGTAGAGAGAGAGAGAGCAAGAAAAGAGAGAGAGATGAGAGAGAGGGAGAGAGAGAGAGAACAATAAAGAGAAAGAGAGAGAAGAGACAGAGGAGAGAGCAATGCAGCCTCATTCCGTGAACTGCTCCGATTTTAGAGGTGTGTCCCGCGGCTCCCAGCTGATGTCCGGTTCCTCCCCTCAGTGCATAATTAAATTAAATTAAATTATAAATTAATAATAATTATAATTTAAAAATAAATTAAATTCTTTACCGGGGCGGCCGGGACTTGAACTCATGAACTAATGATTTTTAGGCAGTAGTTCTAACCATTGAGCCACCACCTCTTATGAGAAACATAGGAAGATTTGGTTATCTTGAGCTCTGCATTGCAGAGTGAAGTCTCCGGTGACAGCGCGGCTCACTTCAGGTGCTGCGTGGAGAGGACACAGATCACTCGTGTTCTACGGGGCTCCCTGTCATCTTCATGTAGCAGAGCTGAAAGCTTCATATGGATTACTTCGGTCCTGGATTGTTGTTTGGGGATTAATAAAGAGGTAAATGAAGGGTTTTTTGTCTTTTATTCCAAATAAAGGATTTTTCGTTGTGTGTGTTTCTTTACTTTCACTTACAGGTTAATCATGGAAGGTATCTCGGGGAGACGCTTGTCATGATTAACCCCGTTATTACCCCGTTTGCCACCGCACCAGGGCAATTGGGGATGAGCTGGGTAGAGTCCCGGGACTGCAGCATCTAATGGATGCGGCAATTCCGGGCGACTGCCTGCTGATATTGTTAGAGTGGTGGGCTCCCCATAACGTGGCGATCTCCATCCTGACAATACCAGCCTCCAGCCATGTGGCTTTATCCTGGCTGGTATCAAAATTGGGGGAACAGCATTTTTTTTTTTTAATTATATTTATTTATGTTACTGCACGATATAGACCCGCACACCAGCGGCTGTGATTGGTTGCAGTGAGACAGCTGTCACTCATCGTGGGGGCGTGTCTGACTGCAACCAATCATGAGCGCCGGTGGGCGGGGAAGGTACGGAATACTTGATTGAATAATGAAACGGCAGCCATTTTCAAAAGAGGAAAAGCCGCTGGAGATTTGTGACAGTCATGCAGCGAGGCGCCTGTGATTGGTGAGTAGGAAAGAGAGAGGGATTGTTTGCTGTGTGTGAAGCCGCAGGAGCAAGGAACATCTCCTTACCTGCCTCCACCAGCTATGCGGAAGGAAGGAGGTGGGCGGGAAGTTTACGTCCCGCTCATCTCCGCCCCTCCGCTTCTATTGGCCGCCTTCCATGTGACGTCACTGTGACGCTGCACGACCCGCCCCCTTATGAGGGAGGCAGGTCGCCGGCCAGAGCGACGTCGCAGGGCAGGTAAGTGCGTGTGAAGCTGCCATAGCGATAATGTTCGCTACGGCAGCTATCACAAGTTATTGCATGTGCGATTTGGGTGGGTACTATCTCGCTCGGCATCGCTATCATCGGCTTGCGATGTCCAGCGTGCAAAGTACCCCTAATAATAAGGGACCAACACAGCAGTTTCTTTACCTCCTTCCTTTTACTCTGCAACAACCGGTGAGGTCCTGGGAGACTAGTACAGATGGTGGTATCCATCTGGTTGGACTTGAAGCAGTTGGGCGGTATCTCCCTGGCCAGATGAGTATTGAGGCCTTCTCCCTACGCCTTTTTTCTCTTCTACAGGACCCTGCTGCATTAGTCCAACGGAGGCCCTCTCAGCTGGGACTTGTGCTACTTCCCGTTACCCATATGGTAGGCTGCGTGGACCTTCACTGGTGCCGCTCTGCTGGCAAGCCCCTGATGTGCGGCTGTACCTTCGGGTTGTTTTTGGGGACAGGAGACCTGCAGTCCTCCTGTCCTTCGGATTCGGTTACCAGAACTCAAGTACCCTGACAACCACAGACTCCGATGTCCGGTTTTTGGCGTTTTCTTTTGAGGAGAGTTGGTTCAGCCGCGCTCCTCAGACTTTTCCTCCTGTGCCTCTCTACAGACCTTGCTTTTCTGGGCTGAGCTATCTTAGCCACCAGACCCCAGCTCACATGTCCGCACTACTCCAGCTCCTCACTCTTCTCTCTTCAATTGTCTGCTCTCAACTGTCACTTTTCTAACTCCTCCTCCAGGCCAAAGCTTCCCCGGCTAGTAGGGTAGAGCTCGCCCTACTGACGTGAGTAGGAAATGTATTGTTTGTAGGTAATTACTGACTAAGGGACACACCCCTCTTGCTTCCAGGCTTAGTATTGACCTTTGTGGGGCAACACTACTGTGGCAACCAGACCGCTGCGGCGCCACACCACATCTTTGCAGTCAATCTACCAGTTTGCTATATAGCTTTTCTATTCCCAAGTGTAACTTTACTCCTGCAGTAAATGCCGGTTGCTGACACATTTCTGATGTTCCTCTACTATCCGCACTACTGTCTCAGCTGCTTCTAGGACTTCAAGCTTTGCTCGCCCGTCCTCCTTCCTGCACGCCCTGTTGCATTGGTCTTTACTGATCCATGTTCAGAAAGTCCAGCTCCACTGCACCATCACGTCCAGTCCGTGCCGTGCACCCAGACCTACAGCTACGATAATCTACCCCTCAGCAACAGTCCTAAATACAGAGCTATTAGTAATAGTAATCGGAGGTGTCAGCCATTGTACAGAGTTGACAAATTAATTTGTGTTGTAAAAGCAACAAATAATAAAAAATGCTTTAAAAGAACTGAAAATAGTTATTTCTATTTCTTCATGTTGTTCTGCAATTGTTTAGTATAAAGACAGCTCAGATCATCCGGGACCAGATCCAGAATAATGTGTGCTGAGACCAGACAGTGTAAAATATATCCCATCATACTGAATAAAAAGAGGAGAGCTGACGCCGGCAGCATAATGCCACTGATCCTACCAGCCGTCCTGTCACTGCTGCCAGTCACCATGTGTGGCTTATAATAGCAGAGTCTTCATCAGCTCCATCCATCCTAGAAGGAGATGATTTGTTTCTTTATGATGATGATTCTTCTATGGCTTCCTCTAACACAATCACTCTGTGATCTCAAGATACATAAATATGAAGGAACTATAGAGAAAACCTACCAGGATGGAGATCTCATCATCGGGGGGCTAATAAATATTATTAAGGAAGGTGTGGTGGAGATGCAATATCCAGGGGAAACCGACATGAATCTAATATGTGATTGGTAAGTCATGATTTCATGTCTGTATTGTCTTTAAGTGATGAGGATGGTGTGACTGCTGCAGACTTCACTTCATGTGTGTATTGTGTGTATGTGATGAGGATGGTGCGACTGCTGCAGACTTCACTTCATGTATGTATTGTGTGTATGTGATGAGGATGGGGTGACTGCTGCAGTCTTCACTTCATGTGTGTATTGTGTGTGTGTGTGTGTGTGATATGGATGGTGTGACTGCTGCAGACTTCACTTCATGTGTGTATTGTGTGTATGTGATGAGGATGGTGTGACTGCTGCAGACTTCACTTCATGTGTGTATTGTGTGTATATGATGAGGATGATGTGACTGCTGCAGACTTCTCTTCATGTGTGTATTGTGTGTATGTGATGAGGATGGTGTGACTGCTGCAGACTTCTCTTCATGTGTGTATTGTGTGTATGTGATGAGGGTGGTGTGACTGCTGCAGACTTCACTTCATGTGTGTATTGTGTGTATGTGATGAGGATGGTGTGACTGCTGCAGACTTCACTTCATGTGTGTATTGTGTGTATATGATGAGGATGATGTGACTGCTGCAGACTTCTCTTCATGTGTGTATTGTGTGTATGTGATGAGGATGGTGTGACTGCTGCAGACTTCTCTTCATGTGTGTATTGTGTGTATGTGATGAGGATGGTGTGACTGCAGCAGACTTCACTTCATGTGTGTATTGTGTGTATATGATGAGGATGATGTGACTGCTGCAGACTTCACTTCATGTGTGTATTGTGTGTATGTGATGAGGATGGTGCGACTGCTGCAGACTTCACTTCATGTGTGTATTGTGTGTATGTGATGAGGATGGTGTGACTGCTGCAGACTTCACTTCATGTGTGTATTGTGTGTATGTGATGAGGATGGTGTGACTGCTGCAGACTTCCCTTCATGTGTGTATTGTGTGTATGTGATGAGGATGGTGTGACTGCTGCAGACTTCACTTCATGTGTGTATTGTGTGTATGTGATGAGGATGCTGCGATTGCTGCAGACTTCACTTCATGTGTGTATTGTGTGTATGTGATGAGGATGATGTGATTGCTGCAGACTTCACTTCATGTGTGTATTGTGTGTATGTGATGAGGATGATGTGATTGCTGCAGACTTCACTTCATGTGTGTATTGTGTGTATGTGATGAGGATGATGTGATTGCTGCAGACTTCACTTCATGTGTGTATTGTGTGTATGTGATGAGGATGGTGCGACTGCTGCAGACTTCACTTCATGTGTGTATTGTGTGTATGTGATGAGGATGGTGTGACTGCTGCAGACTTCACTTCATGTGTGTATTGTGTGTATGTGATGAGGATGGTGTGACTGCTGCAGACTTCACTTCATGTGTGTATTGTGTGTATGTGATGAGGATGATGTGACTGCTGCAGACTTCACTTCATGTGTGTATTGTGTGTATGTGATGAGGATGGTGCGACTGCTGCAGACTTCACTTAATGTGTATATTGTGTGTATATGATGAGGATGGTGCGACTGCTGCAGACTTCACTTCATGTGTGTATTGTGTGTATGTGATGAGGATGGTGTGACTGCTGCAGACTTCACTTCATGTGTGTATTGTGTGTATGATGTGGCTGGTGCGACTGTTGCAGACTTCACTTCATGTGTGTATTGTGTGTATGTGATGAGGATGGTGCAACTGCTGCAGACTTCACTTCATGTGTGTATTGTGTGTTTGTGATGAGGATGGTGCGACTGTTGCAGACTTCACTTCGTGTGTGTATTGTGTGTATGTGATGAGGATGGTGTGACTGCTGCAGACTTCACTTGATGTGTGTATTGTGTGTATGTGATGAGGAAGGTGCGACTGCTGCAGACTTCACTTCATGTGTGTATTGTGTGTTTGTGATGAGGATGGTGCGACTGCTGCAAACCTCGCTTCATGTGTGTATTGTGTGTATGTGATGAGAATGGTGCGACTGCTGCAGACTTCACTTCATGTGTGTATTGTGTGTATGTGATGAGGATGGTGCGACTGTTGCAGACTTCACTTCATGTGTGTATTGTGTGTATGTGATGAGGATGGTGTGACTGCTGCAGACTTCACTTCATGTGTGTATTGTGTATATGTGATGAGGATGATGCAACTGCTGCAGACTTCACTTCATGTGTGTATTGTGTGTATGTGATGAGGATGGTGTGACTGCTGCAGACTTCACTTCATGTGTGTATTGTGTGTATGTGATGAGGATGGTGTGACTGCTGCAGACTTCACTTCATGTGTGTATTGTGTGTATATGATGAGGATGATGTGACTGCTGCAGACTTCTCTTCATGTGTGTATTGTGTGTATGTGATGAGGATGGTGTGACTGCTGCAGACTTCTCTTCATGTGTGTATTGTGTGTATGTGATGAGGGTGGTGTGACTGCTGCAGACTTCACTTCATGTGTGTATTGTGTGTATGTGATGAGGATGGTGTGACTGCTGCAGACTTCACTTCATGTGTGTATTGTGTGTATATGATGAGGATGATGTGACTGCTGCAGACTTCTCTTCATGTGTGTATTGTGTGTATGTGATGAGGATGGTGTGACTGCTGCAGACTTCTCTTCATGTGTGTATTGTGTGTATGTGATGAGGATGGTGTGACTGCAGCAGACTTCACTTCATGTGTGTATTGTGTGTATATGATGAGGATGATGTGACTGCTGCAGACTTCACTTCATGTGTGTATTGTGTGTATGTGATGAGGATGGTGCGACTGCTGCAGACTTCACTTCATGTGTGTATTGTGTGTATGTGATGAGGATGGTGTGACTGCTGCAGACTTCACTTCATGTGTGTATTGTGTGTATGTGATGAGGATGGTGTGACTGCTGCAGACTTCCCTTCATGTGTGTATTGTGTGTATGTGATGAGGATGGTGTGACTGCTGCAGACTTCACTTCATGTGTGTATTGTGTGTATGTGATGAGGATGCTGCGATTGCTGCAGACTTCACTTCATGTGTGTATTGTGTGTATGTGATGAGGATGATGTGATTGCTGCAGACTTCACTTCATGTGTGTATTGTGTGTATGTGATGAGGATGATGTGATTGCTGCAGACTTCACTTCATGTGTGTATTGTGTGTATGTGATGAGGATGATGTGATTGCTGCAGACTTCACTTCATGTGTGTATTGTGTGTATGTGATGAGGATGGTGCGACTGCTGCAGACTTCACTTCATGTGTGTATTGTGTGTATGTGATGAGGATGGTGTGACTGCTGCAGACTTCACTTCATGTGTGTATTGTGTGTATGTGATGAGGATGGTGTGACTGCTGCAGACTTCACTTCATGTGTGTATTGTGTGTATGTGATGAGGATGATGTGACTGCTGCAGACTTCACTTCATGTGTGTATTGTGTGTATGTGATGAGGATG
Organism: Anomaloglossus baeobatrachus; assembly: GCF_048569485.1. Classification (NCBI taxonomy): domain Eukaryota; kingdom Metazoa; phylum Chordata; class Amphibia; order Anura; family Aromobatidae; genus Anomaloglossus; species Anomaloglossus baeobatrachus. The sequence goes on from NC_134353.1 coordinate 9,756,408, forward strand.
GTGCGACTGCTGCAGACTTCACTTAATGTGTATATTGTGTGTATATGATGAGGATGGTGCGACTGCTGCAGACTTCACTTCATGTGTGTATTGTGTGTATGTGATGAGGATGGTGTGACTGCTGCAGACTTCACTTCATGTGTGTATTGTGTGTATGATGTGGCTGGTGCGACTGTTGCAGACTTCACTTCATGTGTGTATTGTGTGTATGTGATGAGGATGGTGCAACTGCTGCAGACTTCACTTCATGTGTGTATTGTGTGTTTGTGATGAGGATGGTGCGACTGTTGCAGACTTCACTTCGTGTGTGTATTGTGTGTATGTGATGAGGATGGTGTGACTGCTGCAGACTTCACTTGATGTGTGTATTGTGTGTATGTGATGAGGAAGGTGCGACTGCTGCAGACTTCACTTCATGTGTGTATTGTGTGTTTGTGATGAGGATGGTGCGACTGCTGCAAACCTCGCTTCATGTGTGTATTGTGTGTATGTGATGAGAATGGTGCGACTGCTGCAGACTTCACTTCATGTGTGTATTGTGTGTATGTGATGAGGATGGTGCGACTGTTGCAGACTTCACTTCATGTGTGTATTGTGTGTATGTGATGAGGATGGTGTGACTGCTGCAGACTTCACTTCATGTGTGTATTGTGTATATGTGATGAGGATGATGCAACTGCTGCAGACTTCACTTCATGTGTGTATTGTGTGTATGTGATGAGGATGGTGTGACTGCTGCAGACTTCACTTCATGTGTGTATTGTGTGTATGTGATGAGGATGGTGCGAGTGCTGCAGACTTCACTTCATGTGTGTATTGTGTGTATGATGTGGCTGGTGCGACTGTTGCAGACTTCACTTCATATGTGTATTGTGTGTATGTGATGAGGATGAAGTGACTGCTGCAGACTTCACTTCATGTGTGTATTGTGTGTATGTGATGAGGATGGTGTGACTGCTGCAGACTTCACTTCATGTGTGTATTGTGTGTATGTGCTGAGGATGGTGTGACTGCTGCAGACTTCATTTCATGTGTGTATTGTGTGTATGTGATGAGGATGGTGCGACTGCTGCAGACTTCACTTCATGTGTGTATTGTGTGAATGTAATGAGGATGGTGTGACTACTGCAGACTTCATTTCATGTGTGTATTGTGTGTATGTGATGAGGATGGTGTGACTGCTGTAGACTTCATTTCATGTGTGTTTTGTGTGTATGTGATGAGGATGGTGTGACTGCTGCAGACTTCATTTCATGTGTGTATTGTGTATATGTGATGAGGATGGTGTGACTGCTGCAGACTTCATTTCATGTGTGTATTGTGTGTATGTGATGAGGATGGTGCGACTGCTGCAGACTTCACTTCATGTGTGTATTGTGTGTATGTAATGAGGATGGTGTGACTGCTGCAGACTTCACTTCATGTGTGTATTGTGTGTATGTGATGAGGATGGTGTGACTGCTGCATACTTTACTTCATGTGTGTATTGTGTGTATGTGATGAGGATGGTGCGACTGCTGCAGACTTCACTTCATGTGTGTATTGTGTGTATGTGATGAGGATGGTGTGACTGCTGCAGACTTCACTTCATGTGTGTATTGTGTGTATGTGATGAGGATGGTGTGACTGCTGCAGACTTCACTTCATGTGTGTATTGTGTGTATGTGATGAGGATGGTGTGACTGCTGCAGACTTCGCTTCATGTGTGTATTGTGTGTATGTGATGAGAATGGTGCGACTGCTGCAGACTTTACTTCATGTGTGTATTGTGTGTATGTGATGAGGATGGTGCGACTGCTGCAGACTTCACTTCATGTGTGTATTGTGTGTATGTAATGAGGATGGTGTGACTGCTGCAGACTTCATTTCATGTGTGTATTGTGTGTATGTGATGAGGATGGTGTGACTGCTGCATACTTTACTTCATGTGTGTATTGTGTGTATGTGATGAGGATGGTGCGACTGCTGCATACTTTACTTCATGTGTGTATTGTGTGTATGTGATGAGGATGGTGCGACTGCTGCAGACTTCACTTCATGTGTGTATTGTGTGTATGTGATGAGGATGGTGTGACTGCTGCAGACTTCACTTCATGTGTGTATTGTGTGTATGTGATGATGATGGTGTGACTGCTGCAGACTTCACTTGATGTGTGTGATATGGACGGGACCTAAGCGATCCCTTTAGATCTGACCACTGTTTCAAATTATATTGTCGTGTGTGCACAGCGAGAAAGAATGACAATTAGTTGAATCAATTATGACTCTCTCTCTCACGACACACACTGGGCAAACTGAAACTTTATTCTTAGACAAAGCCCCTATACCGAGAAGTTAGGGGGTGTAAACAATAGTTTTAGTCCAATCAAGTATCGTAGGTCGGGGCTTCAAGACGTATAGGAATTAGCATAGTCTCTTTTTGATTGGACAGTCCAGGCTTTTAGGAATTCCTTTGTTCATCATCCCTGGTGTAGACAGATTGTGGCAGCCATATTCAAAAGTACATGTGCTGATATATACTGTGTTAGGGGTGCTTCACACACAGCGAGCTCGCTGCCGAGATCGCTGCTGAGTCACGCTTTTTGTGACGCAGCAGTGACCTCATTAGCGATCTCGCTGTGTGTGACACTGAGCAGCGATCTGGCCCCTGCTGCGAGATCGCTGCTCGTTACACACAGCCCTGGTTCGTTTTCTTCAAAGCCGCTCTCCTGCTGTGACACACAGATCGCTGTGTGTGACAGCAAGAGAGCGACAAATGAAGCGAGCAGGGAGCAGGAGCCGGCGTCTGACAGCTGAGGTAAGCTGTATCCAAGATAAACATCGGGTAACCAAGGTGGTTACCCGATATTTACCTTAGTTACCAGCCTCCGCAGCTCTCACGCTGCCTGTGCTGCCGGCTCCGGCTCTCTGCACATGTAGCTGCATTACACATCGGGTTAATTAACCCGATGTGTACAGCAGCTAGGAGAGCAAGGAGCCAGCGCTCAGTGTGCGCGGCTCCCTGCTCTCTGCACACAGCGCTGGTAACTAATGTAAACATCGGGTAACCATACCCGATGTTTACCTTAGTTACCAGTCTCCGCAGCTTCCAGTCGGCGGCTCCGTGCAAGCGCAGCGTCGCTTGCACGTCGCTGCTGGCTGGGGGCTGTTCAGTGGTCGCTGGTGAGATCTGCCTGTTTGACAGCTCACCAGCGACCATGTAGCGATGCAGCAGCGATCCTGACCAGGTCAGATCGCTGGTCGGATCGCTGCTGCATCGCTAAGTGTGAAGGTACCCTTAATGAATATCACTAAGTATGCAATATACATATATACATGTTAGTAAGGAACAAAAGCATTCATAAATATGTGTGTTAGTTTACATCTACTAAACTATATACCTGGGTCTATGAAATGGCTGAATTAAGTATTTCTGGTTACTCAATTCTTATCCTCAACAGTCCCCCCTAAAGACTTGTTTCTGCCATTTCTGAATTCTAAGGGTACTATGTTCCCTTAGGAAGAGAGGTAGAAAGACCTGTTGGAAAACCTGCGTAACTGAACATTGAGGCATGGGTGGAAAGGGAAAAGTGTTTTTTACAATGGTTTGAGACCAAGAACTCCTAAGCGAGTCCTTACACTTTGTAGTTGGACTTTCCGATGTCCCAAGGTTCTCCTAAACGTTTTGGCATTGATGGGCTGAGACTGTACAGGTTTTTTTTAAAAGGATAAGTATGAGCAGAACTCTCAGTGCAGCTCTGGTTGGTCGACCCTTTTGCAATGCGAGGCGTGGATCCATAGATTTTTCGGCGGTTGGATCAGCTCATCTAGTGTTGACTAGATATGAGCGAGGTTCAAGGTTCACCAATTTCATGTTCGAGTGATTTTGGGGGTGTTCGAGATCGAACTCGAACTCAAGCTTTTTGCTAAAAGTTCAACAGTTCGAGTTACGTTCGAGAACGGTTCGATCACCAAAAGCGTGGCTTTTCACAGCTACAGTGTGCAGGAAGCCATCGCTGGCAGTCTGCGGTAAGCTGGTAACCAAGGTAAATATCGGGTATCCAAGCAAAGCGATTTGCTTAGTAACCCAATATTTACCCTGGTTATGTATGCAGGGAGCCGACACTTACCCGCTCGGCTCCGCCCCCTCCTGATCTCGGCATGTACACACGCACATGTGACGCCCTGGGCAAGCCAGGGGTCACAGGTCACAAGACCACCACACCCCACACCCCAGGTAGGCACATCACAGCTAAACTACAAATCCTTGTTGCCTTCCTCCAGAGGCTGATGGTTCACACCAGGGGGTGGGCCAGGCGGTTGGCTCCGCCCACCAAGGAGGACACAGCTCTGGAGGCGGGAGAAACCAGGCAGATTAGCCCAGGCAGGGCAAGAGTGAGGAGTTAAGTGGAAGAGTAAACAAGCAGTGCAAGTAAAAAAGTGAAAAGGAGAAAAGCAAGTGAGGTGACAAGAAGGAAGGAAAGCCTGAAGGGTCCAGCTTTGTGTAGGGCCAGATCAGCAAGGTCAGCGACGGCGGTGACTGTCTGGAGGGGGACCGTTTGGAAGTTCCTGGAAGGACCCCGTTGGCTGTGTGCCCGGTGGTCTGGAGCAGTGTTCCGAAGGACAGTCAGCACCAGGGCAGGGGCCTCTCGGACCCCGGCAAGGCTAGGAGTCGCCAAATTTGCCGAATCTGTCAGTGAAGGGGACGTAGATCCCCCAACAACCAAGTCCCGATTGAAGGCAACAGCCCAACCCGAATCGGAGAGACACCGCCACGGCACCAGTTTCTCAGGGCCAGCGCCTGCGGGCAAAGTGTAGGGCTCCTCCGGCCCAGATTGAAGTCGGGGAGCGGGTAACCGGAGGGAATCCACCGCTACCACAAATCAACCATAGGTGCAAGGAAGAGGGACATCACCGTCACCTACCGGGAGTGCAGGTGCAGCCGTCTGTGGGACCATCCTACCAGCCGTTTGGTTTACCATAAAACTGTGTCCACGTCTCAGGCTGAGTGAGTACCACAGTGCCGCAAGGCACAACGCTGCCCCCGCGTCCCTGCGCCCACCAGGCCCCGCACCTCACAAACCTTCACCGGGCCCCGGGATCACCAAACCCTGCCCACGGAGGGGCAACACAACACCTGGCTGCTCCGCATCACCATGCCCGGGATCCCCGTATTGAGCAGCGGTGGTGCAATCACCACAACCGTGGGTGGCGTCATGGACAATAATCATCCCCACACCCAACAACTCCCTTTCACTCACGGGCGAGGAGTGCCGCTCGAGAAACCCCCGGGATCCGGCCTACGGCTCGAGCCACCACTGAGCAGCGGCCGCCGGACCCGAGCAGAAGGGGGTGAGCGTGGTGTGCCGACACCCTCCTCCCCGCCCGCGACACACACATACACACTCACCTGTCCCCAGCCATGCAGTCCCCAGCACTGACGTCCTCAGTGTCACATGGCCCCGCTAGGCTCCACCCACCTCGCTCTATGCTGCCCGCACACAAGGCCTCACTCAGCTCTGAAACAAAAAGTTCTCGTAGACCTCGAGAGCTAAGAAGACGTTGTACACAATCCGTTCCAAGCAAAGACTGAAGTTTATTCCGAGATAGCAACAGAGCAGATAAGACAGGTTAGCGGCAGGAAGACACACGCAGGTGTCTTCCAAAACAGCAGAATTAGCAACAGATGAAGAAGAAGAAGTCCCCGATAGGCGTGTGGGGGCTTTTATACACATTAGACAAAGGAAAGCTCATACTGCAGAGAAAGGCGTACACATTAGAAGACAAAGAATATAATGATACATCATGACATTATTTACGAGCATTGCGGTAGAAACTTATCAGATCCCTATGGGCGTCCATGGTACTTTTAATTAATTCAGTAATGTCGTCATGGCTGACATCTCTGATCCCTGAAGGCACCTCTACTCCACATAACTCTTCACACACTGACAACTCTATTGACAACTTTGTTTCTTTATCAATTCAATATACCTGCTATTCATGACTACACATCACCATCTATCAACTCACGCAATTGTGTTCTTCTATTCGATTTAACCTTTTTAGACTTTTTCCTATACTTGCTAATAACACTGATATCATCTCTATCTCCTCTCTGGGGGTGAACTCTAGCCAATGCATCTCATTAGCTGCAAAGTTAGTTTGCTCAAGTCTGCCCAAGATGGCTGTTAGGTACAACATGGCTGCTCCGCATATTATGGCTGACTATTCTCTAACAACTCCCCCTTTTGTACTCTGTCCAGAGTACAACTTAGAGAGCTGACATATGCAAGGTTGAATTGCCATAGGCAGGATTATCGAGAGACCGCATTGACTCATACACCTGTAAACCAGTTTTTCCAAGAGATCAGATTGAGCACGTACATGGAGGGCCCATATCCCTAACAAAAACACAAACACACAAAAAAATAATCAAAGTAGGAGTCCAAAATAATCAAAGTAGGAGTCCAAAGTAATCAAAGTATGAGTCCCAAGGTAATGAGTCCTGTAACAGTCCTTAAATTGTTTGATCCATGTTTCCTGCTTTTCTTCCTCCCCAAATTCTGGAATCTCCAGATCTTCTCCCTCTGTCACACTATCAGAGTCCCACTGTATAGTGTGAAACTCCCCCTCCAGATACTCCGGCGGATCCATGGTTAGGGACCTGTGGGAAAAATAAAAGTGAGGTATCAGTTCTTACCAATATTAAGAAGTTTGCATTGATGAATGTGAACACTTTTAACACCTTTGTCTGTTGGCTTGCTAAACCTATGTACTCCTAAAATTGTGGGGCTGATCACTTGAGTGATAAAAAATGAACACTCCCAATTTGCTTCTCTGATTTCTACCTGAAGTTTTTAGTTTTTAACTATGATCTGAGCTTCTGTAACAATTTTACATTGAAAGGATTTTTCAATAGGATCGACACAACTTTTAGCCATCTGAAAAACAGTATATTACTAAAGGTGCTAAATCTGTTGTTGGCTTTGGTGCCACTGATCCCTCCATACTATGGCTTGTTCTGGGCAAGGAGATACAATGTCACTTGGCAAATGAACAGGCATCTGTCTTCCTGTCATTAATTCAAAAGGAGAAATTCCTGTGGATTTGGAAGCCACAGCACGGATGGCCAGCAGAATGGCTGGTAAAATCAAAGGGGCAGATCCGGCTATGTGTCTTACATGATTCGTCGTCCAGTGTACAGCCAGTACATGCGTCATGCACAAAGTGAAGCCCTTTTCGACGGACATTAACAACTGAGCGGAAAAACCCAAGGCATGTAACTGACTTGCAATTTCAGAACTTTCTTTGGGCCATTCTTGCAAAAGCACAGATGAGATGGATACATCCTCTGTGCAGGGCTGGGAGGGATCAGGGTTGATTAATGCCATGGCTGCAGTGAGAGCCCACTTTAACCCCTCAAAGGCCTGTAGGGCTTCGATAATGATTTGGACGTAATCATTCTCAATACATTTTAGGAGCTCATATAGTGGTTTAGCAAGGCAAGTAAAATCTACAATAAATTCTCTGGAAAAATTAACAATGGGTACGGAGAAAAATCCGTTTGCAATGTCAAGACATGAAAACACTTTACATTCATTCCTCAGCTGTGACATGACTTCAGGGACAGATGCAATAAAGTAAGCAGCTAACGGAGTGTACTTATTTACAAGTCTCAGGTCCACAACCATGCGAAAGCTACCATCTGTCTTCCTGACAGGCAGGATGGGGCTGTTGCATGGCGAGTTTCCACGTATGACAACGCCCTGTTTTTCCAACCCAGAAACTGCCACCCGTATGTACGGGAGGATTTCTTCAGGAATTCGGTACTGTCGCTGGAAAGGTGGTAGCTTATCACCATCAATTTTAACCTGAGTCTGCATTAGACCACAATCAGTTTCATTTGAAGTCCACAATTCTGGGAACAACTGTTTCAATTCATCTTTTAAAAAGCATCATTTGCAACATTTTCCCCAAAAATGTCATCAGTACATAGATTCAAGCTGGCAATGTCTACTTTATGACTCTCCAGCTCTTCTTCCACAGGCACATTAACAGAACAGTGGCTCTCTTGTCACGCCACAGAACTCGGTTACATAAATCAACAACAATTCCCAATGCTCCTAGTACATCAGTTCCCAGAATGGTGGAGTCCAACTGTGGATTTACCCAAAAAGTAAATCGAAGACCCCTTTGCTTCGATCCCCCTGAGTCCTGAAATCTCAGGTTCACTGGACGGCTTTTTGTTGCTTGAATACATGAGCCTTCAAATCCTACCAAAGTGGTAGTTTCAGGCAGTCCAGGGGGTGACTGCTATTTGTGCCCAGTTACCGAAACCGAGGCTCCTGTGTCAACAAAAATGTCTTCCCACGATAGCCCCTACATTCTCCCTCTGACATATGGTCGTCCATCCGTGCCCAGGGAAAGATGGGCAAGAAAGGTGAGGGGAACAGGGGGTTCACGGCATCAATCCGTGTCTCCCGCCGTGGGAAGCCCAAAAAAATCCATCATTCTCGTCTATGAGAGTCTTTCGCCCCACAACCCCCACCTCTGCCCCAAAGAGACCATCAGCAAGAGCCCAGTCCTCATATTCCTGCAGCTCCTTCACTGCCGGAGCATAGAAACGAGGAGGGGTGGCTCCACCCTGAATAGCATTGATCTCTGGGCCTGTGTAATTAAGAGCTAAGGGGGCGGAAGGTCCCTGATTGACAGGGTTAACCATTTGAAGACCATTGTACTTCTGATACTGCCGGGGATCATCCACGAGGGGATAAGGAGGTTTTACTCCCTGCGGATGGGGTCCGGGAATACTTCGGGACATGGGGGGGTTAAATGATACCCGTGGTATGTTCCTTTGCTCCAAATGAGGACACTGACGTTTAATATGTCTCACCTGTCCACAGAAATAACACACCGGAGGACCCCTATTGGGGTTCCGAAAGGGGGGCTCTGCTGACTGGGACCGGCCCATTTTCGGCAGCTGGCCATCCCCCCCTGGAAACCCTAGTCTCCGTGAATCAGCAGATGCAACCCGAGGCGCGCGGTAGGCAAAACCATTAGATTCGTCTCCCTTCGTCTCGGACTGCATGGTTCTGACATTGGTTAACAAGGCTTCGACTACATCCTCAATAGATTCAGCATTATTCAAAACCCCTGACTTGAAAGCCCCGTCCAAGGGTACTTTCTTCCCAAACTGCTCCATTATCGCATTACTATCCCCTTGATCCATGCTACTCAATGACTTGTCACACACTACGCACCATTCTGCAACCCACTTAATTGTTTCAACTCTAAGCTCATCCCCTTTCTTAATTTTGAAGGACTCTACCAATCCCGGATTAGACTTTCTCCCTCGTGGCTTTTGGGAGATCACTAACTTCATCCTCCCCTGAGAATCTGTAAGGTCATAATGAATCCCTCTTCCTTCTTGTACTTTGTAGTGGGACAAAAATTCAGGAGGAACAAAGGACAGAAAGTATCGGGCAGCATCCTCTGTGGACTCAATTTAAAACTTATTCAATCATGATTCAAAACCACGAACATTACGGAACACCCCTTTACTTTCATCCCAATTGGGCAGGTTTTTAATTAATTTAAGATGTATCAGGGACGCCTGGCCGGGAGCTATTTTAGGGGTAGAAGTGGCATTAGGTTTGTCCTCTATCTGGGATGAATCGTCCCCATCATCAGCCTCCCCAGACTCTTTCTTTAACTGCTCCTGCATCAACTGATTATGTTTTGTCACTACTTCTTGCTTTTCCATATGTTCTCTCATCCAGTTCTGTAACCTAAGTCTCCATTCCTCGATTTTCTCCCCTGCCACACTCTGACTCCGTGCCATCTCCCCCTTCTCTTTCATCGCTGCATGCAGGTCCCGAAGCTCATACCCCTCCCTTTGTGCTACCTCTGCTTGCTTTAATGTCTCATTCTGCTGCGCTTCTCTCTCCCCATAAACTATTCCATTCCGCGTAACCCCACTAATATGCTGTCTCTGAGGCTGTCTTTCAATTGTCTGGTCAAAAGCCATCACTGTCTTACACAAAGCCGCTACTCGGCACCCTTCCCTAACTAGCGACTTCTTTCTGTCTAATTCTCTATTCTCTTGCACAAACCAGTGCATCCTTTTTAATGATGTAACTTCTGTATTAACCCCTTCTACCTGGGGTGTGACAGCGTGCCTTTCTGCCTGTCTTTTTAACCACTCCATATCAGTTCAGTGGTCTACAAGGACGCGTTTTAAGTCTGCTCTAGTATCAACCAATGCGATTCAAGCAAGAGTTAGATACTCACACCTCTCTGTATGGAAGACCCGTGTGCCGGCTTGAGTCGACCAAGTGAGATGTAGTTGCTTTCCAGCCTCACTCACTACGCTTGCCAGGCGTATCCCTCCGTCTTTTAAAGCCTCTTTGCTACCGTGGCACAAAAACAGTTCTCCACGTCCTTGTAGATAAACTCACAAAGAGGTTTCTTCTAATTAAACATAAATCTCTATAGTCCTTAGTCTCTTATAATAAATAAAAAAAACAATCGGGCAGACTGGGATGCACTCGTGAGTGGTTCTCTTCAGGCTGGCTTCCTTTGAGTGACTTCCACGTGGTGCCACGCTTTTTCTTCTTTTTCCCTTCCAGTCCTTAGCTCTCGTCTACAAATTCTTCCTAGGTTCTTCTTGGAGGCAGCCACCGTCCTGGCTTCTCCTCCTTAGCTGAGCTCGCCACTTGAAAGAAAAAGTTCTCGTAGACCTCGAGAGCTAAGAAGACGTTGTAGACAATCCGTTCCAAGCAAAGACTGAAGTTTATTCCGAGATAGCAACAGAACAGATAAGACAGGTTATCGGCACGAAGACGCACGCAAGTGTCTTGCAGAACAGCAGAATTAGCAACAGATGAAGAAGAAGTGTCCCCGATAGGTGGGTGGGGTTTTTATACATGTTAGACAAAGGAAAGCTCATACTGCAGAGAAAGGCGTACACATTAGAAGACAAAGAATATAATGATACATCATGACATTATTTACGAGCATTGCGGTAGAAACTTATCAGATCCCTATGGGCGTCCATGGTACTTTTAATTAATTCAGTAATGTCGTCATGGCTGACATCTCTGATCCCTGAAGGCGCCTCTACTCCACATAACTCTTCAAACACTGACAACTCTATTGACAACTTTGTTTCTTTATCAATTCAATATACCTGCTATTCATGACTACACATCACCATCTATCAACTCACGCAATTGTATTCTTCTATTCGATTTAACCTTTTTAGACTTTTTCCTATACTTGCTAATAAGGCTGTGTGCACACGTTGCGTTTTTTACCGCGGAAACGCTGAGTTTAGAACCGCAGCGTTTCAGTGGCAAATTGCATGCGTTCAGCTTTCCCAGCAAAGTGTATGAGAAAGCCGAAAAATCAGTGCACACGCTGCGTTTCGGATGCCAAAAATCGGTGCGGAAAGAAAAGCAGCATGTCACTTCTTTTGTGCGGTGTAGCTGCGTTCTCTCCCCCATTGAATCAATGATGTGGGGTCAGAACGCAGCTACACCGCAGTGAGCTGCTTGTTTGTTGCGGTCCGCGGCCTTCGTCGGCACGCCAGAACGCAGGCATTTACCTGGAAGTGAGGTCAAGAGGTTTCCTGTTGACCTCACTTCCTGGCAAAGTCCAGGAAAGCCCCCGGTGTCGCCAAAGTGCCCGCCCCGACCCCCGACCCCCCTCCCGAAAATCCAACATGGCCGCGCGGACAGTAGCGCACCGGCCGCCCTGCTCCTATGATTTCTGTCGCATGTGCAATAACACATGCGACAGAAAAATGCCCCCCAGGCCCTGCCCGGTCACCCCCTATTCCCCCGGTATTCCCCCTTACCTGTCCGGTCGCAGTGCTGATCCCCCGCGGCCCCCTCCTCCTTCACAGCAGACGCCAGCCGGTCACATGAGCAGAGCAGCTGACAGCCAGCACTGTGTTCAGAGAGCTGTGCTGGCTGCTCGCACTCTGCAGCTGTGACCCGGGGAGAGTGGGTGCAGATTTTTGGCACCCACTCTCCTCAAATGGAGGGTCTGCCCTCCTAGAAAATGGGGGATACGTTCCCTGAACGTGCCCCCATATTCTAGAAGGTCCAGAGGCCACGTGGGACATCCATATGGATTTCTGCGGACCCATTTTTTTCAATTTTTTTGAATAAATTGGAGAACAAGGGAATGATTTGGGGAGTGTTTTTTCTAATAAAAAATTTGTCATTTTTTTTTGCTTTTGTTAACTGTCAATTAGTTATGTCTGGTATCTGATAGACGCCGTGACATCACTAATTGCTGGGCTTGATGCCAGGTGACATTACACATCTGGTATCAACCCCATTTATTACCCCGTTTGCCAACGCACCAGGGCGCGGGATGAGTTAGGGCAAAGCGCCAGGATTGGCGCATCTAATGGATGCGCCACTTCTGGGGCGGCTGCGGCCTGCCATTTTTAGGCTGGGAAGAGTCCAATAACCATGGCTCTTCCCACCCTGAGAATACCAGACCCCAGCTGTCAGCTTCACCTTGGCTGGTGATCTAATTTGGGGGGACCCCACGTTATTTTTTTTTTTAATTCTTTATTTATAAATAAAAAAAAAAAGCCTGGGGAGCCCTCCAAATTGATCACCAGCCAAGATGAAGCTGCCAGCTGTGGTTTGCAGGCTACAGCTGTCTGCTTTACCCTGACTGGCTATCAAAAATAGGGGGGACCCCACGCCATTTTTTTCATTTTTTTTTTTTTTTATTGGATAGATACTAAGCTAGGCACCCTTTAGTGCCACATGAAAGGTACTAAAGGTGCCAGCTTAGAATATGCAGGCGGGGGTGGGACGTTATATATATTTGACATCCATTCATCCATTGACGCTTTTTAGGTTGTGTGCCCACAATCAGGGTTTGCAGCGTTATGGGCGCTGAGTGTTTTCCCTGCGTCCATAACGCTGCGTTGTGCAGTAGAAGCACAGTGGAAGGATTTTTGGAGATCCCATGCCCACTGTGTTTCTTTTCTCCGCAGCATAAATTGACCGGTGGCGCAGCTTCCCGAGCCTCAGCATGTCAATTTATGCTGCGGAGACGAGAGTGTTCTCTGCATAGAGCTCCACAGCAGCCTGAACCCAAATCGTGGGCATGGGCAGCTGCGTTCTCCCGTGGACAACACTCACATCTCTGCAGGAAGGCTGACACTGTGTACTAGACGCCGTGTCGCTGGATCATGGCCACATAGCCTGGCCCCTTTCACCCGTCAGTGATTCTGGTACGTTTGTGCTTTTTTTTAAACATACCAGAATCCCTGACATATGCAGACACATTATAATGAATGGGTCTGCTCACACGTCCGTGATTTTTCACTGCACGTGTCTCCGTGCGGCGTACCCGCGTGTGCGTGATTGCTGCACGGAGACATGTCCATTTTTTTCTGGCATCACTGATGTTCCACGGACCACGCAGTGGTGTGGTCCGTGAAACATGTGCCAGAAAAAAACGTGCTTTTAAAATAAAAATCATTTTAACTAACCCGGCGTCCAGCGATGTCCTCTGCAGCCCGTTCTCCCTGCTGCTTCTGAGCCAGCTCATTATTGTCACGCATATTCATGATGTGCGACACAGCCGACCCGGAATTAGCTGCTGCGGGGGTCAGCACCAGCCGGATGCTGCACCGCGGGAGCGATCAGCACCATGGAGAGCGGGAGCGGGCACAGGTGAGTTAATCTCTAAGTGCAATCACGGGCCACGGAGAACGGAGCCCGGATTGCACTTAGACAACCCATGTGTGCCGTGATTCACGGCACACGGAGGGACATGTGCGTGTTTTACACGCCAGTGAAAAACGTCAGTGTTTTTCACTGACGTGTGAAACGGGCCTAAAAGTGAGAATATTGTTGCTACAGCAACATTTTGGGTGAAGTAGCTGTGGATTCAAAATGCTTAATATACTCCAGAATAAAATCCTTGAGGGGTGCAGATTCCAAAATGGGGTCACTTGTGGGGGTTTTCTGACGTATAGGTACCCAAGGGGCTCGGTGCACGAAGTTTATTTCAACTTTTCCAAAATTCAAATGGTGCTCCTTCCATTCCAAGCCCTCCCATTTATCCAAACAGAATGTGGAGAAGGAAATGACATCACAGGTTTTTTTTTTCCAAAGGTCTGTGTTCAACCAACTTTATTAACACTGACAAGTCTTAAAAAACGCACCTAAAAAAACGCATGAAAAGCGCATGAAAAACGCATGAAAAACGCATGCGTTTTCGATGCCTTTTTCTCAAAAAGCATTGTTTACAATTCTCCCCTCTGCCAGAGGGTGCGTTTTTTTCCGCGCTGAAAAAAAAGCAACGTGTGCACATAGCCTAACACTGATATCATCTCTATCTCCTCTCTGGGGGGAGAACTCTAGCCAATGCATCTCATTAGCTGCAAAGTTGGTTTGCTCAAGTCTGCCTAAGATGGCTGTTAGGTTCAACATGGCTGCTCAGCATATTTTGGCTGACTATCTCTAACAGCTACAACTGGCACCATCATTGGTTGGCGGCTCAGCTCCACCTTAGCCTGCTCTGCATCCTTGCAGATATGCCCCGGCTGCTCCACAGCCAGGACTGGGAACAGGTCAGCCAGCGGGATTGCAGTTGCAGTAGACCTCCGGGTTGGCGCTGCTTCTGACACGGCCGGGCGGACTGCCAGGGCCGGTGTGGTCATCAGGGTGGTGGGCTGGCTCGGGGGCCAGAGGGGACGTCTTCCGGGCTTTGCTCTGGCACGGGGTCTGAATGGGTGCCAGAGCGGGAGCGTGCTCGTGGCCCGTGGACTCTGTTGTCGGGTCCTCGCAGGCAGATGGAACGGGTACCGCTGCCGGTGCTGGTGGCAGCGGACCGAGCGGGGCAGCAGCTACAGGTACGGGCAGTGAGGGAGGTGACGTGGCGTACGGGGGCAGATCGGGCTCCTCAGGCTTTTGGGCCAATCCCTGAGGGACATAGGGGCTTTGGTCGCATACCCGCTCCTCCGAGGCCATCTCTTCACGTGCCCGCACGTCTGCAGATCCCGCATCTCGGCCGTCCATCTAGCCAGCAGGTGATTAGCCTGGGTGTTATGATCCGGAACCATGGAAGACCACCACAAATCATTGGTAAAAAGTGACAAGAGCATTGGCAACTAATCTGTCCGCCATCCCCTTACTAACCATCACAACTGGAAGTAGCCGAGGGGTGAACTAATATCCTGTGCACTGCGAACCCAGCCGGAGAACTAACTATCCTAAAGGAAGGAAAGATGAATAACTCTCTGCCTCAGAAAATAGACAAGGAATAGCAAGCCCCCCACATTCAAAGACAGTGGTGATATAGGAAAACACAATACACAGATAGATGACAGGATTAGCAAAAGGTGAGGCCCCCACTGACTAAAATAGGAAAGGACAGGAAAGGGGCTGATGGTGGCCAGAGAAAAACCCTGCAAAATTCCAAACTACTGATAGTACAAAAAGGCCCTCAGATCGCACGATCTGAACTCCGTCCTATACCAGGCGCACTTGTCATAACAATGAACAAAAAACAAGAATCATAACAAATTCAGAAAGCCACAAACACATGGACTTAAAGGAGCTATACTCCAAACAAAACTGCAGGGAGTTTCCCAGCTAAGCAATCAAGAGGGAAAATCCCTGAATGCAAATAAACTGAAAACAACCACAGCAAATGACAAACTCAGATAAGTGTAAAAGAACACACAATAAATAAAGAGCAAAGCACTTATCTGGAATAGATGTGGTGTGGAGCAGAATGAAGCAGGCTGGTGAACAAAAAACAACTGACATCCGGCAAAGCCTGCTATCAGACCAGGAATTAAATAAGCAGAGAGTTAGCAATGGAAACACCCATTGCTCAACACACCTGGTCTATGTCCAAACCATTCCTGACCACCAGAGGGAGCCTCCCAGCAGCCAAAGCATAACTGACATTCCCAACACCTGGGCCTGGTACTTTCGGCACAGCTTGGCGGTCTGGGTTTCCACCCAGTCGTCAGTCCTAGGGGCAGGCTTCTCCATAATCGGATTGCCGGGCCGGTCAGACATCTTCCCTCAGTGGTGTCCAGGAACTGAAGATGGCAGAGTCCTGGTGTCCCTGCCTCTTATCTTCTTTGGTCACATGCCGCGGCTCTCACTCTTCCCCTTGGTTTTTCGGGAGCCAAGCTTCAGCGCGCCACACCACTCTCCCTTCCACTCGTCATTTCCGCCTACCCAGCATTTCCAGGGGACGGGGCTTCGTCTTTACGCTCTTTTCGGGGAAGAAGATGGCCGGGTTGTCATTTTGGCGCCAAAGATGATGGGCAAGATGGCGGTAGTTCAAGATTTTGCAGCGGATCACCGCTAACAGTAAAAATGGGAAAAAGAAAATCGGATGCACAGCTCAACTCAATCAAAAGATAGGTGCTGCAGCCTGCATTAAACCAGGAATGAGGGGAAAACAGAAAGCTCATGCATAACCGGAGCACAGCCCAATCGTATAAAATAGTCAATGACTGGTTCATGTACTAGTTTAAATATAGTTTTATTAAGTCCAAAAACCACACACAACACAACACAAGAACATAATCATAAAACCAATTAAAATTGTGCAGAATAGCACAGGTAAGGACACGTTCCCTCTGGGATCAGGTGGAAAATTTGCCATACATAGAGTCATGCAAAAAATCAACATATAAATAGAATTAATTATCTATACCTCATGTATGTATATCAATAATTATTGCACAACTCATAAGTTTAGTAATGTAAAACAGGGGATTAATAACAGCACATGTACCCCAAGAATTCTAGATCATACATATCATGAATGCACCATATGCAAGTAATATATCCCATAGTAGTGGGACCTGAATGATCACATAAATTAGGCTATAAGTGATGAGCCCTTAAGGGGGTATCAATGATATCCCAGGTGTTCTATAGGGTATACCTCACCAGAGTCAGACAATAGGACCTGATGGTAACACAATAAGGGTCATGCAGTAAATGATCGTCACCTAGTCAGTCAGTCAAAATATACTACCCAAGGTATGGAGCATGGAAATGAGAATCATGGCAACACCAGGGGGAGCGTGGCCGGCCCCACGCGTATCGCTGCGAACAGCTTCATCAGGGGAGGGTGTGGTTTAGACCATGTGAAAGGATATATATATAGGAACCTTAATTATTTAATTAATTAAAAACAAGTGGTGGGAGATAACCGTATCATTGGTGGTTACTATGGACGCTACACACACACACA